>NC_068428.1:36966648-37289148 GCF_023373465.1 Oncorhynchus keta
CAGAGACAGACAGACAGACAGACACAGGGATACAGAAAGACAGACAGACACAGGGATACAGACAGACAGACAGACAGACAGACAATGGGATACAGACAGACAGACAGACAGACAGACAGACAGACAGACACAGGGATACAGACAGACAGACACAGGGATACAGACAGACAGACAGACACAGGAATACAGACAGACAGACAGACACAGGGATACAGACACAGACAGACAGACAGACAGACAATGGGATACAGACAGACAGACAGACAATGGGATACAGACAGACAGACAGACACAGGGATACAGACAGACAGACAGACAGACAGACAGACAGACAGACACAGGGATACAGACAGACAGACAGACAGACAGACAGACAGACACAGGGATACAGACACAGGGATACAGACAGACAGACACAGGGATACAGACAGACAGACACAGGGATACAGACAGACAGACAGACACAGGGATACAGACAGACAGACAGACACAGGGATACAGACAGACAGACAGACAGACAGACAGACAGACAGACAGACAGACAGACAGACAGACAGACAGACAGACAGACAGACAGACAGACAGACAGACAGACACAGGGATACAGACGGACAGACAGACACAGGGATACAGACAGACAGACAGACACAGGGATACAGACAGACAGACAGACACAGGTATACAGACAGACAGACAGACAGACAGACAGACAGACACAGGGATACAGACAGACAGACAGACAGACAGACAGACAGACAGACAGACACAGGGATACAGACAGACAGACAGACAGACAGACAGACAGACAGACAGACAGACAGACAGACAGACAGACAGACAGACAGACACAGGGATACAGACAGACAGACAGACAGACAGACAGACAGACAGACAGACAGACAGACAGGGATACAGACAGACAGACACAGGGATACAGACAGACAGACAGACAGACAGACAGACAGACAGACAGACAGACACAGGGATACAGACAGACAGACAGACAGACAGACAGACAGACAGACAGACAGACAGACAGACACAGGGATACAGACAGACAGACAGACAGACAGACAGACAGACAGACAGACAGACAGACACAGGGATACAGACAGACAGACAGACAGACAGACAGACAGACACAGGGATACAGACAGACAGACAGACAGACAGACAGACAGACACAGGGATACAGACAGACAGACAGACAGACAGACAGACAGACAGACAGACAGACAGACAGACAGACAGACACAGGGATACAGACAGACAGACAGACACAGGGATACAGACAGACAGACAGACAGACACAGGGATACAGACAGACAGACAGACAGACAGACAGACAGACAGACAGACAGACAGACAGACAGACACAGGGATACAGACAGACAGACAGACACAGGGATACAGACAGACAGACAGACACAGGGATACAGACGGACAGACAGACACAGGGATACAGACAGACAGACAGACAGACAGACAGACAGACAGACAGACAGACAGACAGACAGACAGAGGGATACACACAGACAGACAGACAGACACAGGGATAGAGGCTGAAAGGAATAGAGACAGACAGTCTGACAGACAGAATATAATAATTAAAACTGATCGTAACTCCCTCCCACCCCAACACACACACACACACACACACACACACACACACACACACACACACACACACACACACATATACACACATATTCTCAGAGTGTGTGAGGGTTTAGCGTACTGTACCACATCCCTCTAATCACTCCCTCTGTCTATCTCCTCTAGTCTCTATATACAGCACCAGTCAAAAGGATGGACCTACTCATTCAGGGGTTTTTCTTTATTGAGACTATTTTCTACATTGTAGAATAATGAAGACATCAAAACTATGAGATAACATTTAATCAGATAACACGTATGGAAACGTAGTAACCAAAAAGGTGTTAAACAAAATATATTTCAGGTTCTCCAAATTAGCCACCATTTCCTTTGATTGATTACAGCTTTGTACACTCTTGGCATCATGAGTGAGTAGGTGTGTCCGTTTGACTGCTACAGTAGCATTAGACAAGCGTTAGTTAAGCGTTAGCTTAGCGTTCTTATAGAATCAGATGTTTTCAGAGAAATGCATCCTTCCTGCACCACACTGTCAGTACTGCACATTTACTATTATAGCTATTTATCCTGTTAATAGATCTGTTGTTGACTTGATCCACTATATCTATCCGTTCATTTAACTCATCTATTATACCTTTGAAATGAACTCATCTATTTTAGCTCAGTTAAATGAATCCAACCTCTATCACTGTAACATACCAGGTTAGAGTGTAGGGTCTCATAACTCTTCCTCTGTCGCTTTTTGACTGTTGCGAAAACATCTCATCTTTCACACGTCAAAAGAGCAACCTGGTATTTTTTTTATCTCATACTATTTCTCTCTCGGTCTGTCTGTTTCTTTCTGTCTCTCTTTCTTCTCCCTCTCTCTTTGTCCTTCTCTCTTCTCCCTCTTTTCTCCCTCTCTCTTCTCCCTCTCTCTTTGTCCTTCTCTCTTTGTCCTTCTCTCTTTGTCCTTCTCTCTTTGTCCTTCTCTCTTTGTCCTTCTCTCTTTGTCCTTCTCTCTTCTCCCTCTCTCTTTTTTTCTCTCTTCTCCCTCTCTCTTTGTCCTTCTCTCTTCTCCCTCTCTCTTTGTCTCTTCTCTCGTTGTCCTTCTCTCTTCTCCCTCTCTCTTCTCCCTCTCTCTTCTACCTCTCTTCTCTCCTTCTCTCTCTTCTCTCTCTCTTCTCTCCTCTCCCTCCTCTCTCCTCCTCTCTCCTCCTCTCCCTCTCTTCTCTCCCTCTTCTCTCTCTCTCTTCTCCCTCTCTTCTCCCTCTTCTCTCTCTTCTCCCTCTTCTCTCTCTCTTCTCCCTCTCTCTTCTCTCCTCTCGCTCTCTTCTCTCTCTTCTCTCACTCTCTTCTCTCTCTTCTCTCCCTCTCTTCTCTCTCTTCTCTCCCTCCTCTCTTCTGTCTCTCTTCTCTCTCTTCTCTCCCTCCTCTCTTCTCTCTCTCTTCTCCCGCTTCTCTCTCTCTCTTCTCCCTCTCTTCTCCCTCTCTTCTCCCTCTTCTCTCTCTCTTCTCCCTCTTCTCTCTCTCTTCTCCCTCCTCTCTCTCTCTTCTCCCTCCTCTCTTCTCCCTCTTCTCTCCCTCTTCTCCCTCTTCTCTCTCTCTTCTCCCTCTTCTCTCTCTTCTCCCTCTCTTCTCCCTCTTCTCCCTCTCTTATCTCCTCTCCCTCCTCTCTTCTCTCCTCTCCCTCCTCTCTTCTCTCTCTCTTCTCCCTCTTCTCTCTCTCTCTTCTCTCTCTTCTCCCTCTCTCCTCTCTCTCTTCTCCCTCTCTCTTCTCTCTCGTCTCTCTCTCTCTTCTCTCTCGTCTCTCTCTCTCTTCTCTCTCTTCTCCCTCTCTCTTCTCTCTCTTCTCTCTTCTCCCCCTCTCTTCTCTCTCTCTCTTCTCTCTTCTCTCTCTTCTCTCTCTTCTCTCTCGTCTCTCTTCTCTCTCGTCTCTCTCCTCTCTCGTCTCTCGTCTCTCTCCTCTCTCTTCTCCCTCTCTCTCTCTCTTCTCCCTCTCTCTTCTCTCTCTTCTCTCTCTTCACTCTCTTCACTCTCTTCTCCCTCTCTCTTCTCTCTCTTCTCTCTTCTCTCTCGTTTCTCTCGTTTCTCTCGTTTCTCTCTCTTCTCTCTTCTCTCTTCTCTCTTCTCTCTTCTCTCTCTTCTCTCTTCTCTCTCTCTCCAGGTGCAGTCACGATGCAGCAGCAAAGAAAATATCCTGAGATCAAGTAAGTAAGTCCTCCACCACACATCTTTAAGTCCTCCACCACACGTCTTTAAGTAAGTCCTCCACCCCACGTCTTTAAGTAAGTCCTCCACCACACGTCTTTAAGTAAGTCCTCCACCACACGTCTTTAAGTCCTCCACCACACGTCTTTAAGTCCTCCACCACACGTCTTTAAGTCCTCCACCACACGTCTTTAAGTAAGTCCTCCACCCCACGTCTTTAAGTCCTCCACCACACGTCTTTAAGTAAGTCCTCCACCACACGTCTTTAAGTCCTCCACCACACGTCTTTAAGTCCTCCACCACACGTCTTTAAGTCCTCCACCACACGTCTTTAAGTAAGTCCTCCACCACACGTCTTTAAGTCCTCCACCACACGTCTTTAAGTCCTCCACCACACGTCTTTAAGTCCTCCACCACACGTCTTTAAATAAGTCCTCCACCACACGTCTTTAAGTCCTCCACCACACGTCTTTAAGTCCTCCACCACACGTCTTTAAGTAAGTCCTCCACCACACGTCTTTAAGTCCTCCACCACACGTCTTTAAGTAAGTCCTCCACCCCACGTCTTTAAGTCCTCCACCCCACGTCTTTAAGTCCTCCACCACACGTCTTTAAGTCCTCCACCACACGTCTTTAAGTCCTCCACCACACGTCTTTAAGTCCTCCACCACACGTCTTTAAGTAAGTCTCCACCACACGTCTTTAAGTCCTCCACCACACGTCTTTAAGTAAGTCCTCCACCACACGTCTTTAAATAAGTCCTCCACCACACGTCTTTAAGTAAGTCCTCCACCACACGTCTTTAAGTCCTCCACCACACGTCTTTAAGTAAGTCCTCCACCACACGTCTTTAAGTAAGTCCTCCACCACACGTCTTTAAGTCCTCCACCACACGTCTTTAAGTCCTCCACCACACGTCTTTAAGTAAGTCCTCCACCACACGTCTTTAAGTAAGTCCTCCACCACACGTCTTTAAATAAGTCCTCCACCACACGTCTTTAAATAAGTCCTCCACCACACGTCTTTAAGTAAGTCCTCCACCACACGTCTTTAAGTCCTCCACCACACGTCTTTAAGTCCTCCACCACACGTCTTTAAGTCCTCCACCACACGTCTTTAAGTAAGTCCTCCACCACACGTTTAAGTAAGTTCCACCACACACGTCTTTAAGTAAGTCCTCCACCACACGTCTTTAAGTCCTCCACCACACGTCTTTAAGTAAGTCCTCCACCACACGTCTTTAAGTAAGTCCTCCACCACACGTCTTTAAGTCCTCCACCACACGTCTTTAAGTCCTCCACCACACGTCTTTAAGTAAGTCCTCCACCACACGTCTTTAAGTAAGTCCTCCACCACACGTCTTTAAGTCTTTCCACCACACGTCTTTAAGTCCTCCACCACACGTCTTTAAGTAAGTCCTCCACCACACGTCTTTAAGTAAGTCCTCCACCACACGTCTTTAAGTAAGTCCTCCACCACACGTCTTTAAGTAAGTCCTCCACCACACGTCTTTAAGTAAGTCCTCCACCACACGTCTTTAAGTAAGTCCTCCACCACACGTCTTTAAGTAAGTTTAAGTAAGTCCTCCACCACACGTCTTTAAGTAAGTCCTCCACCACACGTCTTTAAATAAGTCCTCCACCACTTTAAGTCCTCCTCCACGTCTTTAAGTAAGTCCTCCACCACACGTCTTTAAGTAAGTCCTCCACCACACGTCTTTAAGTAAGTCCTCCACCACACGTCTTTAAGTAAGTCCTCCACCACACGTCTTTAAGTAAGTCCTCCACCACACGTCTTTAAGTAAGTCCTCCACCACACGTCTTTAAGTAAGTCCTCCACCACACGTCTTTAAGTAAGTCCTCCACCACACGTCTTTAAGTAAGTCCTCCACCACACGTCTTTAAGTAAGTCCTCCACCACACGTCTTTAAGTAAGTCCTCCACCACACGTCTTTAAGTACTCCACCACACGTCTTTAAATAAGTCCTCCACCACACGTCTTTAAGTCCTCCACCAATTTAAGTCCTCCACCACACGTCTTTAAATAAGTCCTCCACCACACGTCTTTAAGTAAGTCCTCCACCACACGTCTTTAAGTAAGTCCTCCACCACACGTCTTTAAGTAAGTCCTCCACCACACGTCTTTAAGTAAGTCCTCCACCACACGTCTTTAAGTAAGTCCTCCACCACACGTCTTTAAGTAAGTCCTCCACCACACGTCTTTAAGTAAGTCCTCCACCACACGTCTTTAAGTCCTCCACCACACGTCTTTAAGTAAGTCCTCCACCACACGTCTTTAAGTAAGTCCTCCACCACACGTCTTTAAGTAAGTCCTCCACCACACGTCTTTAAGTAAGTCCTCCACCACACGTCTTTAAGTAAGTCCTCCACCACACGTCTTTAAGTAAGTCCTCCACCACACGTCTTTAAGTAAGTCCTCCACCACACGTCTTTAAGTAAGTCCTCCACCACACGTCTTTAAGTCCTCCACCACACGTCTTTAAGTAAGTCCTCCACCACACGTCTTTAAGTAAGTCCTCCACCACACGTCTTTAAGTAAGTCCTCCACCACACGTCTTTAAATAAGTCCTCCACCACACGTCTTTAAGTAAGTCCTCCACCACACGTCTTTAAGTAAGTCCTCCACCACACGTCTTTAAGTCCTCCACCACACGTCTTTAAGTAAGTCCTCCACCACACGTCTTTAAGTAAGTCCTCCACCACACGTCTTTAAGTCCTCCACCACACGTCTTTAAATAAGTCCTCCACCACACGTCTTTAAATAAGTCCTCCACCACACGTCTTTAAGTAAGTCCTCCACCACACGTCTTTAAGTAAGTCCTCCACCACACGTCTTTTTAAATAAGTCCTCCACCAACGTCTTTAAGTCCTCCACCACACGTCTTTAAGTAAGTCCTCCACCACACGTCTTTAAATAAGTCCTCCACCACGCGTCTTTAAGTAAGTCCTCCACCACACGTCTTTAAGTAAGTCCTCCACCACGCGTCTTTAAGTAAGTCCTCCACCACACGTCTTTAAGTAAGTCCTCCACCACACGTCTTTAAGTAAGTCCTCCACCACACGTCTTTAAGTAAGTCCTCCACCACACGTCTTTAAGTAAGTCCTCCACCACACGTCTTTAAGTAAGTCCTCCACCACACGTCTTTAAGTAAGTCCTCCACCACACGTCTTTAAGTAAGTCCTCCACCACACGTCTTTAAGTCCTCCACCACACGTCTTTAAGTAAGTCCTCCACCACACGTCTTTAAGTAAGTCCTCCACCACACGTCTTTAAGTAAGTCCTCCACCACACGTCTTTAAGTCCTCCACCACACGTCTTTAAGTAAGTCCTCCACCACACGTCTTTAAGTAAGTCCTCCACCACACGTCTTTAAGTCCTCCACCACACGTCTTTAAGTAAGTCCTCCACCACACGTCTTTAAGTCCTCCACCACACGTCTTTAAGTAAGTCCTCCACCACACGTCTTTAAGTAAGTCCTCCACCACACGTCTTTAAGTAAGTCCTCCACCACCACGTCTTTAAGTAAGTCCTCCACCACACGTCTTTAAGTCCTCCACCACACGTCTTTAAGTAAGTCCTCCACCACACGTCTTTAAGTCCTCCACCCCACGTCTTTAAGTAAGTCCTCCACCACACGTCTTTAAGTAAGTCCTCCACCACACGTCTTTAAGTAAGTCCTCCACCACACGTCTTTAAGTAAGTCCTCCACCACACGTCTTTAAGTAAGTCCTCCACCACACGTCTTTAAGTAAGTCCTCCACCACACGTCTTTAAGTAAGTCCTCCACCACACGTCTTTAAGTAAGTCCTCCACCACACGTCTTTAAGTAAGTCCTCCACCACACGTCTTTAAGTAAGTCCTCCACCACACGTCTTTAAGTAAGTCCTCCACCACACGTCTTTAAGTCCTCCACCACACGTCTTTAAGTAAGTCCTCCACCACACGTCTTTAAGTAAGTCCTCCACCACACGTCTTTAAGTAAGTCCTCCACCACACGTCTTTAAGTAAGTCCTCCACCACACGTCTTTAAGTAAGTCCTCCACCACACGTCTTTACCTCCACCACGTCTTTAAGTAAGTCCTCCACCACACGTCTTTACCTCCACCACACGTCTTTAAGTAAGTCCTCCACCACACGTCTTTAAGTAAGTCCTCCACCACACGTCTTTAAGTAAGTCCTCCACCACACGTCTTTAAGTAAGTCCTCCACCACACGTCTTTAAGTAAGTCCTCCACCACACGTCTTTAAGTAAGTCCTCCACCACACGTCTTTAAGTAAGTCCTCCACCACACGTCTTTAAGTAAGTCCTCCACCACACGTCTTTAAGTAAGTCCTCCACCACACGTCTTTAAGTAAGTCCTCCACCACACGTCTTTAAGTCCTCCACCACACGTCTTTAAGTAAGTCCTCCACCACACGTCTTTAAGTAAGTCCTCCACCACACGTCTTTAAGTAAGTCCTCCACCACACGTCTTTAAGTAAGTCCTCCACCACACGTCTTTAAGTCCTCCACCACACGTCTTTAAGTAAGTCCTCCACCACACGTCTTTAAGTAAGTCCTCCACCACACGTCTTTAAGTAAGTCCTCCACCACACGTCCTCCACCACACGTTTAAGTAAGTCCTCCACCACTTTACGTCTCCTCACCACACGTCTTTAAGTAAGTCCTCCACCACACGTCTTTAAGTAAGTCCTCCACCACACGTCTTTAAGTAAGTCCTCCACCACACGTCTTTAAGTAAGTCCTCCACCACAAGTCCTCCACCACGCGTTTAAATAAGTCCTCCACCACACGTCTTTAAGTAAGTCCTCCACCACACGTCTTTAAGTCCTCCACCACACGTCTTTAAGTAAGTCCTCCACCACACGTCTTTAAGTCCTCCACCACACGTCTTTAAGTAAGTCCTCCACCACACGTCTTTAAGTAAGTCCTCCACCACACGTCTTTAAGTAAGTCCTCCACCACACGTCTTTAAGTAAGTCCTCCACCACACGTCTTTAAGTAAGTCCTCCACCACACGTCTTTAAGTAAGTCCTCCACCACGCGTCTTTAAGTAAGTCCTCCACCACGCGTCTTTAAGTAAGTCCTCCACCACACGTCTTTAAGTCCTCCACCAGTCCTCCACCACACGTCTTTAAGTAAGTCCTCCACCACACGTCTTTAAAATAAGTCCTCCACCACACGTCTTTAAGTAAGTCCTCCACCACACGTCTTTAAGTAAGTCCTCCACCACACGTCTTTAAGTCCTCCACCACACGTCTTTAAGTAAGTCCTCCACCACACGTCTTTAAGTAAGTCCTCCACCACACGTCTTTAAGTAAGTCCTCCACCACACGTCTTTAAGTAAGTCCTCCACCACACGTCTTTAAGTAAGTCCTCCACCACACGTCTTTAAGTAAGTCCTCCACCACACGTCTTTAAGTAAGTCCTCCACCACACGTCTTTAAGTCCTCCAACGTTTAAGTAAGTCCTCCACCACACGTCTTTAAGTAAGTCCTCCACCACACGTCTTTAAGTAAGTCCTCCACACGTCTTTAAGTAAGTCCTCCACCACACGTCTTTAAGTAAGTCCTCCACCACACGTCTTTTTAAGTAAGTCCTCCACCACACGTCTTTAAGTCCTCCACCACACGTCTTTAAGTAAGTCCTCCACCACACGTCTTTAAGTCCTCCACCACACGTCTTTAAGTAAGTCCTCCACCACACGTCTTTAAGTAAGTCCTCCACCACACGTCTTTAAGTAAGTCCTCCACCACACGTCTTTAAGTAAGTCCTCCACCACACGTCTTTAAGTCCTCCACCACACGTCTTTAAGTAAGTCCTCCACCACACGTCTTTAAAGTCCTCCACCACACGTCTTTAAGTAAGTCCTCCACCACACGTCTTTAAGTAAGTCCTCCACCACACGTCTTTAAATAAGTCCTCCACCACACGTCTTTAAGTAAGTCCTCCACCACACGTCTTTAAGTAAGTCCTCCACCACACGTCTTTAAGTAAGTCCTCCACCACACGTCTTTAAGTAAGTCCTCCACCACACGTCTTTAAGTAAGTCCTCCACCACACGTCTTTAAGTCCTCCACCACACGTCTTTAAGTAAGTCCTCCACCACACGTCTTTAAGTAAGTCCTCCACCACACGTCTTTAAGTAAGTCCTCCACCACACGTCTTTAAGTAAGTCCTCCACCACACGTCTTTAAGTAAGTCCTCCACCACACGTCTTTAAGTAAGTCCTCCACCACACGTCTTTAAGTAAGTCCTCCACCACACGTCTTTAAGTAAGTCCTCCACCACACGTCTTTAAGTAAGTCCTCCACCACACGTCTTTAAGTAAGTCCTCCACCACACGTCTTTAAGTAAGTCTCCACCACACGTCTTTAAGTAAGTTTAAGTAAGTCCTCCACCACACGTCTTTAAGTAAGTCCTCCACCACACGTCTTTAAGTCCTCCACCACACGTCTTTAAGTAAGTCCTCCACCACACGTCTTTAAGTAAGTCCTCCACCACACGTCTTTAAGTAAGTCCTCCACCACACGTCTTTAAGTAAGTCCTCCACCCCACGTCTTTAAGTCCTCCACCACACGTCTTTAAGTAAGTCCTCCACCACACGTCTTTAAGTCCTCCACCCCACGTCTTTATGTCCTCCACCACACGTCTTTAAGTAAGTCCTCCACCACACGTCTTTAAGTAAGTCCTCCACCACACGTCTTTAAGTAAGTCCTCCACCACACGTCTTTAAGTAAGTCCTCCACCACACGTCTTTAAGTCCTCCACCACACGTCTTTAAGTCCTCCACCAGTCTTTAAGTAAGTCTCCACCACACGTCTTTAAGTCCTCCACCACACGTCTTTAAGTAAGTCCTCCACCACACGTCTTTAAGTAAGTCCTCCACCACACGTCTTTAAGTAAGTCCTCCACCACACGTCTTTAAGTAAGTCCTCCACCACACGTCTTTAAGTAAGTCCTCCACCACCACGTCTTTAAGTAAGTCCTCCACCACACGTCTTTAAGTCCTCCACCACACGTCTTTAAGTAAGTCCTCCACCACACGTCTTTAAGTAAGTCCTCCACCACACGTCTTTAAGTACCACACGTCTTTAAGTAAGTCCTCCACCACACGTCTTTAAGTAAGTCCTCCACCACACGTCTTTAAGTAAGTCCTCCACCACACGTCTTTAAGTAAGTCCTCCACCACACGTCTTTAAGTAAGTCCTCCACCACACGTCTTTAAGTAAGTCCTCCACCACACGTTTTTAAGTCCTCCACCACACGTCTTTAAGTAAGTCCTCCACCACACGTCTTTAAGTCCTCCACCACACGTCTTTAAGTCCTCCACCACACGTCTTTAAGTCCTCCACCACACGTCTTTAAGTAAGTCCTCCACCACACGTCTTTAAGTAAGTCCTCCACCACACGTCTTTAAGTAAGTCCTCCACCACACGTCTTTAAGTAAGTCCTCCACCACACGTCTTTAAGTAAGTCCTCCACCACACGTCTTTAAGTAAGTCCTCCACCACACGTCTTTACCTCCACCACACGTCTTTAAGTCCTCCACCACACGTCTTTAAGTAAGTCCTCCACCACACGTCTTTAAGTAAGTCCTCCACCACACGTCTTTAAGTCCTCCTCCACACACGTCTTTAAGTAAGTCCTCCACCACACGTCTTTAAGTAAGTCCTCCACCACACGTCTTTAAGTACCACACGTCCTCCACCACACGTCTTTAAGTCCTCCACCACACGTCTTTAAGTAAGTCCTCCACCACACGTCTTTAAGTCCTCCACCACACGTCTTTAAGTAAGTCCTCCACCACACGTCTTTAAGTAAGTCCTCCACCACACGTCTTTAAGTAAGTCCTCCACCACACGTCTTTAAGTCCTCCACCACACGTCTTTAAGTCCTCCACCACACGTCTTTAAGTAAGTCCTCCACCACACGTCTTTAAGTCCTCCACCACACGTCTTTAAGTAAGTCCTCCACCACACGTCTTTAAGTCCTCCACCACACGTCTTTAAGTAAGTCCTCCACCACCACTTTACGTCCTTTTTAAGTAAGTCCTCCACCACACGTCTTTAAGTCCTCCACCTTTAAGTCCTCCACCACACGTCTTTAAGTAAGTCCTCCACCACACGTCTTTAAGTAAGTCCTCCACCACACGTCTTTAAGTCCTCCACCACACGTCTTTAAGTAAGTCCTCCACCACACGTCTTTAAGTAAGTCCTCCACCACACGTCTTTAAGTCCTCCACCACACGTCTTTAAGTAAGTCCTCCACCACACGTCTTTAAGTAAGTCCTCCACCACACGTCTTTAAGTCCTCCACCACACGTCTTTAAGTCCTCCACCACACGTCTTTAAGTCCTCCACCACACGTCTTTAAGTCCTCCACCACACGTCTTTAAGTAAGTCCTCCACCACACGTCTTTAAGTCCTCCACCACACGTCTTTAAGTCCTCCACCACACGTCTTTAAGTCCTCCACCACACGTCTTTAAGTAAGTCCTCCACCACACGTCTTTAAGTCCTCCACCACACGTCTTTAAGTCCTCCACCACACGTCTTTAAGTAAGTCCTCCACCACACGTCTTTAAGTAAGTCCTCCACCACACGTCTTTAAGTAAGTCCTCCACCACACGTCTTTAAGTAAGTCCTCCACCACACGTCTTTAAGTAAGTCCTCCACCACACGTCTTTAAGTAAGTCCTCCACCACACGTCTTTAAGTAAGTCCTCCACCACACGTCTTTAAGTCCTCCACCACACGTCTTTAAGTAAGTCCTCCACCACACGTCTTTAAGTAAGTCCTCCACCACACGTCTTTAAGTAAGTCCTCCACCACACGTCTTTAAGTAAGTCCTCCACCACACGTCTTTAAGTAAGTCCTCCACCACACGTCTTTAAGTTTAAGTAAGTCCTCCACCACACGTCTTTAAGTAAGTCCTCCACCACACGTCTTTAAGTAAGTCCTCCACCACACGTCTTTAAGTCCTCCACCACACGTCTTTAAGTAAGTCCTCCACCACACGTCTTTAAGTAAGTCCTCCACCACACGTCTTTACCACACGTCTTTAAGTCCTCCACCACACGTCTTTAAGTAAGTCCTCCACCACACGTCTTTAAGTAAGTCCTCCACCACACGTCTTTAAGTAAGTCCTCCACCACACGTCTTTTTAAGTAAGTCCTCCACCACACGTCTTTAAGTAAGTCCTCCACCACACGTCTTTAAGTCCTCCACCACACGTCTTTAAGTAAGTCCTCCACCACACGTCTTTAAGTCCTCCACCACACGTCTTTAAGTCCTCCACCACACGTCTTTAAGTCCTCCACCACACGTCTTTAAGTTTAAGTCCTCCACCACACGTCTTTAAGTCCTCCACACACGTCTTTAAGTCCTAAGTCCTCCACCACACGTCTTTAAGTAAGTCCTCCACCACACGTCTTTAAGTAAGTCCTCCACCACACGTCTTTAAAGTAAGTCCTCCACCACACGTCTTTAAGTCCTCCAAATAAGTCCTCCACCACACGTCTTTAAGTCCTCCACCACACGTCTTTAAGTAAGTCCTCCACCACACGTCTTTAAGTAAGTCCTCCACCACACGTCTTTAAGTCCTCCACCACACGTCTTTAAGTAAGTCCTCCACCACACGTCTTTAAGTAAGTCCTCCACCACACGTCTTTAAGTCCTCCACCACACGTCTTTAAGTAAGTCCTCCACCACACGTCTTTAAGTAAGTCCTCCACCACACGTCTTTAAGTAAGTCCTCCACCACACGTCTTTAAGTCCTCCACCACACGTCTTTAAGTAAGTCCTCCACCACACGTCTTTAAGTAAGTCTCCACCACATGTCTTTAAGTCCTCCACCACACGTCTTTTTAAGTCCTCCACCACACGTCTTTAAGTCCTCCACCACACGTCTTTAAGTCCTCCACCACACGTCTTTAAGTAAGTCCTCCACCACACGTCTTTAAGTCCTCCACCACACGTCTTTAAGTACCAGTCCTCCACCACACGTCTTTAAGTAAGTCCTCCACCACACGTCTTTAAGTCCTCCACCACACGTCTTTAAGTCCTCCACCACACGTCTTTAAGTCCTCCACCACACGTCTTTAAGTCCTCCACCACACGTCTTTAAGTAAGTCCTCCACCACACGTCTTTAAGTCCTCCACCACACGTCTTTAAGTCCTCCATCACACGTCTTTAAGTAAGTCCTCCACCACACGTCTTTAAGTAAGTCCTCCACCACACGTCTTTAAGTCCTCCACCACACGTCTTTAAGTCCTCCACCACACGTCTTTAAGTCCTCCACCACATGTCTTTAAGTCCTCCACCACACGTCTTTAAGTCCTCCACCACACGTCTTTAAGTCCTCCACCACACGTCTTTAAGTCCTCCACCACACGTCTTTAAGTAAGTCCTCCACCACACGTCTTTAAGTCCTCCACCACACGTCTTTAAGTAAGTCCTCCACCACACGTCTTTAAGTAAGTCCTCCACCACACGTCTTTAAGTCCTCCACCACACGTCTTTAAGTAAGTCCTCCACCACACGTCTTTAAGTAAGTCCTCCACCACACGTCTTTAAGTCCTCCACCACACGTCTTTAAGTAAGTCCTCCACCACACGTCTTTAAGTAAGTCCTCCACCACACGTCTTTAAGTCCTCCACCACACGTCTTTAAGTAAGTCCTCCACCACACGTCTTTAAGTCCTCCACCACACGTCTTTAAGTAAGTCCTCCACCACACGTCTTTAAGTAAGTCCTCCACCACACGTCTTTAAGTCCTCCACCACACGTCTTTAAGTAAGTCCTCCACCACACGTCTTTAAGTAAGTCCTCCACCACACGTCTTTAAGTCCTCCACCACACGTCTTTAAGTAAGTCCTCCACCCCACGTCTTTAAGTCCTCCACCCCACGTCTTTAAGTCCTCCACCACACGTCTTTAAGTAAGTCCTCCACCACACGTCTTTAAGTAAGTCCTCCACCACACGTCTTTAAGTAAGTCCTCCACCACACGTCTTTAAGTAAGTCCTCCACCACACGTCTTTAAGAGGCGGATTAAAGCATCCCTTGTAGAACGACAACCGTGTGTGTGTGATGTTGTGCCAGGGCCTGAGTGAGGCTCATGTTAACTCATTTGAAATATGCTATGGAAGCATACGTTTAAAAGAGAGGAATTGGGTCAAGAAGCTTCTTTCTCTTCTCTGTGCTGCAAGGCAGAGGGAAAGCAGGGGAGAGAGATTGCACATTAGTTACACCTCACCTTGCTCTTCCGCTTACCTTTGCTGTTATTAGAACAACATGTTATGTTATTAGAACAACATCTCTCTCTCTCTCTCTCTCTCTCTCTCTCTCTCTCTCTCTCTCTCTCTCTCTCTCTCTCTCTCTCTCTCTCTCTCTCCTTCTCCTTCTCTCTCTCTCTCCTTCTCTCTCTTCTCTCTCCTTCTCTCTCCTTCTCTCTCTCGCTCTCTCTCTCCTTCTCTGTCTCTCTCTCTCCTTCTCTCTCTCCTTCTCTCTCTCTCTCTCTCTCTCTCTCTCTCTTCTCCTTCTCTCTCTCTCCTTCTCGCTCTCTCTCCTTCTCTCTCCTTCTCGCTCTCGCTCTCTCTCTCCTTCTCTCTCTCTGACTGTCCTGTCCCATCAGGTCACAGTGCGGTGGACATCACCAAGGTGGCCCGGAGACACCGCATGTCACCTTTCCCCCTTACATCCATGGACAAGGCCTTCATCACTGTCCTGGAGATGACCGCTGTGCTGGGGACTGAGATCATCAACTACAGAGGTAGGGAGCGGCACACACACACACACACACACACACACACACACACACACACACACACACACATATACACACACGCACACATATACATACACACATATACATATACACACCCACACACATTTAAATACACACACATATACATACACACATATACATATACACCTCAGCGATACACTCTAAGAGATAAAGGTGCTATCTAGAACCTTAAACGGATCTTCGACTGTCCCCATAGGAGAACCCTTTGAAGAAAGCCTTTTGGTTCCAGGTAGAACCCTTTTGGTTCCAGTGAGAACCCTTTTGGTTCCACTGAGAACCCTTTTGGTTCCAGGAGAACACTGTACAAACACACACTGTACACACAAGTACAGAGGTGAGATCAACTATATACAGTAACACATATGTCACACATAAATATACAGTGGTCTGTATTGTAGTGGTCAGACTGCAGGAGATTACTGTTTATCACCTTACTGAACACTTCAACTACAGATGTGTGAGACAACGAGAGACAGAGAGAAAGTGTGTGTGTGTGTTTCTGCATGTGTGTGTGTGCATGCGTGTATGTGTCTGTCTTCCTTGGCACTAGCCTTAGGGCTGCCTTGGCACTAGCCTTAGGGCTGCCTTGGCACTAGCCTCGGGGCCTCCTTGGCACTAGCCTCGGGGCCTCCTTGGCACTAGCCTCGGGGCCTCCTTGGCACTAGCCTCGGGGCCTCCTTGGCACTAGCCTCGGGGCCTCCTTGGCACTAGCCTCGGGGCCTCCTTGGCACTAGCCTCGGGGCCTCCTTGGCACTAGCCTCGGGGCCTCCTTGGCACTAGTCTTGGGGCTTCCTTGGCACTAGCCTCGGGGCTTCCTTGGCACTAGCCTCGGGGCTTCCTTGGCACTATCCTTAGGGCTGCCTTGGCACTAGCCTTGGGGCTTCCTTGGTACTAGCCTCGGGGCTGCCTTGGCACTAGCCTTAGGGCTGCCTTGGCACTAGCCTTAGGGCTTCCTTGGCACTAGCCTTGGGGCTTCCTTGGCACTAGCCTTAGGGCTGCCTTGGCACTAGCCTTGGGGCTTCCTTGGCACTAGCCTCGGGGCTTGGCCAGGGGGAGGTCTTGGACAGGGCCAGGGGGAGGTCTTGGACAGGGCCAGGGGGAGGTCTTGGACAGGGCCAGGGGGAGGTCTTGGACAGGGCCAGGGGGAGGTCTTGGACAGGGCCAGTGGGAGGTCTTGGACAGGGCCAGTGGGAGGTCTTGGACAGGGCCAGTGGGGGGTCTTGGGAAGGGCCAGTGGGAGGTGTTGGACAGGGCCAGGGGAAGGTCTTGGACAGGGCCAGGGGGAGGTCTTGGACAGGGCCAGGGGGAGGTCTTGGACAGGGCCAGGGGAGGTCTTGGACAGGGCCAGGGGGAGGTCTTGGACAGGGCCAGGGGAAGGTCTTGGACAGGGCCAGGGGAAGGTCTTGGACAGGGCCAGGGGAAGGTCTTGGACAGGGCCAGGGGAAGGTCTTGGACAGGGCCAGGGGAAGGTCTTGGACAGGGCCAGGGGAAGGTCTTGGACAGGGCCAGTGGGAGGTCTTGGACAGGGCCAGGGGAAGGTCTTGGACAGGGCCAGGGGAAGGTCTTGGACAGGGCCAGGGGAAGGTCTTGGACAGGGCCAGGGGGAGGTCTTGGACAGGGCCAGGTCTTGGACAGGGCCAGGTCTTGGACAGGGCCAGGTCTTGGACAGGGCCAGGTCTTGGACAGGGCCAGGGGGAGGTCTTGGATAGGGGGAGGTCATGGACAGGGCCAGGGGGAGGGCTTGACAGGGCCAGGGGGAGGGCTTGGACAGGGCCAGGGGAAGATCTTGGACAGGGCCAGGGGGAGGTCTTGGACAGGGCCAGGGGGAGGTCTTGGACAGGGCCAGGGGAAGGTCTTGGACAGGGCCAGGGGAAGGTCTTGGACAGGGCCAGGGGGAGGTCTTGGACAGGGCCAGGGGAAGGTCTTGGACAGGGCCAGGGGAAGGTCTTGGACAGGGCCAGTGGGAGGTCTTGGACAGGGCCAGGGGAAGGTCTTGGACAGGGCCAGGGGAAGGTCTTGGACAGGGCCAGGGGAAGGTCTTGGACAGGGCCAGGGGAAGGTCTTGGACAGGGCCAGGGGGAGGTCTTGGACAGGGCCAGGTCTTGGACAGGGCCAGGTCTTGGACAGGGCCAGGGGGAGGTCTTGGATAGGGGGAGGTCATGGACAGGGCCAGGGGGAGGGCTTGGACAGGGCCAGGGGGAGGGCTTGGACAGGGCCAGGGGGAGGGCTTGGACAGGAGGAGGTATTGGACAGGGCCAGGGGAGGGCTTGGACAGGGGGTGAGCTTGGACAGGGCCAGCAGGAGGGCTTGGACAGGGCCAGGGGGAGGGCTTGGACAGGGCCAGGGGGAGGGCTTGGACAGGGCCAGGGAGAGGGCTTGAACACACTCCTGATTCAGCTCTCTCTCAGTCATAACTAATAGAACAGTCATGGTGGCCTCTCTATGTGTCTTCTATTTTCACCCTGTACAGTGATGCCATTTTGTTTTGAGAGAGTCTGTTTCATGATTGGGTGTGAGAATGGAAGGGTGGAGGGGTGGAGGTGTGGGATGAAATATTTAGATAAGAAACAGATGGAGGACAGGTGTGTGTGTGTGTGTGTGTGTGTGTGTGTGTGTGTGTGTGTGTGTGTGTGTGTGTGTGTGTGTGTGTGTGTGTGTGTGTGTGTGTGTGTGTGTGTGTGTGTGTGTGTGTGTGTGTGTGTGTGTGTGTGTGTGTGTGTGTGTGTGTGTGTGTGTGAATCACACCCTCACACCCTATTTATAGACTATTAGCAGCTCATGGTATTTTAGTGCAGTGCTTTCTTCTTCCGCCCACTCTCTCTTTCTGTGTCTTTCTCTCTGTCGATCATTCTCTCTTCAGTCTATTTTCCTCTCTGCAGTCTAACCGGCAGTTTTTTATGGTTCTTATACAGATATTTCCAACATTTCTACTTTTAGATTGTTACATGTGGGGAATTGTGCGCAAGGGACAAGAGAGAGTACGCAGGTGTGTGTGTGTGCGCTGTTCTGGTCAGGTGGTGAGTCACAGAGATCCTGATGAGAGGTGTCACTCTCTCACTAACACACACACCTCCGGCACATGTCTCTCTATCTACATCTGAACCAGATGCTCTCCTTCCCTCCCTCCCTCTCTCCCTCCCCCATCTCTCTCTCTCTCTCTCTCTCTCGTACATCTCCCGCTCGCTCTCTCTCTCCTCCCTCTCTCCCTCCCTCTCCCACTCCTCCCTCTCTCCCTCCCTCTCCATCTCTCCAACATCCCTCTCACACCTGACTCTCTCTCCTTCTCTCCCTTCCCCTCTCTCCCTCTCTTCATCCCTCCCTCCTTCTCCCTCCCTCTCTATGGCTCTCTCTCTCTCTCCCTCTCGTAAATCTCTCTCCCTCTCTCTCCCTCTCATACATCTCTCTCTCTCTCTCCCACCCTCTCTCTCTCCCTCTCTCTCTCTCCCTCTCGTACATCTCTCTCCCTCCCTCTCTCTCTCTCTCTCTCTCTCTCCCCCTCTCGTACATCTCTCCCACCCTCTCCCTCTCTCCCTCCCTCTCTCTTCCTCTCTCTCCCACCCTCTCTTTCTCTCCCTCTCTCTCTCTCCCTCTCTCTCTCATCTCTCTCCCTCCCTCTCTCCCATCTCTCTCCCTCCCTCTCTCTCTCTCTCTCTCTCTCTCTCTCTCTCTCTCTCTCTCTCTCTCTCTCTCTCGTACATCTCTCTCTCTCGTACATCTCTCTCTCTCGTACATCTCTCTCTCTCGTACATATCTCTCGTACATCTCTCTCCCTCCCTCACCCTCTCTTGTACATCTCCTTCTCTCGCTCTCTCTCCCTGCTCTTCCTCGCTCTACGTTCTCCTTCTACCTTTCTCTCTTTCAATTCCTCTTTCTCTACCTCTACTCTCGCTCTCTTTCTCTCTCTACCTCTACTATTTTCCTCTCTCTCTCCCTCCTCTTCCTCTCTCTACGTTCTCCTTCTACCTTTCTCTCTCTCTTTCAATTCCTCTTTCTCTACCTCTACTCTCGCTCTCTTTCTCTCTCTACCTCTACTCTCTTTTCCTCTCTCTCTCCCTCCTCTTCCTCTCTCTACGTTCTCCTTCTACCTTTCTCTCTCTCTTTCAATTCCTCTTTCTCTACCTCTACTCTCTTTTCCTCTCTCTCTCTCCCTCCTTTCTCTCTATCTCTCTTTAGATGGGATGGGCCGAGTCCTTGCTCAGGAGGTTTATGCCAAAGACAACCTGCCCCCATTCCCTGCCTCTGTAAAGGATGGTTATGCTGTAAGAGGTCTGTACTGTGATGCACTGTACACACACACTGTACACACACACTGTACACACACTGTACACACACACTGTACACACACACTGTGCACACACACTGTGCACACACACTGTGCACACACACTGTGCACACACACTGTACACACACACTGTACACACACAATGTACACACACTGTACACACACACTGTGCACACACACTGTACACACACTGTACACACACTGTACACACACACTGTACACACACAATGTACACACACAATGTACACACACTGTACACACACTGTACACACACTGTACACACACACTGTACACACACACTGTACACACACACTGTACACACACACTGCACATTTACATGTACACACACATTACATTTACAGTACATTGTAGCAGACACTCTTATCCAGACACTGTACAAACTGTACATACACCTTATGACATCCAGTGGAACAGCCACTGTACAATAGTGCATCTAAATCTGTTAGGGGGTGAGAAGGATTACACACTGTCCAGGTACACTGTGAAGACTGTACACACACTGTACACACACAATGTGATTGACACGCTGTCCTGGCGTCTGAGGGAGTTTGTTCCACCATGGGGGCCAGACTGCAGCGAACAATGTTGACTGGGCTGAGCAATGAACTGTACTTCCTCAGTGGTAGGGAGGCTGCACAGGCCAGATGTGGATGAACGCAGTGCCCTTGTTTGGGTGTACAAACCTGATCAGAGCCTGCACACACTGCACACACACATGTACACACACTGTACACACTGCACATACTGTACACACACTGCACACACACTGCACACACTGTACACACACTGCACACACAATGTACACACACTGTACACACTGCACATACTGTACACACACTGCACACACACTGCACACACTGTACACACACTGCACACACAATGTACACACACTGTACTTCAATCTCAGGTCATAGTGTACTGCTGATATGTCCTTTCTGTTCTACATTAGGAGTCAGGAGGCACTGAAACACAGTCAGCTAAATGACACACACATCGATATGCACACACAATCAGCATATACACACAGCAGCATACACACACAATCAGCATACACACACAATCATCATACACACAGCAGCATACACACACAATCAGCATATACACACAATCAGTATATACACACAGCAGCATACACACAGAATCAGCATATACACACAATCAGCATACACACACAATCAGCATACACACACAATCAGCATATACACACAGCAGCATACACACACAATCAGCATACACACACAATCAGCATATACACACAGCAGCATACACACACAATCAGCATACACACACAATCAGCATACACACAATCAGCATATACACACAGCAGCATACACACACAATCAGCATATACACACAATCAGTATATACACACAATCAGTATATACACACAGCAGCATACACACACAATCAGCATATACACACAATCAGCATACACACACAATCAGTATATACACACAATCAGCATACACACAATCAGCATACACACACAATCAGCATACACACAATCAGCATACACACACAATCAGCATACACACACAATCAGCATACACACAATCAGCATATACACACAATCAGCATACACACACAATCAGCATACACACACAATCAGCATACACACAATCAGCATATACACACAGCAGCATACACACACAATCAGCATACACACACAATCAGCATACACACAATCAGCATATACACACAGCAGCATACACACACAATCAGCATACACACACAATCAGCATACACACAATCAGCATATACACACAGCAGCATACACACACAATCAGCATATACACACAATCAGCATATACACACAATCAGCATACACACAATCAGCATACACACACAATCAGCATACACACAATCAGCATACACACACAATCAGCATACACACACAATCAGCATATACACACAGCAGCATACACACACAATCAGCATACACACACAATCAGCATACACACAATCAGCATATACACACAGCAGCATACACACACAATCAGCATACACACAATCAGCATATACACACAGCAGCATACACACACAATCAGCATACACACACAATCAGCATACACACAATCAGCATATACACACAATCAGTATATACACACAATCAGTATACACACACAATCAGCATACACACAATCAGCATACACACACAATCAGCATACACACACAATCAGCATACACACAATCAGCATACACACACAATCAGCATACACACACAATCAGCATACACACACAATCAGCATACACACACAATCAGCATACACACACAATCAGCATACACACAATCAGCATACACACACAATCAGCACACACACAATCAGCACACACACAATCAGCATACACACACAATCAGCATACACACACAATCAGCATACACACACAATCAGCATACACACAATCAGCATACACACACAATCAGCATACACACACAATCAGCATACACACAATCAGCATACACACAATCAGCATATACACACAATCAGCATACACACAATCAGCATATACACACAGCAGCATACACACACAATCAGCATACACACAATCAGTATATACACACAATCAGCATACACACAATCAGCATACACACAATCAGCATACACACACAATCAGCATACACACACAATCAGCATATACACACAATCAGCATATACACACAGCAGCATACACACACAATCAGCATACACACACAATCAGCATACACACACAATCAGCATACACACAATCAGTATACACACACAATCAGCATACACACAATCAGCATATACACACAGCAGCATACACACACAATCAGCATACACACAATCAGCATACACACAATCAGCATACACACAATCAGCATACACACAATCAGCATACACACAATCAGCATATACACACAGCAGCATACACACACAGCAGCATACACACACAATCAGTATACACACACAATCAGCATACACACAATCAGCATATACACACAATCAGCATACACACAATCAGTATACACACAAATCAGCATACACACACAATCAGCATACACACAATCAGCATACACACACAATCAGCATACACACAATCAGCATATACACACAGCAGCATACACACACAATCAGCATACACACAATCAGCATACACAAATCAGCATATACACACAGCAGCATACACACACAGCAGCATACACACACAGCAGCATACACACACAATCAGTATACACACACAATCAGCATATACACACAATCAGCATATACACACAATCAGCATACACACAATCAGCATACACACAATCAGCATACACACAATCAGCATATACACACAGCAGCATACACACACAGCAGCATACACACACAATCAGTATACACACACAATCAGCATACACACAATCAGCATATACACACAATCAGCATACACAATCAGCATATACACACACAATCAGCATACACACAATCAGCATATACACACAATCAGCATACACACAATCAGCATATACACACAATCAGCATATACACACAATCAGCATATACACACAATCAGCATACACACAATCAGCATACACACAATCAGCATACACACACAATCAGCATATACACACAATCAGCATATACACACAATCAGCATACACACAATCAGCATACACACAATCAGCATATACACACAGCAGCATACACACACAGCAGCATACACACACAATCAGTATACACACACAATCAGCATACACACACAATCAGCATACACACAATCAGCATATACACACAGCAGCATACACACACAATCAGCATATACACACAGCAGCATACACACACAATCAGCATATACACACAGCAGCATACACACACAGCAGCATACACACAATCAGTATACACACACAATCAGCATACACACACAATCAGCATACACACAATCAGCATACACACAATCAGCATATACACACAGCAGCATACACACAGCAGCATACACACACAATCAGCATACACACACAATCAGCATACACACACAATCAGCATACACACACAATCAGCATACACACAATCAGAATACACACAATCAGCATACACACACAATCAGCATACACACACAGCAGCATACACACACAATCAGCATACACACACAATCAGCATACACACACAATCAGCATACACACAATCAGCATATACACACAGCAGCATACACACACAGCAGCATACACACACACACAATCAGCATACACACACAATCAGTATATACACACAGCAGTATATACACACAATCAGTATATACACACAATCAGTATATACACACAGCAGTATATACACACAATCAGTATATACACACAGCAGTATATACACACAGCAGTATATACACACAGCAGCATATACACACAGCAGTATATACACACAGCAGCATACACACAATCAGTATATACACACAATCAGCATATACACACAATCAGTATATACACACAGCAGTATATACACACAATGAGTATATACACACAATCAGTATATACACACAGCAGTATATACACACAATCAGTATATACACACAATCAGTATATACACACAGCAGTATATACACACAATCAGTATATACACACAGCAGTATATACACACAGCAGCATACACACACAATCAGTATATACACACAATCAGTATATACACACAGCAGTATATACACAATCAGTATATACACACAATCAGTATATACACACAGCAGCATATACACACAATCAGTATATACACAGCAGTATATACACACAGCAGTATATACACACAGCAGTATATACACACAGCAGCATATACACACAATCAGTATATACACACAATCAGCATATACACACAATCAGTATATACACACAGCAGTATATACACACAGCAGTATATACACACAGTATATACACACAAATCAGTATATACACACAATCAGTATATACACACAGCAGTATATACACACAATCAGTATATACACACAATCAGTATATACACACAGCAGTATATACACACAATCAGTATATACACACAATCAGTATATACACACAATCAGTATATACACACAGCAGTATATACACACAATCAGCATATACACACAATCAGTATATACACACAGCAGTATATACACACAATCAGTATATACACACAATCAGTATATACACACAGCAGTATATACACACAATCAGTATATACACACAATCAGTATATACACACAGCAGTATATACACACAATCAGTATATACACACAATCAGTATATACACAGCAGTATATACACACAATCAGTATATACACACAGCAGTATATACACACAATCAGCGTATACACACAATCAGTATATACACACAGCAGTATATACACACAATCAGTATATACACACAGCAGTATATACACACAATCAGTATATACACACAGCAGTATATACACACAATCAGTATATACACACAATCAGTATATACACACAATCAGTATATACACACAGCAGTATATACACACAATCAGTATATACACACAATCAGTATATACACACAGCAGTATATACACACAATCAGTATATACACACAGCATTATATACACACAGCAGCACATACACACAATCAGCATATACACACAATCAGTATATACACACAGCAGTATATACACACAATCAGTATATACACACAGCATTATATACACACAGCAGCACATACACACAATCAGCATATACACACAATCAGTATATACACACAGCAGTATATACACACAATCAGTATATACACACAGCATTATATACACACAGCAGCACATACACACAATCAGCATATACACACAATCAGCACATACACACAGCAGCACATACACACAGCAGCACATACACACAATCAGCATATACACACAATCAGTATATACACACAGCAGTATATACGCACAATCAGTATATACACACAGCAGCATATACGCACACCAGCATATACACACAATCAGTATATACACACAGCAGTATATACACACAATCAGCATATACACACAGCAGCACATACACACAATCAGCATATACACACAGCAGTATATACACACAGCAGCACATACACACAATCAGTATATACACACAGCAGTATATACGCACAATCAGTATATACACAGCAGTATATACACACAATCAGTATATACACACAGCAGTATATACACACAGCAGCATACACACACAATCAGTATATACACACAATCAGTATATACACACAGCAGTATATACACACAATCAGTATATACACACAATCAGTATATACACACAGCAGTATATAATCACAATCAGTATATACACACAGCAGTATATACACACACAATCAGTATATACACACAATCAGTATATACACACAGCAGTATATACACACAATCAGTATATACACACAATCAGTATATACACACAGCAGCATATACACACATCAGTATATACACAGCAGTATATACACACAGCAGTATATACACACAGCAGTATATACACACAGCAGCATATACACACAATCAGTATATACACACAATCAGTATACACACACAGCAGTATATACACACAATCAGTATATACACACAATCAGTATATACACACAGCAGTATATACACAATCAGTATATACACACAATCAGTATATACACACAGCAGTATATACACACAATCAGTATATACACACAGCAGTATATACACACAATCAGCATATACACACAATCAGTATATACACACAGCAGTATATACACACAGCAGTATATACACACATTCAGTATATACACACAATCAGTATATACACACAGCAGTATATACACACAATCAGTATATACACACAGCAGTATATACACACAATCAGTATATACACACAATCAGTATATACACACAGCAGCATATACACACATCAGTATATACACAGCAGTATATACACACAGCAGTATATACACACAGCAGTATATACACACAGCAGCATATACACACAATCAGTATATACACACAATCAGTATATACACACAGCAGTATATACACACAATCAGTATATACACACAATCAGTATATACACACAGCAGCATATACACACAATCAGTATATACACACAATCAGTATATACACACAGCAGTATATACACACAATCAGTATATACACACAGCAGTATATACACACAATCAGCATATACACACAATCAGTATATACACACAGCAGTATATACACACAGCAGTATATACACACATTCAGTATATACACACAATCAGTATATACACACAATCAGTATATACACACAGCAGTATATACACACAATCAGTATATACACACAGCATTATATACACACAGCAGCACATACACACAATCAGCATATACACACAATCAGTATATACACACAGCAGTATATACACACAATCAGTATATACACACAGCATTATATACACACAGCAGCACATACACACAATCAGCATATACACACAATCAGTATATACACACAGCAGTATATACACACAATCAGTATATACACACAGCATTATATACACACAGCAGCACATACACACAATCAGCATATACACACAATCAGCACATACACACAGCAGCACATACACACAGCAGCACATACACACAATCAGCATATACACACAATCAGTATATACACACAGCAGTATATACGCACAATCAGTATATACACACAGCAGTATATACACACACCAGCATATACACACAATCAGTATATACACACAGCAGTATATACACACAATCAGCATATACACACAGCAGCACATACACACAATCAGTATATACACACAGCAGTATATACACACAGCAGCACATACACACAATCAGTATATACACACAGCAGTATATACGCACAATCAGTATATACACAGCAGTATATACACACAATCAGTATATACACACAGCAGTATATACACACAGCAGCATACACACACAATCAGTATATACACACAATCAGTATATACACACAGCAGTATATACACACAATCAGTATATACACACAATCAGTATATACACAGCAGTATATAATCACAATCAGTATATACACACAGCAGTATATACACACAAATCAGTATATACACACAATCAGTATATACACAATCAGCATATACACACAATCAGCATACACACAATCAGTATACACACACAATCAGCATACACACACAATCAGCATACACACAATCAGCATACACACACAATCAGCATACACACAATCAGCATATACACACAGCAGCATACACACACAATCAGCATACACACAATCAGCATACACACAATCAGCATATACACAATCAGCATATACACACAGCAGCATACACACACAGCAGCATACACACACAGCAGCATACACACACAATCAGTATACACACACAATCAGCATATACACACAATCAGCATATACACACAATCAGCATATACACACAATCAGCATACACACAATCAGCATACACACAATCAGCATATACACACAGCAGTACATACACACAATCAGTATACACACACAATCAGTATACACACACAATCAGCATATACACACAATCAGCATACACACAATCAGTATATACACACAATCAGCATACACACAATCAGCATATACACACAATCAGCATACACACAATCAGTATATACACACAATCAGCATATACACACAATCAGCATATACACACAATCAGCATACACACAATCAGCATATACACACAATCAGCAATCAGCATACACACAATCAGCATACACACACAATCAGCATATACACACAATCAGCATATACACACAATCAGCATACACACACAATCAGCATACACACAATCAGCATATACACACAGCAGCATACACACACAGCAGCATACACACACAATCAGTATACACACACAATCAGCATACACACACAATCAGCATACACACAATCAGCATATACACACAGCATACACACACAATCAGCATATACACACAGCAGCATACACACACAATCAGCATATACACACAGCAGCATACACACACAGCAGCATACACACACAATCAGTACACACACAATCAGCATACACACACAATCAGCATACACACAATCAGCATACACACAATCAGCATATACACACAGCAGCATACACACAGCAGCATACACACACAATCAGTATACACACAATCAGCATACACACACAATCAGCATACACACACAATCAGCATACACACACAATCAGCATACACACAATCAGCATATACACACAGCAGCATACACACACAGCAGCATACACACACAATCAGCATACACACAATCAGCATACACACACAATCAGCATACACACAATCAGCATATACACACAGCAGCATACACACACAGCAGCATACACACAATCAGTATATACACACAATCAGTATATACACACAGCAGTATATACACACAATCAGTATATACACACAATCAGTATATACACACAGCAGTATATACACACAGCAGTATATACACACAGCAGTATATACACACAGCAGTATATACACACAGCAGCATATACACACAGCAGCATATACACACAGCAGCATATACACACAATCAGTATATACACACAATCAGCATATACACACAATCAGTATATACACACAGCAGTATATACACACAATCAGTATATACACACAGCAGTATATACACACAGCAGCATACACACACAATCAGTATATACACACAATCAGTATATACACACAGCAGTATATACACACAATCAGTATATACACACAATCAGTATATACACACAGCAGTATATACACACAATCAGTATATACACACAGCAGTATATACACACAGCAGCATACACACAATCAGTATATACACACAATCAGTATATACACACAGCAGTATATACACACAATCAGTATATACACACAATCAGTATATACACACAGCAGCATATACACACAATCAGTATATACACACAATCAGTATATACACAGCAGTATATACACACAGCAGTATATACACACAGCAGCATATACACACAATCAGCATATACACACAATCAGTATATACACACAGCAGTATAAACACACAGCAGTATATACACACAGCAGCATACACACACAATCAGTATATACACACAATCAGTATATACACACAGCAGTATATACACACAATCAGTATATACACACAATCAGTATATACACACAGCAGTATATACACACAATCAGTATATACACACAATCAGTATATACACACAATCAGTATATACACACAGCAGTATATACACACAATCAGCATATACACACAATCAGTATATACACACAGCAGTATATACACACAATCAGTATATACACACAATCAGTATATACACACAGCAGTATATACACACAATCAGTATATACACACAATCAGTATATACACACAGCAGTATATACACACAATCAGTATATACACACAATCAGTATATACACAGCAGTATATACACACAATCAGTATATACACACAGCAGTATATACACACAATCAGCATATACACACAATCAGTATATACACACAGCAGTATATACACACAATCAGTATATACACACAGCAGTATATACACACAATCAGTATATACACACAGCAGTATATACACACAATCAGTATATACACACAATCAGTATATACACACAATCAGTATATACACAGCAGTATATACACACAATCAGTATATACACACAATCAGTATATACACACAGCAGTATATACACACAATCAGTATATACACACAGCATTATATACACACAGCAGCACATACACACAATCAGCATATACACACAATCAGCATATACACACAATCAGTATATACACACAGCAGTATATACACACAATCAGTATATACACACAGCATTATATACACACAGCAGCACATACACACAATCAGCATATACACACAATCAGTATATACACACAGCAGTATATACACACAATCAGTATATACACACAGCATTATATACACACAGCAGCACATACACACAATCAGCATATACACACAATCAGCACATACACACAGCAGCACATACACACAGCAGCACATACACACAATCAGCATATACACACAATCAGTATATACACACAGCAGTATATACGCACAATCAGTATATACACACAGCAGTATATACACACACCAGCATATACACACAATCAGTATATACACACAGCAGTATATACACACAATCAGCATATACACACAGCAGCACATACACACAATCAGTATATACACACAGCAGTATATACACACAGCAGCACATACACACAATCAGTATATACACACAGCAGTATATACGCACAATCAGTATATACACAGCAGTATATACACACAATCAGTATATACACACAGCAGTATATACACACAGCAGCATACACACACAATCAGTATATACACACAATCAGTATATACACACAGCAGTATATACACACAATCAGTATATACACACAATCAGTATATACACACAGCAGTATATAATCACAATCAGTATATACACACAGCAGTATATACACACACAATCAGTATATACACACAATCAGTATATACACACAGCAGTATATACACACAATCAGTATATACACACAATCAGTATATACACACAGCAGCATATACACACATCAGTATATACACAGCAGTATATACACACAGCAGTATATACACACAGCAGTATATACACACAGCAGCATATACACACAATCAGTATATACACACAATCAGCATATACACACAATCAGTATATACACACAATCAGTATATACACACAGCAGTATATACACACAATCAGTATATACACACAATCAGTATATACACACAGCAGTATATACACACAATCAGTATATACACACAATCAGTATATACACACAGCAGTATATACACACAATCAGTATATACACACAGCAGTATATACACACAATCAGCATATACACACAATCAGTATATACACACAGCAGTATATACACACAGCAGTATATACACACAATCAGTATATACACACAATCAGTATATACACACAGCAGTATATACACACAATCAGTATATACACACAGCATTATATACACACAGCAGCACATACACACAATCAGCATATACACACAATCAGTATATACACACAGCAGTATATACACACAATCAGTATATACACACAGCATTATATACACACAGCAGCACATACACACAATCAGCATATACACACAATCAGTATATACACACAGCAGTATATACACACAATCAGTATATACACACAGCATTATATACACACAGCAGCACATACACACAATCAGCATATACACACAATCAGCACATACACACAGCAGCACATACACACAGCAGCACATACACACAATCAGCATATACACACAATCAGTATATACACACAGCAGTATATACGCACAATCAGTATATACACACAGCAGTATATACACACACCAGCATATACACACAATCAGTATATACACACAGCAGTATATACACACAATCAGCATATACACACAGCAGCACATACACACAATCAGTATATACACACAGCAGTATATACACACAGCAGCACATACACACAATCAGTATATACACACAGCAGTATATACGCACAATCAGTATATACACAGCAGTATATACACACAATCAGTATATACACACAGCAGTATATACACACAGCAGCATACACACACAATCAGTATATACACACAATCAGTATATACACACAGCAGTATATACACACAATCAGTATATACACACAATCAGTATATACACACAGCAGTATATAATCACAATCAGTATATACACACAGCAGTATATACACACACAATCAGTATATACACACAATCAGTATATACACACAGCAGTATATACACACAATCAGTATATACACACAATCAGTATATACACACAGCAGCATATACACACATCAGTATATACACAGCAGTATATACACACAGCAGTATATACACACAGCAGTATATACACACAGCAGCATATACACACAATCAGTATATACACACAATCAGCATATACACACAATCAGTATATACACACAATCAGCATATACACACAGTCAGTATACACACAATCAGTATATACACACAATCAGCATATACACACAGCAGCATACACACACAATCAGTATACACACAATCAGTATATACACACAGCAGTATACACACACAATCAGTACACACACAATCAGTATACACACACAATCAGCATACACACAATCAGAATATACACACAGCAGCATATACACACAGTCAGTATACACACAATCAGTATATACACACAATCAGTATATACACACAATCAGCATATACACACAATCAGTATATACACACAGCAGTATATACACACAGCAGTATATACACACAGCAGCATACACACAAATCAGTATATACACACAATCAGTATATACACACAATCAGTATATACACACAATCAGTATATACACACAGCAGTATATACACACAATCAGTATATACACACAATCAGTATATACACACAATCAGTATATACACACAGCAGTATATACACACAATCAGCATATACACACAATCAGTATATACACACAGCAGTATATACACACAATCAGTATATACACAAATCAGTATATACACACAGCAGTATATACACACAATCAGTATATACACACAATCAGTATATACACACAATCAGTATATACACACAGCAGTATATACACACAATCAGTATATACACACAATCAGTATATACACACAATCAGTATATACACACAGCAGTATATACACACATCAGCATATACACACAATCAGTATATACACACAGCAGTATATACACACAATCAGTATATACACACAGCAGTATATACACACAATCAGTATATACACACAGCAGTATATACACACAATCAGTATATACACACAATCAGTATATACACACAATCAGTATATACACACAGCAGTATATACACACAATCAGTATATACACACAATCAGTATATACACACAGCAGTATATACACACAATCAGTATATACACACAGCATTATATACACACAGCAGCACATACACACAATCAGCATATACACACAATCAGTATATACACACAATCAGTATATACACACAGCATTATATACACACAGCAGCACATACACACAATCAGCATATACACACAATCAGTATATACACACAGCAGTATATACACACAATCAGTATATACACACAGCAGTATATACACACACCAGCATATACACACAATCAGTATATACACACAGCAGTATATACACACAATCAGCATATACACACAGCAGCACATACACACAATCAGTATATACACACAGCAGTATATACACACAGCAGCACATACACACAATCAGTATATACACACAGCAGTATATACGCACAATCAGTATATACACAGCAGTATATACACACAATCAGTATATACACACAGCAGTATATACACACAGCAGCATACACACACAATCAGTATATACACACAATCAGTATATACACACAGCAGTATATACACACAATCAGTATATACACACAATCAGTATATACACACAGCAGTATATAATCACAATCAGTATATACACACAGCAGTATATACACACACAATCAGTATATACACACAATCAGTATATACACACAGCAGTATATACACACAATCAGTATATACACACAATCAGTATATACACACAGCAGCATATACACACATCAGTATATACACAGCAGTATATACACACAGCAGTATATACACACAGCAGCATATACACACAATCAGTATATACACACAATCAGCATATACACACAATCAGTATATACACACAATCAGTATATACACACAGCAGTATATACACACAATCAGTATATACACACAATCAGTATATACACACAGCAGTATATACACACAATCAGTATATACACACAATCAGTATATACACACAGCAGTATATACACACAATCAGTATATACACACAGCAGTATATACACACAATCAGCATATACACACATCAGCATATACACACAGCAGTATATACACACAGCAGTATATACACACATTCAGTATATACACACAATCAGTATATACACACAATCAGCATATACACACAATCAGTATATACACACAGCAGTATATACACACAGCAGTATATACACACAGCAGCATACACACAAATCAGTATATACACACAATCAGTATATACACACAATCAGTATATACACACAGCAGTATATACACACAGCAGTATATACACACAATCAGTATATACACACAATCAGTATATACACACAATCAGTATATACACACAGCAGTATATACACACAATCAGCATATACACACAATCAGTATATACACACAGCAGTATATACACACAATCAGTATATACACACAATCAGTATATACACACAGCAGTATATACACACAATCAGTATATACACACAATCAGTATATACACACAGCAGTATATACACACAGCAGTATATACACACAATCAGTATATACACACAATCAGTATATACACACAATCAGTATATACACACAGCAGTATATACACACAATCAGCATATACACACAATCAGTATATACACACAGCAGTATATACACACAATCAGTATATACACACAATCAGTATATACACACAATCAGTATATACACACAGCAGTATATACACACAATCAGTATATACACACAATCAGTATATACACACAATCAGTATATACACACAGCAGTATATACACACAATCAGTATATACACACAATCAGTATATACACACAGCAGTATATACACACAATCAGTATATACACACAGCATTATATACACACAGCAGCACATACACACAATCAGCATATACACACAATCAGTATATACACACAATCAGTATATACACACAGCATTATATACACACAGCAGCACATACACACAATCAGCATATACACACAATCAGTATATACACACAGCAGTATATACACACAATCAGTATATACACACAGCATTATATACACACAGCAGCACATACACACAATCAGCATATACACACAATCAGCACATACACACAGCAGCACATACACACAGCAGCACATACACACAATCAGCATATACACACAATCAGTATATACACACAGCAGTATATACGCACAATCAGTATATACACACAGCAGTATATACACACACCAGCATATACACACAATCAGTATATACACACAGCAGTATATACACACAATCAGCATATACACACAGCAGCACATACACACAATCAGTATATACACACAGCAGTATATACACACAGCAGCACATACACACAATCAGTATATACACACAGCAGTATATACGCACAATCAGTATATACACAGCAGTATATACACACAATCAGTATATACACACAGCAGTATATACACACAGCAGCATACACACAATCAGTATATACACACAATCAGTATATACACACAGCAGTATATACACACAATCAGTATATACACACAATCAGTATATACACACAGCAGTATATAATCACAATCAGTATATACACACAGCAGTATATACACACACAATCAGTATATACACACAATCAGTATATACACACAGCAGTATATACACACAATCAGTATATACACACAATCAGTATATACACACAGCAGCATATACACACATCAGTATATACACAGCAGTATATACACACAGCAGTATATACACACAGCAGTATATACACACAGCAGCATATACACACAATCAGTATATACACACAATCAGCATATACACACAATCAGTATATACACACAGCAGTATATACACACAATCAGTATATACACACAATCAGTATATACACACAGCAGTATATACACACAATCAGTATATACACACAATCAGTATATACACACAGCAGTATATACACACAATCAGTATATACACACAGCAGTATATACACACAATCAGCATATACACACAATCAGTATATACACACAGCAGTATATACACACAGCAGTATATACACACATTCAGTATATACACACAATCAGTATATACACACAATCAGTATATACACACAGCAGTATATACACACAATCAGTATATACACACAGCATTATATACACACAGCAGCACATACACACAATCAGCATATACACACAATCAGCACATACACACAGCAGCACATACACACAGCAGCACATACACACAATCAGCATATACACACAATCAGTATATACACACAGCAGTATATACGCACAAACAGTATATACACACAGCAGTATATACACACACCAGCATATACACACAATCAGTATATACACACAGCAGTATATACACACAATCAGCATATACACACAGCAGCACATACACACAATCAGTATATACACACAGCAGTATATACACACAGCAGCACATACACACAATCAGTATATACACACAGCAGTATATACGCACAATCAGTATATACACAGCAGTATATACACACAATCAGTATATACACACAGCAGTATATACACACAGCAGCATACACACACAATCAGTATATACACACAATCAGTATATACACACAGCAGTATATACACACAATCAGTATATACACACAATCAGTATATACACACAGCAGTATATAATCACAATCAGTATATACACACAGCAGTATATACACACAATCAGTATATACACACAATCAGTATATACACACAGCAGTATATACACACAATCAGTATATACACACAATCAGTATATACACACAGCAGCATATACACACATCAGTATATACACAGCAGTATATACACACAGCAGTATATACACACAGCAGTATATACACACAGCAGCATATACACACAATCAGTATATACACACAATCAGCATATACACACAATCAGTATATACACACAATCAGTATATACACACAGCAGTATATACACACAATCAGTATATACACACAATCAGTATATACACACAGCAGTATATACACACAATCAGTATATACACACAATCAGTATATACACACAGCAGTATATACACACAATCAGTATATACACACAGCAGTATATACACACAATCAGCATATACACACAATCAGTATATACACACAGCAGTATATACACACAGCAGTATATACACACATTCAGTATATACACACAATCAGTATATACACACAATCAGTATATACACACAGCAGTATATACACACAATCAGTATATACACACAGCATTATATACACACAGCAGCACATACACACAATCAGCATATACACACAATCAGTATATACACACAGCAGTATATACACACAATCAGTATATACACACAGCATTATATACACACAGCAGCACATACACACAATCAGCATATACACACAATCAGTATATACACACAGCAGTATATACACACAATCAGTATATACACACAGCATTATATACACACAGCAGCACATACACACAATCAGCATATACACACAATCAGTATATACACACAGCAGCACATACACACAGCAGCACATACACACAATCAGCATATACACACAATCAGTATATACACACACCAGTATATACGCACAATCAGTATATACACACAGCAGTATATACACACACCAGCATATACACACAATCAGTATATACACACAGCAGTATATACACACAATCAGCATATACACACAGCAGCACATACACACAATCAGTATATACACACAGCAGTATATACACACAGCAGCACATACACACAATCAGTATATACACACAGCAGTATATACGCACAATCACTATATACACACAGCAGTATATACACACAATCAGTATATACACACAATCAGTATATACACACAGCAGTATATACACACAATCAGTATATACACACAATCAGCATATACACACAGCAGTATATACACACAGCAGTATATACACACAGCAGTATATACACACAGCAGCACATACACACAATCAGCATATACACACAATCAGTATATACACACAGCAGTATATACGCACAATCAGTATATACACACAGCAGCATATACACACAATCAGTATATACACACAGCAGTATATACACACAATCAGCATATACACACAGCAGTATATACACACAGCAGCATATACACACAGCAGCATATACACACAGCAGCATATACACACAGCAGTATATACACACAGCAGCATATACACACAGCAGCATATACACACAGCAGCATATACACACAGCAGCATATACACACAGCAGCATATACACACAGCAGCATATACACACAGCAGCATATACACACAGCAGCATATACACACAGCAGTATATACACACAGCAGCATATACACACAGCAGCATATACACACAGCAGTATATACACACAGCAGCATATACACACAGCAGCATATACACACAGCAGCACATACACACAGCAGCACATACACACAGCAGCATATACACACAATCATACAAACACCAACTTATGTCATTACATTAAAACATGTATTTTCTTTTTAGCGGCTGATGGTCCAGGCGACCGCTTCATCATCGGAGAGTCCCAGGCTGGAGAACAGGTCCACACACACACACACACACACACACACACACACACACACTTCACCCTGTCTATACTCAGGGTGAAGCACTTGGCTGGTACCCTCCTTCATGAAGAGCGATATATCAAAACACACACTCAACGACACATTTATTCCCCTGACACAGACATTGTGCACACTGTGACACATTATCACACACAGACACAGACATAGTATCACACACAGACACATGATCACACACAGACACAGACACAGTATCACACACAGACACATGATCACACACTGCGCTCACACACTGACACAGCTCACACACAGACACAGTGTCACCACAGACACAGACACAGTATCACACACAGACACAGCTCCCATATCACACACAGACTCACAGCTGATCACACACAGACACACTGACACATGATCAGACACATTATCAGACACATTATCACACACAGACACAGACACATTATCACACACTGACACAGTGACACATTATCACACACAGACACAGTATCACACACATAGACACACACACAGACACATTATCACACACAGACACAGACACATTAACACACACTGACACAGACACATTATCACACACAGACACATTATCACACACAGACACAGTATCACACACAGACACATTATCACACACAGACACAGACACATTATCACACACAGACACAGACACATGATCACACACTGACACATGATCACACACTGACACAGACACAGTATCACACACAGACACAGTATCACACACAGACACAGTTATCACACACACATGATCACACACTGACACATTATCACACACAGACACATGACACAGTATCACACACAGACACAGTATCACACACACTGACACAGTATCATCACACACACTGACACAGATCACACACTGACACAGTATCACACACACTGACACAGACACAGTATCACACACAGACACAGATCACACACAGACACATGATCACACACTGACACATTATCACACACAGACACAGACACATTATCACACACTGACACACTGACACACACATGACACATATCACACACAGTATCACACACTGACACAGTTATCACACACTGACACAGTATCACACACAGACACAGTATCACACACAGACACATTATCACACACAGACACAGTACACACATCACACACTGACACAGACACATTATCACACACTGACACACTGACACATGATCACACACTGACACAGTATCACACACAGACACAGATTATCACACACTGACACATTATCACACACTGACACAGACACATTATCACACACACACAGACACAGTATCACACACAGACACAGTATCACACACAGACACAGTATCACACACAGACACAGACACATTATCACACACAGACACAGTATCACACACTGACACAGACACATGATCACACACTGACACATTATCACACACTGACACAGACACAGTATCACACACAGACACAGTATCACACACAGACACATTATCACACACATGACACAGACACATTATCAGACACAGACACATTATCACACACATGACACAGACACCGTATCACACACAGACACATAACATTATCACACACTGACACAGACACATTATCACACACTGACACATTATCACACACTGACACACTGACACATTATCACACACTGACACATTATCACACACTGACACATTATCACACACTGACACATTATCACACACTGACACATTATCACACACTGACACACTGATATAGTATCACACACTGACACAGACACAGTATCACACACTGACACATTATCACACACTGACACATGAGTATCACACACTGATCACACACTGACACAGTATCACACACTGACACAGTATCACACACTGACACAGTATCACACACTGACACAGTATCACACACTGACACAGTATCACACACTGACACAGTATCACACACTGACACAGTATCACACACTGACACAGTATCACACACTGACACAGTATCACACACTGACACACTGACACAGTATCACACACTGACACACTGACACAGTATCACACACTGACACAGTATCACACACTGACACAGTTATCACACACTGACACAGTATCACACACTGACACACTGACACAGTATCACACACTGACACAGTATCACACACTGACACAGTATCACACACTGACACAGTATCACACACTGACACATTCATCACACACACACTGACACACTCACACACTGATACACACTGACACATATCACACACTGACACACTGATACAGTATCACACACTGACACACTGACACACACTGATCACAGTATCACACTGACACATTATCACACACTGACACACTGACACAGTATCACACACTGACACAGTATCACACACTGACACAGTATCACACACTGACACATTATCACACACTGACACATTATCACACACTGACACAGACACATTATCACACACTGACACATTATCACACACTGACACACACACTGACACACTGACACAGTATCACACACTGACACAGTATCACACACTGACACAGTATCACACACTGACACATTATCACACACTGACACATTATCACACTGACACAGATATAGTATCACACACTGACACAGTATCACACACTGACACACACACACTGACACAGTATCACACACTGACACATCACACACTGACACAGTATCACACACTGACACATTGACACAGTATCACACACTGACACAGTATCACACACTGACACATATCACACACTGACACAGTATCACACACTGGCACACTGACACAGTATCACACACTGACACAGTATCACACACTGACACACATGACACAGTATCACACACTGACACACTGACACAGTATCACACACTGACACAGTATCACACACTGACACAGTATCACACACTGACACACTGACACAGTATCACACACTGACACATTATCACACACTGACACACTGACACAGTATCACACACTGACACAGTATCACACACTGACACACTGACACAGTATCACACACTGACACAGACACAGTATCACACACTGACACAGTATCACACACTGACACACTGACACAGTATCACACACTGACACAGTATCACACACTGACACAGTATCACACATGACACACTGACACAATATCACACACACTGACACAGACACACTGACACAGTATCACACACTGACACAGTATCACACACTGACACAGTATCACACACTGACACAGTATCACACACTGACACAGTATCACACACTGACACACTGACACAGTATCACACACTGACACAGTATCACACACTGACACAGTATCACACACTGACACAGTATCACACACTGACACAGTATCACACACTGACACAGTATCACACACTGACACACATGACACAGTATCACACACTGACACACTGACACAGTATCACACACTGACACACTGACACAGTATCACACACTGACACAGTATCACACACTGACACACATGACACAGTATCACACACTGACACACTGACACAGTATCACACACTGACACACTGACACAGTATCACACACTCACACACTGACACAGTATCACACACTGACACAGTATCACACACTGACACAGTATCACACACTGACACACTGACACAGTATCACACACTGACACATTATCACACACTGACACACTGACACAGTATCACACACTGACACAGTATCACACACTGACACACTGACACAGTATCACACACTGACACACATGACACAGTATCACACACTGACACACTGACACAGTATCACACACTGACACACTGACACAGTATCACACACTGACACACTGACACAGTATCACACACTGACACACTGACACAGTATCACACTCTGACACACTGACACATTATCACACACTGACACACTGACACAGTATCACACACTGACACAGTATCACACACTGACACACTGACACAGTATCACACACTGACACACATGACACAGTATCACACACTGACACACTGACACAGTATCACACACTGACACACTAATATAGTATCACACACTGACACACTAATATAGTATCAAACACTGACACACTGATATAGTATCACACACTGACACACTGACACAGTATCACACACTGACACACACACACTGACACAGTATCACACACTGACACACTGACACAGTATCACACACTGACACAGTATCACACACTGACACACTGACACAGTATCACACACAGACACACTGACACAGTATCACACACTGACACACTGACACAGTATCACACACTGACACATTATCACACACTGACACACTGACACAGTATCACACACTGACACACTAATATAGTATCACACACTGACACACTAATATAGTATCACACACTGACACACTAATATAGTATCACACATGACACAGTATCACACACACACACTGACACAGTATCACACACTGACACAGACACAGTATCACACACTGACACACACACACTGACACAGTATCACACACTGACACACTGATCACAGTATCACACACTGACACATTATCACACACTGACACACTGACATAGTATCACACACTGACACAGTATCACACACTGACACAGTATCACACACACACTGACACAGTATCACACACTGACACAGTATCACACACTGACACATTATCACACACAGACACAGTATCACACACTGACACACTAATATAGTATCACACACTGACACACTAACATAGTATCACACACTGACACACTAATATAGTATCACACACTGACACACATGACACAGTATCACACACTGACACATTATCACACACTGACACACTGACACACTGACACAGTATCACACACTGACACAGTATCACACACTGACACAGTATCACACACTGACACATTATCACACACTGACACACTGACATTATCACACACTGACACATTATCACACACTGACACATTATCACACACTGACACATTATCACACACTGACACACACACACTGACACAGTATCACACACTGACACAGTATCACACACTGACACATTATCACACACTGACACATTATCACACACTGACACATTATCACACACTGACACATGACACATTATCACACACTGACACATGACACATTATCACACACTCACACACTGACACATTATCACACACTGACACATTATCACACACTGACACATTATCACACACTGACACAGTATCACACAGAACCATTGACACACTGACACATTATCACACACTGACACATGGCACAGTATCACACACTGACACATTATCACACACTGACACATGACACATTATCACACACTGACACATTATCACATACTGACACATTATCACACACTGACACATTATCACACACTGACACATTATCACACACTGACACAGTATCACACAGAACCATTGACACACTGACACATTATCACACACTGACACATGGCACAGTATCACACACTGACACATTATCACACACTGACACATTATCACACACTGACACATTATCACACATTATCACACACTGACACACTAATATAGTATCACACACTGACACACTAATATAGTATCACACACTGACACACACTAATATAGTATCACACACTGACACACATCACACAGTATCACACACTGACACACTGATCACACACTGACACAGTATCACACACTGACACAGTATCACACACTGACACAGTATCACACACTGACACATTATCACACACTGACACACTGACACAGTATCACACACTGACACACTGACACACTGACACATTATCACACACTGACACATTATCACACACTGACACACTGATACAGTATCACACACTGACACACTGATATAGTATTACACACTGACACAGTATCACACACTGACACATTATCACACACACATTATCACACACTGACACATTATCACACACTGACACATTATCACACACTGACACATGACACAGTATCACACACTGACACACTGACACAGTATCACACACTGACACACTGACACAGTATCACACACTGACACAGTATCACACACTGACACATTATCACACACTGACACATGACACAGTATCACACACTGACACACTGACACATTATCACACACTGACACATTATCACACACTGACACATTATCACACACTGACACATTATCACACACTGACACAGTATCACACACTGACACACTGACACAGTATCACACACTGACACATTATCACACACTGACACATTATCACACACTGACACATTATCACACACTGACACACTGATATAGTATCACACACTGACACAGTATCACACACACACACTGACACATTATCACACACTGACACAGTATCACACACTGACACATTATCACACACTGAGACATTATCACACACTGACACACACTGACACATTATCACACACTGACACATTATCACACACTGACACACTAATATAGTATCACACACTGACACACTAATATAGTATCACACACTGACACACTGATATAGTATCACACACTGACACACTGACACAGTATCACACACTGACACACTGACACAGTATCACACACTGACACACTGACACAGTATCACACACTGACACAGTATCACACACTGACACACTGACACAGTATCACACACTGACACACTGACACACTGACACAGTATCACACACTGACACACTGACACAGTATCACACACTGACACATTATCACACACTGACACACTAATATAGTATCACACACTGACACACTAATATAGTATCACACACTGACACACTAATATAGTATCACACACTGACACACTAATATAGTATCACACATGACACAGTATCACACACTGACACACTGACACAGTATCACACACTGACACAGTATCACACATGACACAGTATCACACACTGACACACTGACACAGTATCACACACTGACACACTGACACAGTATCACACACTGACACATTATCACACACTGACACACTGATATAGTATCACACACTGACACAGTATCACACAGAACCATTGACACACTGACACAGTATCACACACTGACACAGTATCACACACTGACACAGTATCACACACTGACACATTATCACACACTGACACAGTATCACACACTGACACACTACTATAGTATCACACACTGACACACTAATATAGTATCACACACTGACACACTAATATAGTATCACACACTGACACACATGACACAGTATCACACACTGACACACTGACACACACACACTGACACAGTATCACACACTGACACAGTATCACACACTGACACAGTATCACACACTGACACATATCACACACTGACACACTGACACAGTATCACACACTGACACATGACACACACTGACACATTATCACACACTGACACATTATCACACACACACTGACACACTGATAGTATCACACACTGACACAGTATCACACACTGACACATTATCACACACTGACACATTATCACACACTGACACATTATCACACACTGACACAGGACACAGTATCACACACGGACACATAGCACACTATCACACACTGACACACTGACACAGTATCACACACTGACACAGTATCACACACTGACACATTATCACACACTGACACATTATCACACACTGACACATGACACAGTATCACACACTGACACATGGCACAGTATCACACACTGACACAGTATCACACACTGACACTGACACAGTATCACACACTGACACATTATCACACACTGACACATTATCACACACTGACACATTATCACACACTGACACAGTATCACACACTGACACAGTATCACACACTGACACAGTTATCACACACTGACACACACACTGACACATTATCACACACTGACACATTATCACACACATGACACATTATCACACACATGACACAGTATCACACACTGACACACTAATATAGTATCACACACTGACACACTAATATAGTATCACACACTGACACCTAATATAGTATCACACACTGACACACATGACACAGTATCACACACTGACACACTGACACACTGATCACACATCACACACTGACACAGTATCACACACTGACACAGTATCACACACACTGACACATGACACACTGACACATATCACACACTGACACACTGACACAGTATCACACACTGACACATTATCACACACTGACACATTATCACACACTGACACATTATCACACACTGACACACTAATATAGTATCACACACTGACACACTGATATAGTATTACACACTGATATAGTATCACACACTGACACATTATCACACACTGACACATTATCACACACTGACACATTATCACACACTGACACATGACACAGTATCACACACTGACACATCACACACTGACACAGTATCACACACTGACACACTGACACAGTATCACACACTGACACAGTATCACACACTGACACATTATCACACACTGACACATGACACAGTATCACACACTGACACACTGACACATTATCACAGTATCACACACTGACACATTATCACACACTGACACTGACACATTATCACACACTGACACATTATCACACACTGACACAGTATCACACACTGACACATTATCACACACTGACACATTATCACACACTGACACATTATCACACACTGACACATTATCACACACTGACACACTGATATAGTATCACACACTGACACAGTATCACACACTGACACATTATCACACACTGACACAGTATCACACACTGACACAGTATCACACACTGACACATTATCACACACTGACACATTATCACACACTGACACATTATCACACACTGACACATTATCACACACTGACACATTATCACACACTGACACAGTATCACACACTGACACATGACACAGTATCACACACTGACACAGTATAACACACTGACACATTATCACACACTGACACATTATCACACACTGACACGTGACACATTATCACACACTGACACATGACACATTATCACACACTGACACGTGACACATTATCACACACTGACACATGACACATTATCACACACTGACACATGACACATTATCACACACTGACACATTATCACACACTGACACACTGACACATTATCACACACTGACACATTATCACACACTGACACATTATCACACACTGACACATTATCACACACTGACACATGACACATTATCACACACTGACACATTATCACACACTGACACATTATCACACACTGACACATTATCACACACTGACACATTATCACACACTGACACATGGCACAGTATCACACACTGACACATTATCACACACTGACACATTATCACACACTGACACATGACACATTATCACACACTGACACATTATCACACACTGACACAGACACAGTATCACACACTGACACATTATCACACACTGACACATGACACAGTATCACACACTGACACAGTATCACACACTGACACATTATCACACACTGACACATTATCACACACTGACACAGACACAGTATCACACATGACACAGTATCACACACTGACACACTGACACAGTATCACAGTATCACACACTGACACATTATCACACACTGACACACTGATATAGTATCACACACTGACACATGGCACAGTATCACACACTGACACAGTATCACACACTGGCACACTGACACATTATCACACACTGACACATTATCACACACTGACACATTATCACACACTGACACAGTATCACACACTGACACATTATCACACACTGACACATTATCACACACTGACACACTGACACATATCACACACTGACACATTATCACACACTGACACAGACATCACACACTGACACATTATCACACACTGACACATTCACACACTGACACAGTATCACACACTGACACAGTATCACACACTGACACATTATCACACACTGACACATTATCACACACTGACACATTATCACACACTGACACACACATATCACACACTGACACACTGACACACTGACACAGTATCACACACTGACACATTATCACACACTGACACATTATCACACACTGACACATTATCACACACTGACACATTATCACACACTGACACATGATACACTGACACATTATCACACACTGACACATTATCACACACTGACACATTATCACACACTGACACATGACACATTATCACACACTGACACATTATCACACACTGACACATTATCACACACTGACACATGGCACAGTATCACACAGAACCATTGACACACTGACACATTATCACACACTGACACATTATCACACACTGACACATGGCACAGTATCACACACTGACACATTATCACACACTGACGCATTATCACACACTGACACACTGATATAGTATCACACACTGACACAGACACAGTGTCACACACTGACACATTATCACACACTGACACATTATCACACACTGACACAGTATCACACACTGACACACTGACACATTATCACACACTGACACATTATCACACACTGACACATTATCACACACTGACACAGTATCACACACTGACACAGTATCACACACTGACACACTGACACATTATCACACACTGACACATTATCACACACTGACACATTATCACACACTGACACAGTATCACACACTGACACATTATCACACACTGACACATTATCACACACTGACACATTATCACACACTGACACACTGACACATTATCACACACTGACACATTATCACACACTGACACAGTATCACACACTGACACAGTATCACACACTGACACATTATCACACACTGACACAGTATCACACACTGACACAGTATCACACACTGACACATTATCACACACTGACACATTATCACACACACAGTATCACACACTGACACATTATCACACACTGACACATGACACATTATCACACACTGACACATTATCACACACTGACACATTATCACACACTGACACATTATCACACACTGACACATTATCACACACTGACACATGACACACTGACACATATCACACACTGACACACACATTATCACACACTGACACATTATCACATACACTGACACATTATCACACACTGATCACACTGACACATGGCACAGTATCACACAGAACCATTGACACACTGACACATTATCACACACTGACACATTATCACACACTGACACATTATCACACACTGACACATTATCACACACTGACACATTATCACACACTGACACATGGCACAGTATCACACAGAACCATTGACACACTGACACATTATCACACACTGACACATTATCACACACTGACACATGGCACAGTATCACACACTGACACATTATCACACACTGACACATTATCACACACTGACACATTATCACACACTGACACACTGATATAGTATCACACACTGACACACAGACACATTATCACACACTGACACAGACACAGTGTCACACACTGACACATTATCACACACTGACACATTATCACACACTGACACATGATACATTATCACACACTGACACACACAGTGTCACACACTGACACATTATCACACACTGACACATTATCACACACTGACACATAATATAATAATAATATATATATGCACATTTAGCTGACGCTTTTATCACAAAGCGACTTACAGTCATGTGTGCATACATTCTCACACATGGGTGGTCCCAGATCAACCCACTACACACTGACACATTATCACACACTGACCATGCTCTACCAACTGAGCCACAGAAGGACCCACATGACACAGTATCACACACTGACACATTATCACACACTGACACATGACACAGTATCACACACTGACACATTATCACACACTGACACATTATCACACACTGACACAGTATCACACACTGACACATTATCACACACTGACACATTATCACACACTGACACATTATCACACACTGACACAGTATCACACACTGACACATTATCACACACTGACACATGATACATTATCACACACTGACACAGACACAGTGTCACACACTGACACATTATCACACACTGACACATTATCACACACTGACACATTATCACACACTGACACATGACACAGTATCACACACTGACACATTATCACACACTGACACATTATCACACACTGACACATGACACAGTATCACACACTGACACATGACACAGTATCACACACTGACACATTATCACACACTGACACATTATCACACACTGACACAGTATCACACACTGACACATTATCACACACTGACACATTATCACACACTGACACAGTATCACACACTGACACATGACACGTGTTTGCCTTGCTGTGGTTGTTTGGTTGGGATGACCAGGAATGTTCTCTTGATAAGTGCATGAATTGGACCATTTTCCTGTCTTGCAGAGCATTACAAATGTAATGAGGACTTTTGGGTGTCAGGGAAAATGTATGGAGTAAAAGTACATCATTTTCTTTAAGAATGTAGTGAAGTAACAAAATGTTTGCCTGATGATCTTCTGAACTTCCCAATACATTTCTGATGCATTTCAGTCACTTCAAATCAGTCTTCCTTCAGTCTGAAATACTGCCAATGTCCTGTCAGACTGATTTGTAGTAGACTGTCAAAGCCCCAATAAAACCTGGAAACATTAGCCTTTGATTACATCACTGTTTTAATGTAATCAAACAGATTTTTGATATTAAATGGGATATATTTGGGATATATTTGCAGTTTGTGTGTGGGTTTGTGTCTGTAAATCTGCATGTGAGTATATTTGACACCAGTTTCTCTCTCTGTGTGTCCCTGCAGCCCACCCACACAGTGATGCCGGGCCAGGTGATGAGGGTGACGACGGGGGCTCCTATCCCCTGTGGGGCAGACGCTGTGGTGCAGGTGGAGGATACAGAGCTGCTCCGCGAGTCTGAGGACGTAAGTCTCCCCTTTGACCCCTGACCCTTAGCCCTGTGGAGAGGGACTGAAGAGGGTCTATAGAGGGATGGTGTAATAATAAAAGGTATATTCAGGAGGGATATATAAGTAAGTCAAGTAAGGAAGCAAGCTTTGTCTGAGCCAGAATGGCGGTAGTAGTGACGGTGACGACAGTAGGCAAGGTGACGACAGTAGTGAAGGTGACGACGGTAGTGAAGGTGACGACGGTAGTGAAGGTGACGACGGTAGTGAAGGTGACGAAGGTAGTGAAGGTGACGACTGTAGGGAAGGTGACGACTGTAGGGAAGGTGACGACAGTAGGCAAGGTGACGACGGTAGTGAAGGTGACGACGGTAGGCAAGGTGACGACAGTAGGCAAGGTGACGACAGTAGGCAAGGCGGCGACAGTAGGCAAGGCGACGACAGTAGGCAAGGCGACGACAGTAGGCAAGGCGACGACAGTAGGCAAGGCGACGACAGTAGTGAAGGCGACGACATTAGTGAAGGCTACGACAGTAGGCAAGGTGACGACAGTAGTGAAGGCAACGACAGTAGGGAAGGCAACGACAGTAGGGAAGGGGGCGACAGTAGGGAAGGCTACGACAGTAAGGAAGGCGACGACAGTAGGCAAGGGGACGACAGTAGGGAAGGCGACGACAGTAGTGAAGGGAAGTGGACGACAGTAGGCAAGGGGACGACAGTAGGGAAGGCGACGACAGTAGGCAAGGCGACGACAGTAGGCAAGGCGACGACAGTAGGCAAGGCGACGACAGTAGTGAAGGCGACGACAGTAGTGAAGGCGACGACAGTAGTGAAGGCGACGACAGTAGTGAAGGCGACGACAGTAGTGAAGGCGATATTTGACACCAGTTTCTCTAGTGAAGGCGAGGACAGTAGTGAAGGCGACGACAGTAGTGAAGGCGACGACAGTAGTGAAGGGAAGTGGACGACAGTAGGGAAGGCGACGACAGTAGTGAAGGGAAGTGGACGACAGTAGGCAAGGCGAGAATGACAGTAGTGAAGGGAAGTGGACGACAGTAGGCAAGGCGACGACAGTAGTGAAGGCGACGACAGTAGGGAAGGCGACGACAGTAGGCAAGGCGACGACAGTAGGCAAGGCGACGACAGTAGTGAAGGCGACGACAGTAGGCAAGGCGACACAGTAGTGAAGGCGACGACAGTAGTGAAGGCGACGACAGTAGTGAAGGCGACGACAGTAGTGAAGGCGGCGACAGTAGTGAAGGCGACGACAGTAGTGAAGGCGACGACAGTAGTGAAGGCGACGACAGTAGGCAAGGCGACGACAGTAGTGAAGGCGGCAAACGACAGTAGGCGACAGTAGGGAAGGCGACGACAGTAGTGAAGGCGACGACAGTAGGCAAGGCGACGACAGTAGGCAAGGCGACGACAGTAGGCAAGGCGACGACAGTAGGCAAGGCGACGACAGTAGGGAAGGCGACGACAGTAGTGAAGGCGACGACAATAGGCAAGGGGACGACAGTAGGGAAAGCGACGACAGTAGGGAAGGCGACGACAGTAGTGAAGGCGACGACAGTAGTGAAGGCGACGACAGTAGGCAAGGGGACGACAGTAGGCAAGGCGACGACAGTAGGCAAGGCGACGACAGTAGGCAAGGCGACGACAGTAGGCAAGGCGACGACAGTAGGCAAGGCGACGACAGTAGGCAAGGCGACGACAGTAGGCAAGGCGACGACAGTAGGCAAGGCGACGACAGTAGGCAAGGCGACGACAGTAGTGAGGGCGACGACAGTAGTGAGGGCGACAGTAGGCAGGGACGACAGTAGGCAAGGGGACACAGTAGGCAAGGCGACGACAGTAGGCAAGGGGACGACAGTAGGCAAGGGGACGACAGTAGGCAAGGGGACGACAGTAGGCAAGGGGACGACAGTAGGCAAGGCGACGACAGTAGGCAAGGGGACGACAGTAGGCAAGGGGACGACAGTAGGCAAGGCGACGACAGTAGGCAAGGCGACGACAGTAGGCAAGGCGACGACAGTAGGCAAGGCGACGACAGTAGGCAAGGCGACGACAGTAGGCAAGGCGACGACAGTAGGCAAGGCGACGACAGTAGGCAAGGCGACGACAGTAGGCAAGGCGACGACAGTAGGCAAGGCGACGACAGTAGGCAAGGCGACGACAGTAGGCAAGGCGACGACAGTAGGGAAGGCGACGACAGTAGGGAAGGGGACGACAGTAGGCAAGGCGACGACAGTAGGCAAGGCGACGACAGTAGGCAAGGCGACGACAGTAGGCAAGGCGACGACAGTAGGCAAGGCGACGACAGTAGGCAAGGGGACGACAGTAGGCAAGGCGACGACAGTAGGCAAGGCGACGACAGTAGGGAAGGCGACGACAGTAGGCAAGGCGACGACAGTAGGCAAGGCGACGACAGTAGGCAAGGCGACGACAGTAGGCAAGGCGACGACAGTAGGGAAGGCGACGACAGTAGGGAAGGCGACGACAGTAGGGAAGGCGACGACAGTAGGGAAGGCGACGACAGTAGGGAAGGCGACGACAGTAGGGAAGGCGACGACAGTAGGGTAGGTGTTTTGTGTAATAGCTCCTTACAGGTTTGTTGGTTTCTCCTTCTCAGGGCACAGAGGAGCTGGAGGTGCGGATCCTCGTACAGGCCCGTCCCGGACAAGACATCCGGTGTGTGTGTGTGTGTGTGTGTGTGTGTGTGTGTGTGTGTGTGTGTGTGTGTGTGTGTGTGTGTGTGTGTGTGTGTGTGTGTGTGCTACCATGTGTTTGTGTGTGTGTAAAAGTGTGTTTTGATGTTCCTCTGTATACATACATACCCACTCTTTAACCTTCCTATTAAACGTCCTTGTCTCCCTCCAGGCCCATAGGTCATGACATCAAGCGTGGGGAATGTGTCCTGTCTAAGGGAACCCACATGGGCCCCTCTGAGATTGGCCTGCTGGCCACCGTAGGAGTCACCGAGGTAGAGGTGCAGAAGTTCCCCGTGGTGGCTGTCATGTCCACAGGCAACGAAGTGAGACAGAGAGTTCCAAACCTCTCAGCTAATAACAACTAGTTTTGAAGTTTCATATCCCATTAAGCCCCTCGACTCTGGTGGATTGATCCTGGCTCCACTCAGGCCAGTCCCAGATAGAACTATCTAAATTCTTGCTTGAGAAAGTTTTCTGTAAAAAATTCTAGCAAACTACTACAGTAAATGACTTAATTGTTATCCAGATATTACATTTAAAAAACACTGGGCCTTTGAAACATTTAGCAACAGAAAACGAAAATGAGCTTTTCTTATTGGACAAATCCTGGTTGTCTCTCCCTGTTTTCAGGCTGTTTTCTTCCGTTTAATACCTAATGAACACTTCCCCTGCTGTCTCTAGCTGTTAAACCCTGAGGACGACCTCCACCCAGGAAAGATCAGAGACAGTAACCGTTCCACGCTGCTCGCCACCATCCAGGAGCACGGATACCCCACCATCAACCTGGGCATCGTGGGAGACAAGTAGGACTTCACACTCTTCTTCCTGCTCCTCTTTCTGTTTGTCTTCCTCTTCCTCCTCCCTTGATCTCTTCATCCTCTCATTATCTTTCTTCTTGTCTCTACCATCTTCCTCTTCCTATTCCTGAGACTCCTTCTATTCCTCTCTTTCTACTCTCCTTTTGTTTTATATTCCTCTTCCTGCACCTACTTTGCCTCCTCCTCTCTCCTCTTCCTCTCGCCTCCTCTATGCTGTGTGATGGTAACTAGTAACTGTTCACTGTCTATTGGCCCCACAGCTCAGATGACCTCCTCTTCATCTTCCTCCTGATCTTCCTCACCCTCCTTCTTCTTCCTCCTCCTCCTCCTCCTCCTTTCACCCATCCCTCTGTAACCCTATCTGTTCTCTGTCTGTGACCTCCTCTTCTTCCTCCTCCTCCTCCTCCTTTCACCCATCCCTCTGTAACCCTATATGTGGTGTGTGATGGTAACTGTTCTCTGTCTATCGGCCCCACAGCCCAGATGACCTCCTCTTCATCTTCCTCCTGATCTTCCTCACCCTCCTTCTTCTTCCTCCTCCTCCTCCTCCTCCTCCTTTCACCCATCCCTCTGTAACCCTATATGTGGTGTGTGATGGTAACTGTTCTCTGTCTATCGGCCCCACAGCCCAGATGACCTCCTCTTCATCTTCCTCCTGATCTTCCTCACCCTCCTTCTTCTTCCTCCTCCTCCTCCTCCTTTCACCCATCACCCTGTAACCCTATATGTGGTGTGTGATGGTAACTGTTCTCTGTCTATCGGCCCCACAGCCCAGATGACCTGCTGAATGCCCTAAACGAGGGCATCAGCCGCGCTGACGTCATAATCACCTCTGGAGGGGTGTCGATGGGAGAGAAGGTATGTGAGCAAATAGTGAGTATGAATGGTCATTGGTTATGACATTGCACTATTCTGACACCTTGTGGTTGGGGTGGGGAGTTGTGGTGTTAATACTATGTGGGGGAAATGTGGGATTAATTACAATCACACAAAGAACAGGATCATTTATTTATTTGGATTGGGAATTGTGGTGTTTGATATTTTGTGACATATACAGTACATTTAACATTTTTTACATACAGTACCAGTCAAAAGTTTGGACACAGTTACTCATTCAAGGGTTTTTCTTTATTTTTACTATTTTCTACATTGTAGAATAATAGTGAAGACATCAAAACTATGAAGTAACACATATGGAACCATGTATCATGAAGAATTGCAAATAGGATTCTTCTAAGTAGCCACAGCTTTGCACACTCTTGGCATTCTCTCAACCAGCTACATGAGGTAGTCACCTGGAATGCATTTCAATTAACATGTGTGCCTTGTTAAAAGTTTATTTGTGGAATTTATTTCCTTCTTAATGCATTTGAGACAATCGGTTTGAAAGGTGGAAATCTGTCCTTTGGTCTGATGAGTCCAAATGTACGATTTTTGGTTCCAACAGCAGTGTCCTTGTGAGACGCAGAGTAGGTGAACGGATGATCTCCTCATGTGGGATTCCCTCCGTGAAGCATGGAGGAGGAGGTGTGATGGTGGGGGGGGGGTGCTTTGCTGGTGATACTGTCTGTGATTTATTTAGAATTCAAGACACACTTAACCAGCATGGCAAACACAGCATTCTGCAGTGATACACCATCCTATCTGTTTTGAGCTTAGTGGGATTATCATTTGTTTTTCAACAGGACAAAGACCCAAAACACACCTCTAGGCTATTTGATCAAGAACGAGAGAGGAGACTGATGGAATGCTGCATCAGATGACCTGACCTCCACAATCACCCGACCTCAACCCAATTGAGATGTTTTGGGATGAGTTGGACTGCAGAGTGCAGAAAAGCAGCCAACAAGTGCTCAGCATATGTGGGGAATTCCTTCAAGACTGTTGGAAAAGCATTCCTCATGAAGCTGGTTGAGAGAATGCCAAGAGTGTGCAAAGCTGTCAAATGGCAAATGGTGGATAATTTGAAGAATCTAAAATACACTGCTCAAAAAAATAAATGGAACACTTAACCAACATAATGTAACTCCAAGTCAATCACACTTCTGTGAAATCAAACTGTCCATGTCACGTAGAGTAGGCCAGAAGGCTAAACTGGATAACCTAACCTCTATCAAAATAAAAAGATGGCGGAACCGCAAAAGTTCTTCTGTGCAAAGGTGTTTATTTACAAGTGAATTCCGGAACAAAAAACAACAGTACTGCCATCAACGTCTACCTTATGGGACAGCTTAAAAACAATGCTGCCCCATCCACAGCTCAATCCAAAATCACCTCCACCATGACTGAAAGAGAGGCTCCTTTTGTAGGGCTAGCCCCTCCCCTCAGAACAATTAACCCTGGTTAATTAATCAATTAACAATACAAACCTACATTTTCCATGAACTAAACATACTAAAGGATATACATTGCAACACGGTTTTAAACAATATCACAACATAACATTTACAACATTACATCACTACTGACAATATCTTTCAATATGCCCATATGCATTAATGAGCCATTTGGGACAGGCACTATAAAGCCAACCCAATTCCCTTAGCTCGGGTCCTTTTCCAGCATACCCGGAAGCTACAGAGATGGAGAGAGAGGAACAGAACAAACAAACAATGCGCTCATCCACAACATCGATAAGTATAATAATTATTGTATCTCTCAAATATGAACACTGACAAGTGTGAAATGCATGCACCAAGACAGAAGTTAATTTGTGTGTCGACCCACATTGTTAACTTATCTTATAATGGCACAGGGAGGAGTGATGAATATGTGTGTGCGTTAAAGAACCAAATGCTGCCCGCGGCCAGTGACGGACTTCTACGTCACAGTCCACTTAGGAAGCAACACTGATTGACAATAAATTTCACATGCTGTTGTGCAAATGGAATAGACAACAGGTGGAAATTATAGGCAATTAGCTAGACACCCCCAATAAAGGAGTGGTTCTGCAGGTGGGGACCGCAGACCACTTCTCAGTTCCTATGCTTCCTGGCTGATGTTTTGGTCACTTTTGAATGCTGGCGGTGCTTTCACTCTAATGGTAGCATGAGACGGAGTCTACAACCCACACAAGTGGCTCAGGTAGTGCAGCTCATCCAGGATGACACATCACTGCGAGCTGTGGCAAGAAGGTTTGCTGCGTCTGTCAGCGTAGTGTCGAGAGCATGGAGGCGCTACCAGGAGACAGGCCAGTACATCAGGAGATGTGGAGGAGGCCGTAGGAGGGCAACAACCCAGCAGCAGGACCGCTACCTCCGCCTTTGTGCAAGGAGGAGCAGGAGGAGCACTGCCAGAGCCCTGCAAAATGACCTCCAGCAGGCCACAAATGTGCATGTGTCTGCTCAAACAGACTCCATGAGTCAGAAACAGACTCCATGAGGGTGGTATGAGGGCCTGACGTCCACAGGTGGGGGTTGTGCTTACAGCCCGTTTGGTATTTGCCAGAGAACACCAAGATTGGCAAATTCGCCACTGGTGCCCTGTGCTCTTCACAGATGAAAGCAGGTTCACGCTGAGCACATGTGACAGACGTGACAGAGTCTGGAGACGCCGTGGAGAACGTTCTGCTGCCTGCAACATCCTCCAGCATGACCGGTTTGGAGGTGGGTCGGTAATGGTGTGGGGTGGCATTTGTTTGGGGAGCCGCACGTGCTCGCCAGAGGTAGCCTGACTGCCATTAGGTACCGAGATGAGATCCTCAGACCCCTTGTGAGACCATATGCTGGTGAGGTTGGCCCTGGGTTCCTCCTAATGCAAGACTATGCTAGACCTCATGTGGCTGGAGTGTGTCAGCAGTTCCTGCAAGAGGAAGGCTATGGACTGGCCCGCCCGTTCCCCAGATCTGAGTCCAATTGAGCACATCTGGGACATCATGTCTCGCTCCATCCTTTAGTGCTTTAGTCCAGGTCTGGGAGGAGATCCCTCAGGAGACCATCCGCCACCTCATCAGGAGCATGCCCAGGCATTGTAGGGAGGTCATACAGGCATGTGGAGGCCACACACACTACTGAGTCTCATTTTGACATGTTTTAAGGACATTACATCAAAGTTGGATCAGCCTGTAGTGTGGTTTTCCACTTTCATTTTGAGTGTGACTCCAAATCCAGACCTCCATGGGTTGATACATTTGATTTCCATTGATAATTTTTGTGTGATTTTTGTTGTCAGCACATTCAACTATGTAAAGAAAAAAGTATTTAATAGAATATTTCATTCATTCAGATCTAGGATGTGTTATTTTAGTGTTCCCTTTATTTTTTTGAGCAGTGTATATTTGGATTTATTTAACACTTTTTTGTTACTACATGATTCAATATGTGTTATTTCACAGTTTTGATGTCTTCAATGTAGAAAATAGTAAAAAAAATAAAAACCCTTGAATGAGTAGGTGTGTCCAAACTTTTGACTGGTACTGTAGATACATGACATTGTGGAGTTCATACTATGTGGACTCACACAGCACAGGGTTGTATTTATAAGGGCCCAAAACGGAAAACATTTTGCAGCTAAAAAAATGTAAATGCGATATACATTTCTTACTATTTCAGTCTGTTTTTGTTGTTGCCTTGGTGCCTGAATACACCCCAGTGATGCACACATCTTATGTGGGTTTTAGGTAGACTTACACTAGGACTGTTTTGGTCTAATGTGGGTTTTAGGTAGACTTACACTAGGACAGTTTTGGTCTAATGTGGGTTTTAGGTAGACTTACACTAGGACTGTTTTGGTCTAATGTGGGTTTTAGGTAGACTTACACTAGGACTGTTTTGGTCTAATGTGGGTTTTAGGTACACTTACACTAGGACTGTTTTGGTCTAATGTGGGTTTTAGGTACACTTACACTAGGACTGTTTTGGTCTAATGTGGGTTTTAGGTAGACTTACACTAGGACTGTTTTGGTCTAATGTGGGTTTTAGGTAGACTTACACTAGGACTGTTTTGGTCTAATGTGGGTTTTAGGTAGACTTACACTAGGACTGTTTTGGTCTAATGTGGGTTTTAGGTAGACTTACACTAGGACAGTTTTGGTCTAATGTGGGTTTTAGGTAGACTTACACTAGGACTGTTTTGGTCTAATGTGGGTTTTAGGTACACTTACACTAGGACAGTTTTGGTCTAATGTGGGTTTTAGGTACACTTACACTAGGACTGTTTTGGTCTAATGTGGGTTTTAGGTAGACTTACACTAGGACTGTTTTGGTCTAATGTGGGTTTTAGGTAGACTTACACTAGGACTGTTTTGGTCTAATGTGGGTTTTAGGTACACTTACACGAGGACTGTTTTGGTCTAATGTTTATATGTATCTTAGAAGACTCCAAACGGTGTGATCCTCTTTTTCAGGACTATCTGAAACAGGTGCTGGATATTGATCTGCATGCCCAGATCCACTTTGGACGAGTCTTCATGAAACCAGGGTGAGATGGAGGAAGGAAGGGAGGGATGACTGGACAGGTGGACTGGTGGAAGGGAGGGATGGCTGGACAGGTGGACCGGTGGAAGGGAGGGATGGCTGGACAGGTGGACCGGTGGAAGGGAGGGATGGCTGGACAGGTGGACCGGTGGAAGGGAGGGATGGCTGGACAGGTGGACCGGTGGAAGGGAGGGATGGCTGGACAGGTGGACCGGTGGAAGGGAGGGATGGCTGGACAGGTGGACCGGTGGAAGGGAGGGATGGCTGGACAGGTGGACCGGTGGAAGGGAGGGATGGCTGGACAAGGGAGGTGGACCGGTGGAAGGGAGGGATGGCTGGACCGGTGGAAGGGAGGGATGGCTGGACAGGTGGACCGGTGGAAGGGAGGGATGGCTGGACAGGTGGACCGGTGGAAGGGAGGGATGACTGGACAGGTGGACCGGTGGAAGGGAGGGATGGCTGGACAGGTGGACCGGTGGAAGGGAGGGATGGCTGGACAGGTGGACCGGTGGAAGGGAGGGATGACTGGACAGGTGGACCGGTGGAAGGGAGGGATGGCTGGACAGGTGGACCGGTGGAAGGGAGGGATGACTGGACAGGTGGACCGGTGGAAGGGAGGGATGGCTGGACAGGTGGACCGGTGGAAGGGAGGGATGGCTGGACAGGTGGACCGGTGGAAGGGAGGGATGGCTGGACAGGTGGACCGGTGGAAGGGAGGGATGGCTGGACAGGTGGACCGGTGGAAGGGAGGGATGGCTGGACAGGTGAACCGGTGGAAGGGAGGGATGGCTGGACAGGTGGACCGGTGGAAGGGAGGGATGGCTGGACAGGTGGACCGGTGGAAGGGAGGGATGGCTGGACAGGTGGACCGGTGGAAGGGAGGGATGGCTGGACAGGTGGACCGGTGGAAGGGAGGATGGCTGGACAGGTGGACCGGTGGAAGGGAGGGATGGCTGGACAGGTGGACCGGTGGAAGGAGGGATGGCTGGACAGGTGGACCGGTGGAAGGGAGGGATGGCTGGACAGGTGGACCGGTGGAAGGGAGGGATGGCTGGACAGGTGGACCGGTGGAAGGGAGGGATGGCTGGACAGGTGGACCGGTGGAAGGGAGGGATGGCTGGACAGGTGGACCGGTGGAAGGGAGGGATGGCTGGACAGGTGGACCGGTGGAAGGGAGGGATGGCTGGACAGGTGGACCGGTGGAAGGGAGGGATGGCTGGACAGGTGGACCGGTGGAAGGGAGGGATGGCTGGACAGGTGGACCGGTGGAAGGGAGGGATGGCTGGACAGGTGGACCGGTGGAAGGGAGGGATGGCTGGACAGGTGGACCGGTGGAAGGGAGGGATGGCTGGACAGGTGGAAGGGTTGTTCATTGATGACCATGTTGTTCTTCTCTTCTCCCATCATATCAGTCTCCCGACAACGTTCGCCACGGTGGACATGGACGGTGTTCGTAAACTCATCTTTGCCCTCCCAGGTAGTGTGTAAAGTAAAGAGAAAGAGGAAATCAGACAATCGTTTCCAGACTGGTTTCTAACACACTCTTGTTTTCTTTCTTCCCCCCCGGCCCAGGTAACCCCGTGTCTGCTGTGGTGACATGTAACCTCTTCGTCATTCCTGCCTTGAGGAAGATGCAGGGGATCCTGGACCCACGGCCCACCATCATCAAAGCCAGGGTAAGAATGAAGTCACAGGACTCCATGAATCTTTCTTCATTTGTCTTTCCTCGATTGCTTGCTTTCTCTATCCTCGCTTTCCTCTCAAAATTAATTGGAAGAGGTGTTTTGTCTGACCAGATGACTTGACCATGTGGCCCATAGACTAGTTACTGTATATCCTTTCAGAATTGTTACTGTCCAGACCAGATGGTCATTTAGGGTGGCAGGTAGTCTAGCAGTTAGAGCGTTGGGACAGTTCTCTAGTTCCAATCCCTGAGCTGACGAGGTGAAAACTCTGTCGATGTACTCTTATGCAAGGCACTTTACCCTAATTGCTCTAGGGTCACTGATGATAATGGCTGACCCTGGCCGTGACCCCACTCTCCGAGGGTGGCTCAGGGGGAGTTGGGATATGTAAAAAAATATATATATATATATATGCATGCGTATGAATTGTAGTGAACGAGTGCACACTTCAGGAAGGAGGAGAGATAATTGGGACACACCCTGATGTGATGTCATGAGGTCATCATGTCATGATGAGGTCGTCATATCATGATGAGGTCGTCATGTCATGATGAGCCCTGTTGATTGTGTGGCTGTCTCCTGTAGTTGTCATGTGACGTGAAGCTGGACCCTCGCCCTGAGTACCACCGCTGCATTCTGACATGGCACCACCAGGAGCCTCTGCCATGGGCCCAGAGCACAGGTACTGATGGAACCATACCATTCTATTGTATTGTATTATTTTCTATTCTATTCTGTTGTGCATTGCTATAAGGAGCGATACGCTTCTATACTAAACGACTACACTAAATGTGTAGTCACAGTCTCACTGGCTTTGTTCATGGGCAATTGTAGAGGGGTAAGCTATAGTCCTCATCTAACAAACCCTCTGGCTGTGACTATTTTCACTGTTTTCTATTACGTGTAGTTTTAAAGAACTACAATTGGACAGTGGAGTATTAGAAGGCTCTCACTCCCTTGCATGCTGTTGTAGTGAGATCATCCTGACTGTCATGGGTGTAATCCTCCTGGACATGTGTGGTACTGGGCACTGACAGAGGGCCTAGAGTGCATTTATTCTCTCTCTTGCTTTCTCTCCCTCTCTCTCTTTCTCTCTTTCTCGCTCTCTCTCTCTCTCTCTCACTCTCTCTCCTCCTCTCTCCATCACGTAGGAAACCAGGTGAGCAGCAGGCTGATGAGCATGCGCAGCGCCAACGGTCTCCTGATGCTACCTCCAAAAACAGAGCAATACGTGGAGCTGCACAAGGGAGAGGTGGTCGACGTCATGGTTATCGGCCGGCTATGATGTCATCAAAGGGGGACGTTGAGATGGCTTCATAGAGAGAGGGGGTTTGAATGGGTGGTTCACGGTGCATGTCCACATATCATTGACTATTCTGTAATATGCAACGGCACAGCTAGTTTTTCTTGATTTGGACGTTGAGGTATAGTCAACATCTCCATCACAAACCTAGGTACATATGATACAAAAAAATAGGATTCATTTAAAAGATTATAATAGTATTTCAAACAAAGAAAATATAACTTTCAAAGAAAAAAATCTAATTATAAAAAGAGATTTATTCTGTAATATATTCTTATGATTATTCTTCTTACTATCATTGTTAGATTGTAAGGCAACTTTGTTCCTTTCATTGCAATTGCTTTGTGTGTTCAATGCTAGACCTTATCAATAGCAGTAGCATTTTAATAGATCTGTAGGTGCCTGCCAGGACAAAAAAATAAGAAATGTTATTTTCTCATTTTAGTGGAAAAAAAATCTCATTTTTTTTTCTATATATATCAAGAAAAACCCTGAGGAAGACTCCAGATTTCCCACGGTGCTTGTGTAAGAGGAAGGAGGGGAGGGTATAATCTAGGTCTATTTCCTCTGTGGTGTGTCGCTTTAACGGTGACACCACACACTTCTATTTTTCTCTCATTAGTATGCATCACAATGGCTTGACAAAGAGCTTTGCTTGTTGTTTATCTTGTGTGTCTTGTTTATGTGCGCAGTGCCAAATGCCTGGGCAGGGATGAGGGTGGTGCTGGAAGGGGGGGGCAGTCATCCACCAACCTGCCCAGACCCTGAAGCTTCCTTATTTATCACCTGACCACAGGTGCAGCTCTGCCCCCGGGGAGCATGGTTTACTGGGGAAAACAAAAAACAGTATTTTATTTGATCGACTAAAGAGAAATAGGGAAAACACACAGAATAAAAGAAACAGCTTCTTTAAGTGCTGACAGCCTTTTTAACTGACTTCACAAAACATGTACAGAAAAAAAGAATATGAAGATGAACCATATTGTACAGATATGTGACCAGCACTCTGAAGGAAATGACCCATATTGAAGCAATGAGGAGACATTGAACAATGCTGTACTATAGTACATTTTCTGTAATGATATGAAACTGATGAAAGAGACTATGATAATAAAAATACTTGATCATTATGTATAAAAAAAATAAGTTATTGTTGGGTTTCCTTTTTTAAATAAAATCTATTTAAAGAAAAAAAAAGTGATTTTTGTTCTTTGATGCACCTTGTTTGAGGGTGATCCAATAACATGATCAAGTCTGTGACCAGTTCCTGAGCCTGTTTTCATAAAGTGGCTCAGAGTAGGAGTGCTGCCTTTTTAGATTATATTGAATAGACAGGGTAGGCCGTCATTGTAAATAAGAATGTGTTCTTACCTGACTCGCCTAGTTAAATGGAGGTTAAATAAAATAAGAAATGAAATCCTAGATCTGCACTGCTATGCTGAGACACGTTATGTACATGGGCCTTTAACCCTTAACTTCCTGCATCTTGACGTAGCCTACTTGAAGAAGCCAATAGGCCATTGAAAGATCAAACCCTGAAGTGAGAAAGAGGTTATGTATACCCAAAGAGGTTATGTATACCCAAAGAGGTTATGTATACCCAAAGAGGTTATGTATACCCAAAGAGGTTATGTATACCCAAAGAGGTTATGTATACCCAAAGAGGTTATGTATACCCAAAGAGGTTATGTATACCCAAAGAGGTTATGTATACACAGAGGTTATGTATACACAAAGAGGTTATGTATACACAAAGAGGTTATGTATACACACAGAGGTTATGTATACACAGAGGTTATGTATACACAGAGGTTATGTATACACAGAGGTTATGTATACACAGAGGTTATGTATACCCAAAGAGGTTATGTATACACAGAGGTTATGTATACACAGAGAGGTTATGTATACACAGAGAGGTTATGTATACCCAGAGAGGTTATGTATACCCAAAGAGGTTATGTATACCCAAAGAGGTTATGTATACCCAAAGAGGTGATGTATACCCAAAGAGGTGATGTATACACAGAGAGGTTATGTACACATAAAGAGGTTATGTATACATAGAGGTTATGTACACATAGAGGTTATGTACACATAAAGAGGTTATGTATACATATGTATGTATAAATGTCACTGAGAGATGAGAGTGGATTACCCTCATAGAAAATAGAGTTGAAAATACTGAAGCTGTGTGTAAGCAAACAGATATTGTGCAGGTGTCGCTGTCTGACTGTCCCTAGAATCATTAACCCTAAAGTAACATATTTTTTAGCTTAGAAGCTCCAACTAGGGTCATTCTTTTTACTCCAAATTGGTAATGATTGACACTGTCAAGAAGTAAGACTTAACCTTTTGTAACACAAGCAAATGGTTTGAGATCCCCAAAAGAAGCATTAAAAATAAAAATAAAATTGTCACACATGTATAGTCAAAATTGATGTTGAACAGATATTTTGATACCGGTACAATGTAATTTGCCAACAATATGGTCACCGACGCAATCAGACTTTTATGGCATTGCCTCTGCGTCCTGCAAGCGGGACAACTTCCGGTGAACCTGGATGACGCGCAATTCAAATAAATAATCAGAAAAATGATGTATATTAAACATTTAGGTACATATAAGTGTCTTATATCGGTTGAAAGCTTAAATTCTTGTTAATCTACCTGCACTGTCTGATTTACAGTAGCTATTACAGCGAAAACATGCCATGCGATTGTTTGAGGACGGCGCCCCACATCAAAATATTTTTCTGCCGGCACAGGTTTCATAAATTCACAAATGGCGATTAAATATTCACTTACTTTTTGAAAATCTTCCTCTGATTGGTCATACAAAGGGTCCCAGCTATAACATGTAGTGTTGTTTTGTTAGATAAAATCCTTCTTTATATCCCAAAAAGTCTGTTTAGTTTGCGCCATCGATTTGAGTAATCCACTCGTTCAACATGCCGAGAAAGGAATCCGAAACCCTACCCCTCAACTTTGTTTCAATAAGTCAAAATAAGTTTCTATTTACTCCTCAGATACTCTAAAATATAATCAAACTATAATATTTCTCACAGAAAGAAGCACTGGTTTGTGTCAAGAACTGCAGTGCTGCTGGGTTTTTCACGTTCAACAGTTTCCTGTGTGTATCAAGAATGGTCCACCACCCAAAGGACATCCAGAACATGTGACACAACTGTGGGAAGCACTGGCCAGCGTCACCATGGAACGCTTTCGAAACCTTGTAGAGTATTAGGAAGGTGTCCTTAATGTTTTGTACACTCAGTGGATATGTGTTACTGATTTGATTACTGCCACGTTTGTCACCATTGAACTGTGTGAGAAGCCTGCAAGTAGGGCAATAACATGGAATACGTACCTGCGTAATTGAGCACCCAACTCATTCGTGCTTCGCTTTATCACATTTGACGTTGTCCGTAATCTTGAGTTCAGTTGCACACAAAAAAATCCTACAATGATGGAAAGACCTGTGTGTTTCCTTGTTAATGCAGACAGAGAAGAGCTCCAACTTTTTAATCGTAGCCTCAATTTTGTCCCGCACGTTGAATATAGTTGCGGAGAGTCCCTGTAATCCTAGATTCAGATTATTCAGGCGAGGATAAAACATCACCCAGACAGGCCAGTCATGTGAGAAACTCGTCATCGTGCAGGTGGTCAGACAAGTGAAAATGATGGTCAGTGAAAACTTTACGCTCCTCTCTCAATTGAAAAAAATCTGTCAATACTTTGCCCTTTGATAACCAGCACACTTCTGTATGTTGTAAAAGCGTTACAAGGTCGCTGCCCATATCATTGCATAGTGCAGAAAATACACGAGAGTTCAGAGGCCTTGCTTTAACAAAGTTAACCATTTTCACTGTAGTGTCCAAAACTTATTTCAAGCTGTCAGGCATTCCCTTGGCATCAAGAGCCTCTCTGTGAATGCTGCTGTTTACACAAGTGGTGTCGGGAGCAACTGCTCACATGCGCGTTACCACTCCACTATGTCTCCCTGTCATGGCGTTTGCGCCATCAGAACAGATATCTACATGAGCAGCAGGTATGTTTGGCTACATACGGACCGTTAGTGGAATTCCCGCGAGAGAGTAACGGTCAATGAGATTGGATGTTAATTATTTGACTAGGATACCTGTATTTGATATTGTGTTGTTATTTCGCTGAACACTAGATGATTTAATTGTATTTTTGGCAGTGAAATGAGGTTACTCAGGCTATTTAAAAACACTCACCCAAATGGATCGCCCCGTTGGAAAAATATAAATGGACTGTTTGAAAATGTGAAGAAGAAGAAAATATGATCTATATTTTTATTTGGCCCCTGACAGCATTGCCCCAGAATACCTGGTCTAGGTTATATCAGCTGTGTCGGTGAACCACTTCTGAACTGCCTGACACAGAGGGCACAGCATGATCAGAGGTGAGAGGTCACTTGGTCGGGGTCAACAGGAAGTATTATTAAAAAGATGCTTTACATTGAACTACAGATATATATGTAGCAGTCCCAGAGTGCATTTCACCTCCTGATGATTATGATGACTGGCAGTGTTAGCATGATTAATCCTTGTTTTTTTTATTCTCTCCATCTCTCTGTCGTCCGTAGGTATTTTTTGATGTGAGAGACAATGCCAACCCCCCCCCCAGTCCCGCATCATCACCACTTCCCCCAACAAGGGGCCCGAGACTGGTTAGGAGACACCGTTAGAGACACACTTATGCAACTTTGAGGACCTGAGAATATGAAGTTTTGTAGCACTGTAAAGTCATGAATCATATGCTGTCATCCCTAGTAGCACTGTAAAGTCATGAATCATATGCTGTCATCCCTAGTAACACTGTAATTCATTACTCATATGCTGTCATCCCCAGTAACACTGTAATTCATTAATCATATGCTGTCATCCCTAGTAACACTGTAATTCATTAATCATATGCTGTCATCCCTAGTAACACTGTAATTCATTAATCATATGCTGTCATCCCTAGTAACACTGTAAAGTCATGAATCATATGCTGTCATCCCTAGTAACACTGTAATTCATTAATCATATGCTGTCATCCCTAGTAGCACTGTAAAGTCATGAATCATATGCTGTCATCCCTAGTAACACTGTAAAGTCATGAATCATATGCTGTCATCCCTAGTAACACTGTAATTCATTAATCATATGCTGTCATCCCTAGTAACACTGTAATTCATGAATCATATGCTGTCATCCCTAGTAGCACTGTAATTCATTAATCAAATGCTATCTTCCCTAGTAGCACTGTAATTCATTAATCATATGCTGTCATCCCTAGTAACACTGTAATTCATTAATCATGTGCATTCTTCCCTAGTAGCACTGTAATTCATTAATCATATGCTGTCATCCCTAGTAACACTGTAATTCATTAATCATATGCTGTCATCCCTAGTAGCATTGTAAAGTCATGAATCATATGCTGTCATCACTAGTAACACTGTAAAGTCAGGAATCATATGATGTCATCCCTAGTAGCACTGTAATTCATTAATCATATGCTGTCATCCCTAGTAGCACTGTAAAGTCATGAATCATATGCTGTCATCCCTAGTAGCACTGTAAAGTCATGAATCATATGCTGTCATCCCTAGTAGCACTGTAAAGTCATGAATCATATGCTGTCATCCCTAGTAACACTGTAATTCATGAATCATATGCTGTCATCCCTAGTAGCACTGTAATTCATGAATCATATGCTGTCATCCCTAGTAGCACTGTAAATTCATGAATCATATGCTGTCATCCCTAGTAGCACTGTAAAGTCATGAATCATATGCTGTCATCCCTAGTAGCACTGTAAAGTCATTAATCATATGCTGTCATCCCTAGTAACACCGTAATTCATTAATCATATGCTGTCATCCCGAGTAACACTGTAATTCATTAATCATATGCTGTCATCCCTGGTAACACTAATTCATGAATCATATGCTGTCATCGCTAGTAACACTGTAATATATTAATCATATGCTGTCATCCCTAGTACACTGTAATTCATGAATCATATGCTGTCATCCCTGCTCCTCTGTTCTGACCTCTTTCTCTTTCTGTCTTTGACACTTTCTCGCACCCCTCTCCCCACCTCATCTTTCTTCCTCTGTTGTTATAGTGCACACCAGATGTGCATTGAAGTACAAATTGAACTTGTATTGATAATATAATATTATAATATTTATAATGCATGTATTATGTATTTATAACACTTGGATAATGAACTTCTTTTAGTAAATAATTATCTACTGGAATTTGTGCTCATTCTCTGCTGGTTGAAACAAAGTCTCTCATTTGATGAAATACTACACTTATCCTGTGTCCTCAGATCAATGGAGATTGAGGAAATTAGATTGTGAGATGCACCTGTTTTAGAGTATTTACATAGGAAGTGTAGTGTACTGTTTTTTTAAATTCTGGTTCTGTATGTATGAATTACAAATCAGCCTTTAACTAGTTAAATCATGTGTTCCAGTCTATTGCAGAGTTCAATGTGTACCCATTGATGTCCCAGGTCCAGGAGTGGTAAACCCTGTTGAGGTGTATAATTGTAAGACATACATGCAGACACAGCATCATTCAAATACTGGAGTTTGATACTCCTGGTATTGGATATGACTGAAAAATAATGTCTCGCAGACATTCACACCTGAACCACACCTTTATTTACCAAGGTAGAGTACATGATCAGCGATTATATTCAATGTACAGGCTACAATGTGGGGGAACTCTTGCTTAGAAATAACTACATGTATATATGACTTGCATCCTTGGCACAATAAAATTAAATAATATTCTCCTCAATCGATAGGCTTCATTGATGTCATTTAAAGTCAATACAACCGGCCATGATAGCTGAGGTTCATAGTGAGCTAGCTAATGTTGACTTTATAAGATTAACATGTAACAGTCATTTTCTGCCATTTTGGGGGGATTAATGATTAATTGGTGGAAGCAATTAAAACCACTGTTCTGAACTCATATTTATACCAAATGTTTTAGGGTCCATATACAGATCGGCTAAATAGCTAGTGACATCCATAGGCATACAGGTATTTATAATCCACTACACAATAAGCAAGAACATAATTAGCTAGCTACAATACTTCAACTGCATTGCATGGCAAATATCAGCAAGGCAAGTTTACAAAATGCTACATTTAATTTGCAGTAAATGCTTTCCTTACGAAAAAAACATAGTAGCCAGTCCAAAATAACACCCTTGTTTTGAAGTGCATTTAGAGTGCAGTATAACAGCAGTTTTGATTTCTTTCACCTTTATTTAACCAGGTAGGCTAGTTGAGAACAAGTATACTGCAGTTATTCTGAAATGTTTGTGTCCAAAATACAACCATCAACTGTAGTTACTGCACTTTTTGCTGCAGTTTAAAAACGGCAATCTTTTTTTGTAAGGTTTTAGCTAGCTAGACTCTACATCCACTGTTTCACAAGACCAGGAGTGCCGCCCCCTAGTGTACGTGAGCGGTGAGGTGATGGGCAAAAAAAGCTGTCGCACGGCGGCACCACGCTGGCGGGATGCGGGTCTCCAGAGTGCTCTCTGCAAACAGGGTTGTAAAGGCCTATGCAAGATGTATTGTTTTTCATTTCTCCGTATTAACACATAAATCATGGTAAATAGTGTCTGTAACTAGACAAAGTCCTTACATTTCAGAAGGATAGAAAAATGTTTTCGAAATTATGACATTTTTGATCCCTTGTTAAATTTTAGGGTTAATTGCGTGCTTTCTTTATGGACGTTTAATGCGCACGGCAGGTAAAGTAACTATTATTCTACTTGTCACATATGATCGTGAGGTGCACATTGTACAGTCTATTCTCCATAACTCCACTAATTCTGACCAAAGTCGTGTTTTTTAAATATGTATCCTATATATTGGCTTTGTATATCCAGCTAAAAGTAGTTCACTATTTGTGGAATAGGATGTGAAGTTATCACATGCTATTGAAAGACAAACACTGTCGCTCATGACCATTGATATGGTAAAGTCATTGGCGCCGTGGAGTTGCCTGGGAGACGCTCAAACATCATGCGCAGTTACTCTGCAATGAAGCAAGCTGTCCCAACTCACCACACACCCGCTAAGTGCGATCAACCAGCGAGAAGAATAAAGACGATACGCTCATCTTGAACATGTTATGTGGGCTAAAGAACAGGTATTTTAGAACCATTGCGCATTACGGGATTCATTATTTTTTTAAAGACATGGAAGCGGTGAGTAGACTTCTTAGATTTAAGACGGTTGAGTTCGATCGGGTTGTCTAGAAACATTTATTGAAAACTAAGTTCGCCAACAGTATCGGTGCACTTTGTGTGTGTGTGTGTGTGTGTGTGTGTATGTGTGTGTGTAATGACCATCTCGCGGTTGGTATTCGAACGTTTCTATTAAAGCAATCACAAACACCAAAATCACAAGCCTACAACTGCATCAATTTAACTTATATCAAATGTTGCTGTATTTCACACGTTAAAGTTGATGTTTATCACAATTGAAACAGTACAGGACATATCTGCACTCCAATGTGAGGCTATATTTGTTGTAGTGCTGCTATCCATGTTATGAGAACATGTTGCTTCCAGTAGTAGCCCTGCTATTTGAACGTGTTGAATAGACATTTAATAATAGCTTTAGCCAGCAGTGAAAGCTCTCAGTTATCGAAGTAACTCTAAGAATGACTTATTTTAACGATGAAAACATGGATGTTCTTCTGTAGCCTAAATTAATTCTATAGATACATTTCTATGTATCTACATTTCAGAGGCCAAAGTTGAAAACCTTTCTTTTTTTCGTCACCCTTTTGACTCATGAGTCCAGCTGACATTTAAAGCCATTTAAAACAGACTTAAACAATTGACTCCGGGGCATGAGTCATTAGTCACTCTGACAAGTAGCCTAGACACCAGCTGTAAGGAACAGTATTTAATTCGCCACCAATTTGAACCTGTTTTCCCAAAGGGGCCCCTCTTATCAACTTCCTCCTCAATGAATCAGTAAGCTAGGAGCTAGTGTAATTACAGCCACAGATGAGCCCAGAGCCATACGGTCTAGTCTAGGACCTACTGTTGGTGAACTCATTTTCTACACTTATAAATGATATGAGTGAAGATAATCAAATGTATGCCTACATTTAGGATAATGTTACCCCCACAAAGGGTGTGTATGCGCGCGTGTTTGTGTGCTTGCCTGCATATATGTGTGTGTGTGTGTGTGTGTGTGTGTGTGTGTGTGTGTGTGTGTGTGTGTGTGTGTGTGTGTGTGTACGTTCAAAGCTTAATTTGCACAAAGTAATCTCATCAGAACCTATGCCAGCTCCCATGGTCTCTCCTCAGTGTCATGCTGCTGACAGAGCTGAAGCCTGCAGAACTACATTAGACCATGAGATGCTTCCTCCCCAGGCTTAACCAAACCCACGGGAGAGGAACAGATGGTGCTGGTGGCTCACTGTGGCCGTCTGTATTGTTTGTCAGCCTCGCTGTGCTCTAAACAGTGCTAAATACCTAGATACGGGAGGGGGAGGAGAGAGCTAGGGTATTAAGGGGGAGGAGGGGGAGAGAGTAGACCTGCCAGACATGATTAGCTGGTCCCGGGGGTGAAGGGGTTAGGGATGCCATGTGTGTTTGTCGTGGCTGGCTGCCTCTCTCTGACAGAAGGAACTTCAGAGGTGTCTGTCCAAGAAAAGCTGAGAACTGCCCCAAAAAATCTTGAATTATTACATTGATGACATGTTATCTCCTGTTCAAGCCATTTTACTTTCCTTTGTCATTCATGTTAGTTCTAGACAATAGTGTTTGGTTCATTATTTATGTAGTTCCCTTGCAGCATCAGGTCTGACTGGGTCTTGATTGGGTTGGGTGGACATTTTGAGAGCCAGCTGATGTTTGTGTATTGAAACACCCCATACACTCCCTGAGTAACATTCCTAGCTTTTTGCTTCTCCATTCTACTGTCCCTAACCAGACAAAACTTCAGCTTTGTGAGAACGTTTTCCTTGCATCTTGAAATTCATATAATCCTCACACAAAAAAGCACTTGCTCCTCATCCTTTGTCTCTTTCTGAAGAAAAATAATTATACAATTTGACCTTTAAAAAAACACTTGCAAGTTCAGTTGCCCTTGAGTATGGTGTACACACACCAGCTCACTTTATTTCCCTAGTGAACATCTCATAGTCATACAATCATATAGTTGGTTAATCCAGATTAATACTGGGTAACATCCTTAAAATAGATTGTAATCCACAGCAGCAATGGCAAATCAGGTTGGTTGTATACTCTTAATATACAGGTTCTGGTTGAATGCATTATGATGCACTTCCGGTCACATTTTATATCCCTATAATGACTGTAGATTAATAAAATCAGCCTGAAGGACCCAGGGAGCAAAGACGTAAGTGGTAAGGGGGTATTAGATGACAGAGAGATATTCAGGCAAGGACAGGTGGGGACAGAGTGACAGACATAGGGATGGGGACTCAAGGGATTGGGACAGGAAAGTGAGGGCAGGTCAGGGAGGTTGCCATGTGTGGAGTTAGATTAGCTCTTCTGTTGATTGTAAACTAGGAGGAGGGAGGATAAAATGGTGGTTAGGTATATAGTAGGTGGTTCTGGTAGTAATGTATGTAGTAGGTGGTTCTGGTAGTAATGTATGTAGTAGGTGGTTTTGGTAGTAATGTATATACTAGGTGGTTCTACTAGTAAGGTAACACTAGATGCGATAGGTAATCAAAGATCAGGGTGAGGTAACCAGGTTGGTTATTACTGTCTGTGCCTTTAGGTGTAAATATACTGGTCTAATGTACCATGTGCAAAATTGAACATCAGAACATGAATAGTGTTTATCTGGTGTCTCAAACTTATTTTGATCAGGGGCCAAATTATGTGTTCACCGAGGTCCAGAGGGCTGTGGTGTGTTGCTGTGCCTTGGTTCTGGTAGTAACGTCCGGAGGGCTGTGGTGTGTTGCTGTGCCTTGGTTCTGGTAGTAAGGTCCGGAGGGCTGTGGTGTAATTCTTTGCCTTGGTTCTGGTAGTAAGGTCCGGAGGGCTGTGGTGTAATTCTTTGCCTTGGTTCTGGTAGTAAGGTCCAGAGGCCTGTGGTGTGTTGCTGTGCCTTGGTTCTGGTAGTAAGGTCCAGAGGGCTGTGGTGTGTTGCTGTGCCTTGGTTCTGGTAGTAAGGTCCAGAGGGCTGTGGTGTGTTGCTGTGCCTTGGTTCTGGTAGTAAGGTCCAGAGGGCTGTGGTGTGTTGCTGTGCCTTGGTTCTGGTAGTAAGGTCCGGAGGGCTGTGGTGTAATTCTTTGCCTTGGTTCTGGTAGTAAGGTCCGGAGGGCTGTGGTGTATTTATTTGCCTTGGTTCTGGTAGTAAGGTCCGGAGGGCTGTGGTGTATTGCTTTGCCTTGGTTCTGGTAGTAAGGTCCGGAGGGCTGTGGTGTATTTATTTGCCTTGGTTCTGGTAGTAAGGTCCAGAGGGCTGTGGTGTGTTGCTGTGCCTTGGTTCTGGTAGTAAGGTCCGGAGGGCTGTGGTGTAATTCTTTGCCGTCAAAATCGGCAGAAACAGTAGACGATGCAGGACACAGCATTTACTATGACGGCTGCGGTCCGCGACCACAGCTGTCATAGTAAATGCTGTGTACTGTATGCCACCAGTTTGAGACCCCTGGAGTACATAACAAATATATTGTGGCTGTAATAATGAATAGTGTAAATTTGATAAGAAGGAGGTAAATGTTGGTAGCCTCTCATCAAATGTCATAGGCCTAGCTAGCTAGCTATCACAAGACTTCACATTATGGCTCACAAGACGAGAACAGTGGTAATGCTGCTGCTCCATCCTAACCCTGCTTATGCATTTCAGAACCTGCTCACCACCTGAAGACAACTGTCCCAGTTGAAGTGCTATGGCCCCTGCTGCAGTGAAGAGTCCTAGCCTCAGGCCTTCATAGTGGACATTGCCCTATCAACACACACAGGTGTAGGCCAGGGTCAGACTCCCGGAGCAGGGATGATCACTTCTCACCAGAACGGAGGACCCGGATATGTAACAGAGGACCCAATGGGGCCTGTAAATGGCACGGAGGGCCCTGGGAGTGGAGCCAAGCTGCAGCAGCGAGAGAGGGCTGTGGATGTCCCCCCTGGGGACCGGGTGGTGGGAACTGTTAGCAGCATGGTGCAAGGTTCCCGCAGCAGCGCCCAGATGGAGAGGATGCAGCAGTACCAGGAAGAGCTGAGGAGGAAGCGGGAGGAGGACGCCTACAAAGGGAAGCATGAAATCGATCTCAACGCGTCGCTCAGGCTCAAGAAGTTGGCCCAGAACCCAGCCAAGACGGGTATCGACAACCCCACGTTCGAAGCGCCTGAGGCAGGCAAGGAGACCAAGGATGGGAGCCCCCTGCCTGGTGGGGACACGGCTGCGGGTGAGTAGAATCATGAGTTAATGAAGGGAGGGGGAGGCAAAGGGGTAGGTGAAAGCGAGGGTGAGAGGGGATGGGGTAAAGAGGGGGAGGGGTACCTCTGTGAGAAGAACAATAGAGGTGTTGGGAACTATCATAAGGATTCTGTGAAACAAAGGAGTCGGAACAGTGTGCAAGGAAAGGGCTGAGCCAGGGCCATTGATGGTGTGAGGATGGGGGATTAAAAGTGACTGTCAATGGAAAGACTCCCTCCATTTAGTCACATGGAAGTCACTCACTCCCCTCAACTCTGGTAAAGAGGATGGATCCATTTGGAGTGAAACTCTTCTGTTTGGAAGTCAATTTTTCAGAGGTATTCTCATTCTGGCATTGCACATGTAGGCCTGAAATATATCTGTTTCATTGGAGGGTGATTGTAAATCATATGAAGGTGGTATAAGAAGTGGTGTTGGGAGCAACTTATATAGGCAAGGAACCAACGGGAGTGACATATATAGGGAAGGAACCAACGGGAGTGACATATATAGGGAAGGAACCAACGGGAGTGACATATATAGGGAAGGAACCAACGGGAGTGACATATATAGGGAAGGAACCAACGGGAGTGACATATATAGGGAAGGAACCAACGGGAGTGACATATATAGGGAAGGAACCAACGGGAGTGACATATATAGGGAAGGAACCAATGGGAGTGACATATATAGGGAAGGAACCAACGGGAGTGACATATATAGGGAAGGAACCAATGGGAGTGACATATATAGGGAAGGAACCAACGGGAGTGACATATATAGGGAAGGAACCAACGGGAGTGACATATATAGGGAAGGAACCAACGGGAGTGACATATATAGGGAAGGAACCAACAGGAGTGACATATATAGGGAAGGAACCAACGGGAGTGACATATATAGGGAAGGAACCAATGGGAGTGACATATATAGGGAATGAACCAACGGGAGTGACATATATAGGGAAGGTAATCAGGGAAGTGATGAAGACCAGGTGAGTCTGATGACGCGCAGGTGCGTGTAACGATGGTGACAGGTGTACGCCATAACGACTAGCCTGGCCGGAGAGGGAGCACACGTGACAATATGTAATTATTGGCGCAGTCACGTCATATTTTTCAATATAGTGTAGGCCTTCCGTAGGCGACATGAGTCTCACTAGTGTTGAGTAATGTGGTGTCGGTCTTATTTATTTAAAGAGTTTATTTATTTATAGCTCAGCAATCAACACCATAGTACCCTCCAAGCTCATCATTACGCTCGGGGCCCTGGGTCTGAACCCCACCCTGTGCAACTGGGTAGGAAACAACACCTCCGATTCACTGAACCTCAACACAGGGGCCCCACAAGGGTGCATGCTCAGTCCACTCCTGTACTCACTGTTCACCCATTACTGCATGGCCACGCACGCACGCCTCCAACTCAATCAAGTTTGCAGACGACACAACAGTTGTCACGCCCTGACCATAGTAAGCTGTTTATTCTCTGTTGGTTGGGGCGTGATAGTGACTAGGGTGGGTCATCTAGGTTTTTTGTATGTCTATGTTGGCCTGATATGGTTCCCAATCAGAGACAGCTGTTTATCGTTGTCTCTGATTGGGGATCATATTTAGGTAGCCCTTTCCTCATTTGTGTTTGTGGGATCTTGTCTACATAGAGTTGCCTGAGTGCACACCAGTAGCTTCACGTTTCGTTTATGCTTTATTGTTTTGTTTTGGTGAGTTTCAGTTTATTAAAAATATGTGGAACTCTATTCATGCTGTGCCTTGGTCTACTCATTACGACGAACGTGACAACAGTAGTAGGCCAGATTACCAACAATGACGAGACAGCCTGCAGGGAGGAGGTGAGGGCCCTGGGAGAGTGGTGCCAGGAAAGTACCCTCTCACTCAACATGAACAAAACAAAGGAGCTGATCGTGGACTTCAGGAAACAGTGGATGGAGCTCGCCCCTGTCCACATCAATGTGACCGCAGTGGAGAAGGTGTAAAGTTTCAAGTTTCGTGGCGTACACATCACTGACGATCTGAAATGGTCCACCCACACAGACAGTGTAGTGAACAAGGCGCAACCTCAGGAGGCTGAAGAAATTTGGCTTCACCCCTAAAACCCTCACAAACTCTTACAGATGCACAATTGAGAGCATTCTGTCGGGCTGTATCAACGCCTGGTATGGCAACTGCACCGCCCTCAACCGCAGGGCTCTCCAAAGGGTGGGTGCGGTCAGCCCAATGCATCACGGGGGTCAAACTACCTGCCCTGCAGGACACCTACACCCCCAATGTCACAGGAAGACCTAATAGATCATCAACCACCCGAGCCACGGCCTGTTCACCCCGCTATCTTCCAGAAGGCGAGGTCAGTACAGGTGCATCAAAGCTGGGACCGAGAGACTGGGAAATCAGCTTCTATCTCAAGGCCATCAAACTGTTAAATAGCAATCACTAGCTGGCTTCCACCCTGTCGTGTAACCCTGCACCTTATATACATACAGGCCACTTTAATAATGGAACACTAGTCACTTTAATAATGTTTACATACTGCTTTACTCAACTCATATGTAAATACTGTATTCTATTCTGCTGTATTTTAGTCAATGCCACTCTGACATTGCTCAATCTAATATTTACATATTTATATTCCATTCTTTTATATTTATGTGTATCGTTGTGAATCATTTTTAGACACTACTGCACTGTTGGAGCTACTCAACTCATATGTAAATACTGTGTTCTAGTCAATGCCACTCTGACATTGCTCAATCTAATATTTACATATTTATATTCCATTCTTTTATATTTATGTGTATCGTTGTGAATCGTTTCATGTGAATCACTACACCCGCAATAACATTTGCTAAATATGTGTATGTGACCAATAAAATTTAATTTGATTGGATTGTGAATTTAATATCTTTTGTGAGGTGAAACAAGATTGTTCCTCAGAGAATTTGTTTTCATGTCAGTTGGTTAGCCTTCGAGGAGACAGTAGGTTGTGGTTGCCGACCGGTTTTAGCGGGGGGACATGCACACACACACACACACACACACACACCCTCCCTGCTTCTTCTTATCTCAGGTAAACGCCCCTTTAGGAGATCACTGTCTAGATAACATTAATCAAGTAAGCTGCTGTAATCTGTGGTTTATATGAAATCCATGTATTAATCCATGTACCTGGTCAGTTAAACAGAACACCTGCTGATTTAGAACAGTAGGGAGGGCCGTGTAAGCAATGCTTTAGCCCCCCTTTCCCCTGGTGTCACTGTGCTCCTCAGAGTCGCTATATGTAGGTGGTACCTTCAGGCCAAACTTGATGCAGATGTCAAATCCTGTCTGGGTGCAGAATCCCACTGGTGCACAACCCCAAACAGGTTTTGGCACCAGAATTGACTTTGGCATGACAATATCCCATTAGTAACGTGGCTTTAAAATTCCCATGCTGTCTCTGTGTGAGCAAACGCGTGCTAGCGCCAGAGAGGTTTGAAACCGAGAGACATGTGATTTTACTTTCTGAAAATTCCTTGTGGACAAATGTACCACTTTGGTCTGAATGTTAAAGGTCATTACAGGAGGTAACAGCATGTTGAACCTCTCTCTCTCTGGCCCTAGTAAATAACACCTCACACAGAGGTGAATGATACTGGAAATTAGGCAGTTGAGCCTAATCAACCTCTTTTTCTAACTGTTTTATATTGTTTATTGCCTCCTTTGTATTGCACCTTTACCACGTATTGCATTATGGTGTTATTGTTGAGATTTAAATTTAGACTTTTTTTGATATTTTACTGGACTGTTGAGATGTAGTTCACAAGTAAAGCATTTTATTGCACCGTTTACACCCCACTGTATCCTGTGAATATGACGAATACATTTTAATTTGGGCTCTCCCTACTTTTCTCTCCCCAGAGCTGGAAGATCTGCTGGAGGCCCTACGACGGGTGCAGAGCTGCCTAGTGGACACCCAATCGCAGGCCGACGTGGCTCTGGTGCTGGGCATGCTGCACAAGGAGGACTTCCAGAGCGCCTTCACCATCCACAGTGCCGTGACCCAGCAGATGCAGCCGCGCGACAGCCTGCCTTTGCCCCTCACCTCCCAGGCCCAGGGCCTCTGCCTGGAGGTAGAGTGAAATGCTCCAGCACTCTAGTGATCTAGAAATGAAATGGATCTTCTATCACCGATGTATTGGTCAGAAGGTAGGGGGAGAAAAAAGGAGGTAAGGTATCAGGAGGGAGGTGGAGGAAGGTTTGGAGGCGAGGATTTGTGGGGAGGAGAGAAGAATATGTGGGTTAAGGAGATATGTTGGGCAATGAAGAACAGCTGGGCAGGGAAGTTGAGAGAGATGGGAAGAAGGAGAATGAGGATGAGAGGAGGGTGACAGAGAAACTACAAAGAAATAAGGGTAATGGAAGCCAGGCACATAACTGTTGATTAGAGATGCAGTCTCATATTGACTTGGAAATGATCCTTGGTGTGTTGGAACTACATTCCCCATCTCACATGTTGTTTCTTGCTTCCATGGCATCACCATTAAAGGGATAGTACACGCAAGCTGTCCCTGTAGACTTCCAGTCATTGTGTTAATGCTAGCAGTTGATCTAGAAACGACCTTAAACTTCCTTTATTAAACTGCACACAGGGACAAAACAATGGTCTCTGAGAAGTGCTTGACTTGGGCAGAAGCTCCCCGGAGCTGAGTACCGGCACGTCAAATGTTCTACTGCTTGAGCTCCTGTTCCTCTTGGATAATATTAGCTCAGAAGTATTGTGACGCTCATGCACCTAAATGTAAACAAAATGAGTACCGGGACCTATTTCAGTCCAAGTCAAGCACTTTCTCTGAGTAAGTAGATAAAAGGACTTCATCGCCAAAATGTTGCACTATCCAGTTAAACACCTCACAGCATATCACAGCTGGGGGTAATGTTACCCTCTGTACCAGGAGTGACAGAGTAACACAAACTCATCACTGTGTCCACACCTGTCTGACCACTGTTCTACCTGACTGCTTCAGTGACAAAATACAAAAAATATCATAGGTCTCTGCCAAGCACAACCAGCTGTGATTGACCTGTGGGTCTATACATTGTCTAGTCCATACATATCCATCATTCATTGGCCTGTACAGCCACATAGTCTGTCCGATAGCCTGTTATGCTACAGTCCTGTAGATCTAGCTAAGCTCTCACCACGTACAGGTCATCAGGTCCTTAGGATTCCATATGATCTGATGGAATGTATTAGGTGCTGGTCCAGAAGGAACAAACAGTGTGACTTCTATCAGACCATGGTTGAAATAGTATTAGCTTTTCTTCCAAATGATTTAGCTGCACTTGACTGAGCTTGCCTGGTGCGTTGGAACCAAAGTGTAAACCTCGTCCATTTGGCACGCTGCAGCAGGCTCAATAAAATACTCAGGCATTTTAAGGAAAATAAATAGTACTTGGACCCAGGTCTGATTTCTATAGGAAAGCTGGCTGTAAACCAGTCAACATATGATAACTGACAAAGAGGCTGCTTTTAAGGGTTCATTTGGACTGAAAATAGCACATCGGTACCATTGCTCTTGTGATGTGAAGATGACATTAAGGACACGCGTGTAGGCTTCGGAAGAGGACCTCGGTCAGTGAGATACTGATCTTTCTCACACACACACCATCTCTGTTCATACATGCAGACACTCACACAGAGCAGCTGGCACAGCGCCAGGAGATACTTAGCAAGGTGGTAATAGTTTGAGCCAGTGGACAGTGTGTCTAAACTAAGTGGCTGGTGGCGTGGGCCTTCCTGATTGGCCCTCGGGGCCAGGTAATCTCCCAGCAGCCCCGGGGCCTGGAAGGAAGTGGCCGAGGATCTGCCACAGCCAGAAAAAGAAACTCCAGCAGCTTACAGGGTAGAGGGGCATGGGCTGGAGGGAGGTGGAGAGGAGAGGAGGAGGCTGGGGAAAAAGTGTGTCACCTCATTACAGAGAGCTTTGATTAGTGTAAAGGATGAGCTAAAATAGAGCCAGGGAGTTTTTATTTTATTTTTAATTTTACCTTTATTTAACCAGGCAAGTCAGTTAAGAACATATTCTTATTTTCAATGACGGCCTGGGAACAGTGGGTTAACTGCCTGTTCAGGGGCAGAAAGACAGATTTGTACCTTGTCAGCTCGGGGGTTTGAACTCGCAACCTTCCGGTTACTAGTCCAACACTCTAACCACTAGGCTACCCTGGGAGGCAGGAGGGCTAGAGAGAGCAATAGAGGAGGGGAGGAGGATATAGGGAGGGAGGAGGATATAGGGAGGGAGGAGGATATAGGGAGGGGGGATAGAGGTATAGAGGGAGTGAGACGGATGGAAGAGGGGAAGGAGCGAGGAGAATGCAGGGGTGGTGGGAAAGAGAGGATTGGGGATTCTCTTCTTTAAATGGGCTGTTTTTTATATTTTTCTATGATGATGATGATGACAAAGGAATTGTGGATCTTTCTGGATTGTGGTCATTCTGAGGACCATGAAGCTGTTAAAAGACTGACTGTAGAAACACCAACGTCATGACAGTAGAACCAACTCCTCATGCTTCTATTTGACCTCACATGTTGGGAGATTAATTCAGGGTCTTTCATTTCCAAGGCAACAGCCAGAGAGAAGAAGTAGTTCCAAATGGCAGTCTATTCCCTACATGCACTCCTTTTGACCAGAGGGTGCCATTTGGGCGGAGACTAAGTCCCGTTACAGTAGAGTGTCTGGAATGGGAAACCCCACTGCGACTTATTAGAGAGCAGCCAACCTGTGTGTGTGAAGGAATCCAGTTGGTCATCTTAACAGCAGAATGGTCTTTGACATGACCTTCACGTAAGAACTAAATATTTACTGTTATGGCGTTCGTATTTGGACAAAATACCTCTGATAGCACATGAGCTCTCAGTCATAAAGCTGACACTGTCTACACATGGTATACATCGTCCAATGAAATGCTTTGTTTTAGGTTCCTTCTCGACAATGCAACAACAATAAGAAATAATACAAGATAAGAATATGAACATAAAGTCAATGGCTCAGTGGAATAGAATAGACATTTTAGCATTAGTATAATACAGGAAGGGGCCATATAAAGTCCAATATTTACACATGTATTGACACGTGTACTGGGGAAGACGATTACAAGCAGAGTAGATGTACCATCGGTGGTTTTAACAATGATGTACTGCGAAGTTGCTTCTGAGGAATGACTAAAGCCTTTGCTTGCTTGTTGACAATGTGTCGACTCATGACTGGTGATCAGGAAGTTGAATAATTGAACTGTCATGTTGAATCACGCATAGAGCCTCAAGGAGGAGTTTTCAAGATGGCTGGTGATGTTATTAAGTCATGAACACTTTGAATTGCATCACTATTCCAGATGACCAATGATGCTGATCTAGTGCTACTTATACAGTTTACCTTAATCTGACCCCTTTCTCTTGCTTGCTGTCTCTCGATCTCTCTTTCTTACAATCTCTTCACCTCCTCTCTTGAACTCTCCCTCTCTTCCTCTCATTCCCTCCCCTCTCTCTCTTTCCATCTCCTTTCCCATCTCTTTCCCTCTCTCTGTCCAGGTGCAATACATCCTCCAGTCCACTCAACATAAAGAGGGTGTAGAGCTCAGTAACCTACTCACCACTCCCCATCTCCAGGTAAGAGACCTGGGACACACCAGAACTCAACCCTTAACCGTGTCAGTGTTCCCGAGCTGGCCGCCTGAGAGGTACTATGGACCAAATCCCCATTTGGAATTTGTCAGTGTTACTGAGATATATGTGAATATGCTCCATATACCATAGGCTCCATATACTGTATCATAGGCTGCATATACTGTACCTTATGTTATATATACTGTACCATAGGCTTCATATACTGTATCATAGGCTGCATATACTGTACCATATGTTATATATACTGTACCATAGGCTCCATATACTGTATCATAGGCTGCATATACTGTACCATATGTTATATATACTGTACCATAGGCTCCATATACTGTATCATAGGCTCCATATACTGTACCATATGTTATATATACTGTACCATAGGCTCCATATACTGTATCATAGGCTGCATATACTGTACCATAGGTTATATATACTGTACCATAGGCTGCATATACTGTACCATAGGCTGCATATACTGTACCATAGGCTCCATTTACTGTACCATAGGCTCCATATACAGTACCATCGGCTTCATATACTGTATCATAGGCTGCATATACTGTACCATAGGTTATATATACTGTACCATAGGCTGCATATACTGTACCATAGGTTATATATACTGTACCATAGGCTGCATATACTGTACCATAGGTTATATATACTGTACCATAGGCTGCATATACTGTACCATGGGCTCCATATAATGTACCATTGGCTGCATATACTGTACCATAGGCTCCATATACAGTACCATCGGCTTCATATACTGTACCATAGGCACCATATACTGTACCATAGGCTCCATTTACTGTACCATAGGCTGCATATACTGTACCATAGGTTATATATACTGTACCATAGGCTCCATATACTGTACCATAGGTTCTATATACTGTACCATAGGCTCCATATACTGTACCATAGGCTGCATATACTGTACCATAGGTTATATATACTGTACCATAGGCTGCATATACTGTACCATAGGCTCCATATACTGTACCATAGGTTATATATACTGTACCATAGGCTCCATATACTGTACCATAGGCTGCATATACTGTACCATAGGTTATATATACTGTACCATAGGCTCCATATACTGTACCATCGGCTGCATATACTGTACCATAGGCTCCATATACAGTACCATCGGCTTCATATACTGTACCATAGGCACCATATACTGTACCATAGGCTCCATTTACTGTACCATAGGCCGCATATACTGTACCATAGGTTATATATACTGTACCATAGGCTCCATATACTGTACCATAGGTTGTATATACTGTACCATAGGCTCCATATACTGTAACATAGGCTGCATATACTGTACCATAGGTTGTATATACTGTACCATAGGCTCCATATACTGTACCATCGGCTGCATATACTGTACCATAGGCTGCATATACTGTACCATAGGTTACATATACTGTACCATAGGCTCCATATACTGTACCATAGGCTCCATATACTGTACCATAGGTTATATATACTGTACCATAGGCTCCATATACTGTACCATAGGCTGCATATACTGTACCATAGGTTATATATACTGTACCATAGGCTCCATATACTGTACCATCGGCTGCATATACTGTACCATCGGCTGCATATACTGTACCATAGGCTCCATATACAGTACCATAGGCTTCATATACTGTACCATAGGCTCCATATACTGTACCATAGGCTGCATATACTGTACCATAGGCTGCATATACTGTACCATAGGCTGCATATACTGTACCATAGGTTATATATACTGTACCATAGGCTCCATATACTGTACCATCGGCTGCATATACTGTACCATGTGCTCCATATACAGTACTGTGGAAATGTTTTAGGCAGGTTTGAAAAAAATGTAAGAATGCTTTAGTAAGAATGTAAGAAAGTAAGAACGCTTTTAAAAATAGACATGTTAATAGATTATATTTATCAATTAACAAAATACAAAGTGAGTGAACAGAATAAATATCTAAATCAAATCAATATTTGGTGTGACCACCCTTTGCCCTTCAAAACAGATCAATTATTGTAGGTTCACTTGCACAAGTCAGGGTTTTTTATAGGCATATAGTCAGGTGTATAATTAAACAATTATACCAAACATCTGCCTAAAACTTTTGCACAGTACTATACCTTTATGTGAAATCCTGAACCATCGTCACTGTTATCCAGTCTTGACATCAGCCTCCTCCAGAGGAGCTCGGGAAAGTCACTGATCAGTGGGTTTTATATGGCTCTTTATGTGGCTTTGCTCTGTGACTGAACTAAAGGGCGTGGGAAACAGCCCTAACTCTATGGGTTGCCCAGACTTAGTCTTTAATAACCTCTTGTATCGGTGATATAACAGGGCATGTGGGTTTTGGAGTTTGGATGGTTAACATGATGACAGTGTATCCAGCTTGCACACAGAACTGCCTTTGTTTGTGCTTCCAGCTTGAGCATGTCATCGATTTGCAGAGTAGCACAAGAGTTGCCTTTTGAAACTTGACCCTGCCTTGCTGGTCAGTGTCCAGCCCAACATGCACACAGACAGGTCACTCAGTATGGATGGCTTACGGCTGACCTTTACATGAATGACCCCAGGTCCGTGTGCCAGCCTGGTGTTGACACCGCTCTCTAAGTAGACACTCGTAGTGCACTGTCATGCCGTTGCGGAAAGAGATTAGACATGTCGTAGGCAGTGAGGAGGGATGGGAGATGGATGTGTGAAGACGAGGAAAGAAATAACATGCTACAACTGGGCAACTGAGAGGCTCAACACCTACTGTGTACCACTGGTGGCTGGTGACGCCTTCATTGGGAGGAAGGGCTCATAGTAATGGCTGGAACGAAATTAAGTAAGCCATCCTCCCCTCACCAGCCCCCTGTGCTGTATACCCTAGAAGGTGCAATCAGTAGAATATAGAGAGGATCCGGGCCCTGGTCTCCCTAGACAGACGCCTTTCCTCCCACAATGTACCAATGAGCTGTTGCCCTAGGTCTGGGAATTTCGAGACTAGTTGTGTTATAATCTCCACCCGGCACAGCCAGAAGAGGACTGGCCAACCCACATAGCCTGGTTCCTCTCTAGGTTTCTTCCTAGGTTTTGGCTTTTCTAGGGAGTTTTTCCACCGTGCTTCTACACCTGCATTACTTGCTGTTTGGGGTTTTAGACTGGGTTTCTGTACAGCACTTTGAGATATCAGCTGATGAAATTTGATTTGATTTGTGTGCCGACACGTGACCGTGACCATGTGACTGTGTGACCTGCCAAACCCCACTGTTGCTCCATTGACTCCACTGGGCATCATGTCCAATTAAACACAGGCATTTGCCGCAACGGCAACCAACAGGCAGTGGATTATCCCTCCCTCCGGTTATGCTGCGGACCGTGACCCCTCCCACTATCTGACCCCTCTTAACAGCCCTCACCCGAGCTACACACACACAGACACATACACACACAGGTAAACAGATCAACAAACCCCCATGTAAAATGGTAGTGAATAGGTAACCTGCTAGGAACACACTGCCTCCCTCTCTCTCCCTCTTCTCCTCATTTCCCTTCCTCCTCATCCTTCTCGAGATCGAGGTGTTTTTATGATTGATGGAGGCGAATCCTGCCTCCTAAATGCAGGGCAGATTAAGAGGGATTGTGTGTACGCTGGAAGCTTAGCCAGCCCTCAGTCAGCCCTCCTTTCTGCCTTCCCAGGTCTCTCTTCTGCGGGATAAAGACACTCATTTGGTTTAACGGTTATTAATTGCGGCATACGGAGAGCCCGTCACCTTAAATGAAGTGAGGGGGATATCTTGGCTTCGAGGTGGAGTCTGCTGTCGGCTGGTGTTGAGGGAGGGAGGAAGAGAGAGACAGGGTGGACTTTGGGTAAAACGTGCATGTTTAATCATAAGGGATGGAAGCCGAGTTTCAATTTCCAGTTATTTATTTATTTTATTTACAGTTATTTACAATAACTGGTGAATATGAAAGTGTGTTGTTGTGAGTTGAGTTGTGTTGTGAGTTGTGTTGTGAGTTGAGTTGTCTTGTGTTGTGTTGTCTTGTGTTGTGAGTTGTGTTGTGAGTTGTGTGTTGTGTGTTGTGTTGTCTTGTGTTGTGAGTTGTGTTGTGAGTTGTGTTGTCTTGTGTTGTGAGTTGTGTTGTGTTGTGTTGTGAGTTGTGTTGTCTTGTGTTGTGAGTTGTGTTGTGTTGTGAGTTGTGTTGTGTTGTGAGTTGTGTTGTGTTGTGAGTTGTGTTGTGTTGTGAGTTGTCTTGTGTTGTGAGTTGTTGTGAGTTGTGTTGTGTTGTGTTGTGAGTTGTGTTGTGTTGTGAGTTGTGTTGTCTTGTGTTGTGAGTTGTGTTGTGTTGTGAGTTGTGTTGTGAGTTGTGTTGTCTTGTGTTGTGAGTTGTGTTGTGAGTTGTGTTGTCTTGTGTTGTGAGTTGTGTTGTCTTGTGTTGTGAGTTGTGTTGTCTTGTGTTGTGAGTTGTGTTGTCTTGTGTTGTGAGTTGTGTTGTGAGTTGTGTTGTCTTGTGTTTTTGAGTTGTGTTGTGAGTTGTGTTGTGAGTTGTGTTGTGTTGTCTTGTGTTTTGAGTTGTGTTGTGTTGTGAGTTGTGTTGTGTTGTGAGTTGTGTTGTGTTGTCTTGTGTTTTGAGTTGTGTTGTGTTGTGAGTTGTCTTGTGTTGTGAGTTGTCTTGTGTTGTGAGTTGAGTTGTGTTGTGTTGTCTTGTGTTTTGAGTTGTGTTGTGAGTTGTGTTGTGAGTTGTGTTGTGTTGTCTTGTGTTTTGAGTTGTGTTGTGTTGTGAGTTGTGTTGTGAGTTGTGTTGTGTGTTGTCTTGTGTTGTGAGTTGTCTTGTGTTGTGAGTTGTCTTGTGTTGTGAGTTGTGTGAGTGTGTTGTGTTGTGTTGTGTTTTGTGTTGTGTTGTGAGTTGTCTTGTGTTGTGAGTTGTGTTGTCTTGTGTTGTGAGTTGTGTTGTGTTGTGAGTTGAGTTGTGTTGTGAGTTGTGTTGTGTTGTGAGTTGTGTGTGCACTGTGTATCAAAAAGCTCCAATTCATCCAAGTCACTACTACAACAATCAAATGGAATAAACACCCAGTTTCCACGGCACACACTCCTTGTCTCCCATGTACCTGTGTGTTGTCTCTCCCAGGCTCTGATACAGGCCCATGACAGGGTGGCAGAGCAGGAGTTGGAGCCGGACCCAGAAGAGAGTGTGATTCAGTACATGGGAGAGACCGTCAAACTGGTGCGGCTGGAGAAGGCCGGTGACATGCCTCTGGTAAGACACACACACACACACTCATCTGATTAAAACAATCAAGCTGACAAGGTAAAAATCTGTCGTTCTGCCCCTAAACAAGGCAGTTAACCAACTGTTCTCTGGTAGGCCGTCATTGTAAATAAGAATTTGTTCTTAACTGACTTGCCTAGTTAAATAAAGGTTAAACTTAAAAAATATAATAATAATAATGTACTGTATTTGTATAGTAATGTACTGTACTGTATTGTAAATTCTCTGATGTAGACTTGTCTTTCTAGTTGGTGTGTCTTTATGTCAGGTACATCTAGGTGGTTTGTACTGATAAGTCTATCTGACTGGTAGTGTATTTGCCTGTGTGTCTTGTCCCCAGGGAGCCACAGTTCGTAACGAGATGGACAGTGTGGTGGTGAGTCGCGTGGTGAAGGGCGGGACAGCCGAGCGGAGCGGACTACTGGCCGAGGGAGATGAGATCCTGCAGATCAACGGCGTGCCCGTCCGTGGGAAAAACGTCAATGAGGTCCATGACCTTCTGGTGAGGAATTGGTTAATTGAGAATCACTCACACTGGATATCACACACACACACACACACACACACACACACACACACACACACACACACACACACACACACACACCCCTGGGTCGCTCCTCTTTTCAGTTTGTTGCAGCTAGCAACTGGAACGAGCTGCAAAAAACACTCAAACTGGACAGTTTTTCTTCATCTCTTCATTTAAAGACTCAATCATGGACACTCTTACTGACAGTTGTGGCTGCTTCACGTCATGTATTGTTGTCTCTATCTTCGTGCTCTTTGTGCTGTTGTCTGTGCCCAATAATGTTTGTACCATGTTTTGTGCTGCTACCATGTTGTGCTGCTACCATGTTGTGCTGCTACCATGTTGTGCTGCTACCATGTTGTGCTGCTACCATGTTGTGTTGCTGCCATGCTGTGTTGTCATGTGTTGCTGCCATGCTGTGTTGTTGTCTTAGGTCACTCTTTATGTAGTGTTGTGGTGTCCCTCTTGTCGAGATGCGTGTTTTGTCATATATATTTTTAATGTTTAATCCTTCGTCCCCGCAGGAGGCTGTTTGCTGTTTGGTAGGCCGTCATTGCAAATAAGAATTTGTTCTTCACTGAGTTACCTAAGTCAAATAAAAAACATGCACCGACACACACATAATGTGCCCATTGACTTGTGTCAGTATGTCGCTTTGATGCCATCAGATCTAATTCATATAACATTTAATGTAGCCTCGGCTCGACCCCATCTTTCCTCACTCTTGAAACCACAAAACATTACAGTACATGACACTACATTGTGTAATACTTAGTTAATTTGAATGAAGCTGATTCCATGTACTGTAGATTGGTCTCTCTCCTCAGACGGAGATGCATGGCACCATGTACTGACCTTCCTCCTCATCCCCAGCTCTCAGAATTTGAAAACTCCCCACACAAAGAGACGGTGGTAAGGCTCCTTCAGGGTGTGTGAGTGGTAATGGTGTGAATGAAGTGTGTGTGTAATTCCATGTACTGTGTTGTGTGTGTGTGTGTCTCTCTCCTCAGACGGAGATGCTTAGTTAATTTGAATGAAGCTGATTCCATGTACGTGGATTGTACTGCGTGTCATTGCGTGCGTCAGACGTGCTTAGTTAATTTGAATGAAGCTGATTCCATGTACTGTGGATTGTACTCGTGTCATTGGTCTCGTCCTCAGACGGAGATGCTTAGTTAATTTGAATTAAGCTGATTCCATGTACTGTGGATTGTACTCAGCGTCATTGGTCTCTCTCCTCAGACGGAGATGCATGGCACTTTGACCTTCCTCCTCATCCCCAGCTCTCAGACGAAAACTCCCCCACACAAAGAGACGGTGGTAAGGCTCCTTCAGGGTGTGTGAGTGGTGTGTGAGTGTGTGTGTGTGAGTGGTGTGTGAGTGGTGTGTGTGTGTGTGTGTGTGTGTGTGTGTGTGTGTGTGTGTGTGCGTGTGTGTGTGTGTGTGCGTGTGTGTGCGTGCGTGTGCGCGTGCGCGTGTGTGTGTGCGCGTGCCTGTCTGTGTGCATGCACAACATGTGTGTTCAATTATTACATCATAATCAGTTACTAAATTCTTCTGAGCGATGATGATGATTATGTCACCCATGTGTTCAGATGCACGTGAGGGCGTATTTTAACTACGACCCATCTGATGACCCGTACGTGCCGTGCAGGGAGCTGGGCCTGTCCTTCCGGAAGGGAGACATCCTCCACATTATCAGCCAGGACGACCCCAACTGGTGGCAGGCCTACCGGGAGGGAGATGAGGACAACCAGCCCCTAGCCGGGCTAGTACCAGGTACCTCACCCTAACCCCAACCCTAACAACCCCTACCCCTTCATTTTTTCCCCCAAGTAAATGTTTCTGTCTTCCTTCCCCCTCTCCCAGGGAAGAGCTTCCAGCAGCAGAGAGAAGCTATGAAGAAAACCATTGTGGACAGGAATCCTGACAGCCCAGGTAAGGGGATTACTATATATACTGCTCAGTTACACACTCCAGGCACTATCACAGGTGTCTAAACACACACACACACACACACACACACACACACACACACACACACACACACACACACACACACACACACACACACACACACACACACACACACACACACACACACACACACACACACACACACACACACACTAACACACACACACACACACACACACACACACACACACACACACACACACACACACACACACACACACACACACACACACACACACACACACATTATGATCTGATATGCTCTAAATCATCTGTTGATCATTTTCCACTTCTCATTTTCTCCAGGGAAGCTTTGGTGTTCAAAGAAGAACAAAAAGCTGAGGAAGAAAACCATGTTCAACCCCAGCAGCAACGTTGGTAAGGTTCTTTCTCCGACATCTTTTTGGTCCAATCCCAAATTGACTGCTAGACCCCTATGCACTTGTGGATATTTGATTGGTGTGAGGAATATGGTGAAAATTCCACTTAGCCTATCAGAGGTGGAGCTACTACCATATTGCTCACACCTGTCAAGTCATCTCAGATATCCACCACATAGGAGGGCATAGGTCATAGACACCCCATAGGTATAGGGGTTGATTTGGGACTTGGCATCTCTCTCTCAATGTCCCTATGTACATTATAATAGATTTTCAGACGATTGTAAAGTGCCTTTGGAAAGTTTTCAGACCCATTGCCTTTTTACACATGTAGTTACGTTACAGCCTTATTCTAAAATGGATTAAATAAATAAAACATCCTCAGCAATCTACACACAGTACCCCATAATGACAAAGCGAAAATAGTTTTTTAAAAATTAAAAACTGAAATATCTTCAGTTTGTGTTCAGCCCTTTTGCTATGATACTTGAGACTCAGTTGCATCTAGTTTAAATGTATCATCCTTGATCTTTCTACCACCTGTGGTAAATTCAATTGATTGGACATGATTTGGAAAGGTACACACCTGTCTATATAAGGTCAGTTGACAGCGCATGTCAGAGCAAAAACCAAGCCATGAGGTCGAAGGAATTGTCCGTAGAGCTCAGAGGCAGGATTGTGTCGAGGCACAGATCTGAGGAAGGAACCAAAACATTTCTGCAGCATTGAAGTTCCCCAAGGACACAGTGGCCTCCATCATTCTTAAATGGAAGAAGTTTGAAACCACCAAGACTCTTCCTAGAGCTGGCCGCCCGGCCAAACTGAGCAATCAGGGGAGAAGGGCCTTGGTCAGGGAGGTGACCAAGAACACGATGGTCACTGTCAGAGCTCCAGAGTTTCTCTGTGGAGATGGGAGAACCTTCCAGAAGGACAACCATCTCTGCAGCACTCCAGCAATCAGGCCTTTATGGTAGAGTGGCCAGACGGAAGCCACTCCTCAGTAAAAGGCACATGACAACCCACTTGGAGTTTGCCAAAAGGCACCTAAAGACTCTCAGACCATGAGAAACAAGATTCTCTGGTCTGATGAAACCAAGATTGAACTCTTTGGCCGAAATGCCAACGTCTGGAGAAAACCTGGCACCATCTCTATGGTGAAGCATGTTGGTGGCGGCATCATGCTGTGGGGATGTTTTTCAGTGGCAGGGAGACTAGTCAGAATCGAGGCAAAGCTGTGCAGTGACGCTCCCCATCCAATCTGACAGAGGATCTGCAGAGAAGAATGGGAGAAACTCTGTAAATATAGATGTACCAAGCTTGTAGCGTTTTACCCAATAAGACTCGAGGCTGTAATTGATGCCAAAGGTGCTTCAACATATATTTTGTAAATTAGCAACAATTTTTTAAAAAGTTTCTTCTTTGTTATTGTGTCTAGATTGATAAGATTTTAAAAATATATGTTTATCCATTTTAGAATGAGGCTGTAACCTGAGCAAATGTGGTCTGAATACTTTCCGAAGGCACTGTGAAATCGGTGCGAACTCGGTTCGGACATTACATTCAGAGGTGCTAAGTACTCTCGGCCAGCCTATGTTACTGGTGTGTCTTAGAGTTAAAGTATGAGAGTGGAAAGTCCTCTCCTAGCAGGAAGTCTTATTACCTCAGTCTTATTGGCACACAGGAGGCTGGACTCTGGGGCACATTCAGAAATAGATGGATTGGGTAGAACAGATATGCCTCTGACATGTACCCAGTAATCATGCCTGCTCTATTCATGGAATTTCTATCTGCCATGTTCCCCCTCAGCTGAATGTTGTGGAATATTCTGATAGAAATATGTTATGTAGAACATATATACCTATCTGATATGTATGTAGAGTAACATTTCTGCAACATTTCAATCTGCAACATCTTCAGTAAACCCCAACCTCTCTACTTACCTCTGTCGCGCCCAGACTACTCCGCCGATGACATCCTGACCTATGAGGAGATGGCGCTCTACCACCAGCCGGCCAGTCGCAAGCGACCCATCGCCCTGATTGGTCCGCCCAACAGCGGGCAGGACGAGCTGCGGCGGAGGCTGCTGTCTATCCAGCCGGACAGATTCGCCAGCGCCGTGCCACGTAAGTAGACCAATCAGAGAAGGGGATTGGGGGGTGGGGCAAGACTTGTGATGGGAACAAGATCCACTTGTTCTTGTGGGAGGTTCAGTTCGTGGCCTGTTAGGTTTTTATATATTATTTAAGTATTGTGATTATTAAACAGACTTTAAATAAAGTTTGATCGGGTTTGATAGCTTGAAGCATTGACAAATTACTGCAGCAATTCATCCAGGTAGGGTCGACGTTACCAATACATACAGATTAGCTTCTAACACATTCTCATTTCGTTTTTTATTTTAACTGTTTATTACAGTAGAGCAGACAAAAACTTAATTATACATTTATTATACATTTAACATACATTTAATATACCAAATTCTCATTTCAACAATCGTTATCACTCAGATACAACGAGAAGCCCACGGATACATGAGAAGAATGGGAGGGAGTACCACTTTGTGAACCGGCTGGCGTTTGAGACGGACGACGCAGCAGGGAAGTTCATCGAGTCTGGGGAGTACGACAGGAACTTGTACGGCACCAGCAGTGACTCGGTTCGACAGGTCATCAACTCAGGCAGGATCTGTCTGCTGTGCCTGCACACTAAGGTAGGAAACTACATTTTCATAAGCCCTACATAGCACTTCATAAGCACTACATAGATGCTTCATAAATCATGTATAAGTAAGTCATTCTACATAAAGGGTGATATGTCCTTACACCTGGTGCTTAGCCCTTGTGCCACACTTTATGGAGCATGTCATTTTAAGCATCTTTACAGGCCTTATGAATGGTTCATAAAGGCTTTTTAAACCTTAAAAGTTACGTTTAGTTTAAAGTGGGACTGTTAGCCGCTAGTTGAGAATATGTTGTGGAGGAAATTCCATATCATGTTTTGAAAGCATGACTATCCACGCTGCTATTCCTCTATCTCCCTTTGTTTTTATCATTTTCTCCCCTCCTCCTGCTGCTGTTTCCCTTCGGTCTCTCCGTCAGTCACTGCGGGTGCTCTGGTCCTCCAACCTCAAGCCCTACGTGATCTTCATCGCTCCTCCCTCTCAGGAGCGATTGCGCACCCTGCTGGCCAAGGATGGCAAAAACCCAAAGGTACTTATCTCACAAAAAGCCCTTTATCAGCAAGTACCATAGATACATTAATATCCACAGTGAATGTATAACATTAATCACACTTATCATGTTGATCATTATACCTGTGAGAAGCTATAATGAACTATTTCTCCTCTGCTGGTACAGTAATAGTTCTGCCTTGAGCTACATCTAGCTAGGATATCTCTATCCCCTGTCCTTCCTTCCTGTCTCCCTACATCTAGCTAGGATGTCTCTATCCCCTGTCCTTCCTTCCTGTTTCCCTACATCTAGCTAGGATGTCTCTATCCCCTGTCCTTCCTTCCTGTTTCCCTACATCTAGCCAGGATGTCTCTATCCCCTGTCCTTCCTTCCTGTTTCCCTACATCTAGCCAGGATGTCTCTATCCCCTGTCCTTCCTTCCTGTTTCCCTACATCTAGCCAGGATCTCTATCCCCTGTCCTTGCTTCCTGTTTCCCTACATCTAGCCAGGATGTCTCTATCCCCTGTCCTTCCTTCCTGTTTCCCTACAGCTAGCCAGGATATCTCTAAACCCCTCCTTCCTTCTAGCCAGGATATCTCTAAACTCCTCCTTCCTTCCTGTTTCCCTACATCTAGCCAGGATATCTCTATCCCCTGTCCTTCTTTCCTGTTTCCCTACATCTAGCCAGGATATCTCTAAACCCCTCCTTCCTTCCTGTTTCCCTACATCTAGCCAGGGTATCTCTATCCCCTGTCCTTCTTTCCTGTTTCCCTACATCTGGCCAGGATATCTCTAAACCCCTCCTTCCTTCCTGTTTCCCTACATCTAGCCAGGATATCTCTATCCCCTGTCCTTCCTTCCTGTTTCCCTACATCGAGCCAGGATATATACCCCCTTTCCTTCCTTCCTGTTTCCCAACATCTAGCCAGGATATCTTTAACCTCTGTTATTCCCTCCTGTGTTTCCCTGCATCTAGCCAGGATATCTCTATCCCCTGTCCTTCCTTCCTATTTCCCTACATCCAGCCAGGATATCTCTAAACCCCGTCCTTCCTTTCTGTTTCCCAACATCTAGCCAGGATATCTCTAAACTCCTCCTTCCCTCCTGTTTCCCTACATCTAGCTAGGATATCTCTATCCCCTGTCCTTCCTTCCTGTTTCCCTACATCCAGCCAGGATATCTCTATCCCCTGTCCTTCCTTCCTGTTTCCCTACATCTAGCCAGTATATCTCTACCCCCTATCCTTCCTTCCTGTTTCCCAACATCGAGCCAGGATATCTCTAAACCCCTCCTTCCTTCCTGTTTCCCTACATCTAGCCATGATATCTTTATACCCTGTCCTTCCTTCCTGTTTCCATACATCTAGCCAGGATATCTCTATCCCCTGTCCTTCCATCCTGTTTCCCTACATCTAGCAAGGATATCTCTAAACCCCTCCTTCTCTCCTGTTTCCCAACATCTAGCCAGGATATCTCTATCCCCTGTCCTTCCTTCCTGTTTCCATACATCTAGCCAGGATCTATACCTCCTCTTCTGTCACTCCTGTTTCCCTACATCTAGCCAGGATATATACCCCCTGTCCTTCCTTCCTGTTTCCCAACATCCAGCCAGGATATCTCTAAACCCCGTCCTTCCTTTCTGTTTCCCAACATCTAGCCAGGATATCTCTAAACCCCTCCTTCTCCCCTGTTTCCCAACATCTAGCCAGGGTATCTCTATCCCCTGTCCTTCCTTCCTGTTTCCATACATCTAGCCAGGATCTATACCTCCTTTCTGTCACTCCTGTTTCCCTACATCTAGCCAGGATATCTCTAAACCCCGTCCTTCCTTTCTGTTTCCATACATCTAGCCAGGATATCTCTAAACCCCGTCCTTCCTTTCTGTTTCCCAACATCTAGCCAGGATATCTCTAAACCCCGTCCTTCCTTTCTGTTTCCATACATCTAGCCAGGATATCTCTAAACCCCGTCCTTCCTTTCTGTTTCCCAACATCTAGCCAGGATATCTCTATCCCCTGTCCTTCCTTCCTGTTTCCCTACATCGAGCCAGGATATCTCTAAACCCCTCCTTCCTTCCTGTTTCCCTACATCTAGCCAGGATATCTCTATCCCCTGTCCTTCCTTCCTGTTTCCCAACATCTAGCCAGGATATCTCTATCCCCTGTCCTTCCTGCCTGTTTCCCTACATCGAGCCAGGATATCTCTAAACCCCTCCTTCCTTCCTGTTTCCCTACATCTAGCCAGGATATCTCTATCCCCTGTCCTTCCTTCCTGTTTCCCTACATCTAGCCAGGATATCTCTATCCCCTGACCTTCCTTCCTGTTTCCCTACATCTAGCCAGGATATCTCTATCCCCTGTCCTTCCTTCCTGTTTCCCTACATCTAGCCAGGATATCTCTAAACCCCTCCTTCCCTACATCTAGCCAGGATATCTCTATCCCCTGTCCTTCCTTCCTGTTTCCCTACATCTAGCCAGGATATCTCTATCCCCTGACCTTCCTTCCTGTTTCCCTACATCTAGCCAGGATATCTCTATCCCCTGTCCTTCCTTCCTGTTTCCCTACATCTAGCCAGGATATCTCTAAACTCCTCCTTCCCTACATCTAGCCAGGATATCTCTATCCCCTGTCCTTCCTTCCTGTTTCCCTACATCTAGCCAGGATATCTCTATCCCCTGTCCTTCCTTCCTGTTTCCCTACATCTAGCCAGGATATCTCTAAACTCCTCCTTCCCTACATCTAGCAAGGATATCTTTAACCTCTGTTCCTCCCTCCTGTGTTTCCCTGCATCTAGCCAGAGGAACTGAAGGAGCTGATGGAGAAGGCCTGGGAGATGGAGCAGGCCTACGGACACCTGTTTGACACCGCCATCGTTAACAGTGAGCCAGAAACAGCCTTCCACGAGCTGCTACGGCTCATTGACAAGTTGGACACAGAGCCCCAGTGGGTACCCTCCTCCTGGTTGTGCTAGAGGTCAACCCCAGGGAGCCTCATGAATGAGTGTGGCCTGGGGCGTGTTCATTAGGCACCAAACAGAGGAAAACAGATTGAAACAGGAAGGGACTACATGGACTCGTCCAATAAGAACCACTTGTTTTCATTCTCAGGACATTTTCACTACAGTGTACCCTAATGAACATGACCCACAGCTCTGAAGGAATGACCCTAAAAGGAAGAATGGACAATGATCGTTGAGGCCACCGTTAGACCCTCGTTGACACAAAATAGAGGGCCCATGCCTTCTCTGACCAAAAGGGTGACTTGTCCTTTAACTAGCCTTTTTATGGTAGGTGGACTTTACTACATTTGCAGGGATGGATACTGTCTGTGTGAATGTTCTTTTGTGTCAATGTCGTCAACATTCCAGTAGCCTATGCAAAGACATTTATCCGAAACTGTAGAAAACATATTTCAACCTCAATAGTTATTTATGATTGTAAAATGTGTATTTTTAAAAAGAATTTTAGAAGAGGTTTACAACGCACAGGAGCAATATCTCTCAATGGAGGACCAATTTGCAACTATGTAACTTTCTCCTAAAAGTGAGAACCAAAGAGAAGCAGTTTGTATTCTAAATATGGTAAGGTAGTTGCTGTGTATGAACGATAGTACTATGTTGTGTTGCTGCGCTTGTACCTCAATCATCACCTTAGTAGCTATTGTCTAGTTAGTTTATCGAGGGGCTTGATTCAGTCATTATCGCCGGAGATAATATAGCGTGCTTGAAGTTAAAGGTCATTTTCCAATTGAAAATCTATCTATCGGGAGTCCAGTCTCCGCAAACACGGGAATGTTTGCCTTTAAATTTCAATCGCACTGAACTTCAGCGTTACACATTAAATCAAGCTCCTAGTTAGGTTGAATAATTAGGAGCTGTAGCCTACTTCAACAATTAATCTGAAACATTTTTCATTGGTACTTTATAAGCAGAACTCAAGAAGCCATCTTCAATAAAAATTAACATTTCTCTTGAGCACAGTTTCATAATGTTGGGCATTAGATACAGGAATGCTTTTAGAATACACTTCATAAATATCAATTGTTTTACCTAAACATGTAAGATCAGAATTGGGCTGCATGTGGAAATGCAGCCTGATACACATAGTGGCTAAAATATCAAACTCACTTGAGGAATATACAGAATCTTTATTTGGATGAAGTCCTCGGGGTGCAACAGCAGATGAGGTACCTACATGTTAAACATCCTCCTGTAAAGGGTCAATGCCATAGAATGTAAGTCTGTTTATTATAACCCCACATGGACGGGACTAGCCTCCACAAAGCAGACACTTCGGGGGAAAAGAACGACGGCATGCATTGATTTGAGTGTTCTGGTGAAACCGTATCTATGTCCTCATCCAATCAGATGGAATGCTGAATACAGGCCACATATGTAAACCATGTTACTTGACTTAATCTATATTTTATTTGCTGCTTTAAGTATCCAAAAGATAACGAATGTCAGATTTAACAACGTCAATGCACTAGTGAACTGCTGTGAGCAAAGTTCTGACTTTAAAGTTTAAAGCTCACAGTTCAAAACAGGGATACATCTGGGACATCTCCAATACTGAAAACGACAAAACATCACCGGTGTACACAAAGACAACATGAATAAATAGGATGACTAATGGGATGTCACTCAAACAGCAGGTCCTCGTCAGTTTCCTCCGTCAGCATGTTGGACGGCTCAGCGATGGGGCCCAGCTTGGCCAGCCGGATGGCGATCTCCTTCTCAGTCCTCTCCCTCATCTGCTTCTTCTTCTCCTGGATCTTCTTCAGCCTGAGGAAGTGGACACACCATAGAGATAGTTTGAATATATAACCAGTTTTAGCATGGACTTCCACCATTTAAAGTAGTCAACTAGGTGGGGATCCTATTGTTTTGGAGAAATCAGCCAATGATCAGAGCGCTGTCTTCTTTAAATAAATGGGCTATGGTTTGTAAATGGCTTTAAGCTACTGTATGTCACCATCTAGCGGCCACAATTAATTACAACATTTGGTTCAGGACTCCAGTACTGCAGGTGGCAGTAAATCACCAATATAGCTTGACACTTTTCAAACAAAAGAAGAAAATTGCCCATGCCATTGAGGCTATAAGGGCACAGATTAAAAGATGAGACCTCTTTCCATAGAAACTGAATTAGAACCCTTTATACAGACGGTGATACAAGGAGTTGAGGGACACTTTTTATTTTAAAGGGAGATGGTCTGGAAATATAACTTACCTGTAGAACTCTTCTCGTTCCCTCTCATCCAGCTCTGTGATGATGTAGCTGAGGGTACGCTCAATGCGGGGGATGATTACTGCGGACAGTTGAAATCACATTTTAATAATTTTGCTCTCTTCCTACTGCCATTATTGATATTTTTTGTTTTTACCTTTATTTGACCAGGCAAGTCAGTTAAGAACAAATTCTTATTTTCAATGACGGCCTGGGAACAGTGGGTTAACTGCCTGTTCAGGGGCAGAACGACAACCGTTTATACCTTGTCAGCTCGGGGATTTGAACTTGCAACCTTCCAACGCTCTAACCACTAGGCTACCCTGCCGCCCCATATGTGTCACAGGTTGTCATTGAGTGAAATCCAGGGCGGACTCACCATGCTCGATGGCATTCACACGGCGGTTGGTGATCTTGATGGCTTGATCCAGTGTGACGAAGGAAGTCTGTCGATCAAACAGTGAGACCATGAGACTTTTGTTGTTTAGTGAGACAGACATGTTTCACCACAGACTTACTCCCTGCGATCATGGTCTTTAGGGCACCAAACGTTAACGTTTTGCAATGGGAAAACGAAAATAAGCTGTTCTTATTGGCCAAGGCCTGGAAAGTACCTTCCTGTTTCATTCTATTTTATTCCATCTGGCACCTAATGAACAGAGTGCCCCCTACCTGTAAGGAGGCCAACTCCACGAGCAGCTCCACTGCTTTAGCATAGTTTCTCTTCAGCCTGGAGAGCTGCTCTCCTCCCCTGGCCAGACCTGTCAGCTCATAACCTAACAAGTAGAGGATGGAAGGAATACCGTGAGTAGTGACACAAACACCACCACAAGTTCAATAGCAGGGCATAGACAACGCTTCCTTTAAACCTGTAAAAAAACACTTTGTTAAACATTTGCCCATATATGCAGACATGCCAATATTTGAGATTATTTCATATGTTATGATAACAAAACTGCCATTTAGAAGATTTATTTAAAAAATACTTAGTCACACATTCATACTCTACCAACTGAGCAACACAGGACACAATAAAACGACTTACTGTCCCCTCCTTCTTGGTAGAGCTCAAACACAGGTAGAGTGACACCTGTGAGGGAGAGGAGAATCACACAGGTCAGACATGTTCTAAAAAGGTACAGAGGAGATCAGAGGAGATAACCTGTGTGTATATGTACCTTTAAACAACATTTGGATCCTTAACATTAGGAAAAATTTATATTTTTGGGGGGGACAAAGTGAAAAACCTCTTATCCTACCTCATTTGCACATGCTGTTTATAGATGTTTCTACTGTATTATTGATTGTATGTTTGTTTATTCCATATGTAACGTTGTTTGTGTCGAACTGCTTTGCTTCATCTTGGCCAGGTTGCCGTTGCAAATGAGAACACGTTCAACTAGTCTACCTGGTTAAATAAATGTGTTCTCAACTAGTCTACCTGGTTAAATAAATGTGTTCTCAACTAGTCTACCTGGTTAAATAAATGTGTTCTCAACTAGTCTACCTTGTTAAATGTGTTCTCAACTAGTCTACCTTGTTAAATGTGTTCTCAACTAGTCTACCTGGTTAAATGTGTTCTCAACTAGTCTACCTGGTTAAATAAATGTGTTCTCAACTAGTCTACCTGGTTAAATAAATGTGTTCTCAACTAGTCTACCTGGTTAAATAAATGTGTTCTCAACTAGTCTACCTGGTTAAATAAATGTGTTCTCAACTAGTCTACCTGGTTAAATAAATGTGTTCTCAACTAGTCTACCTGGTTAAATAAATGTGTTCTCAACTAGTCTACCTGGTTAAATAAATGTGTTCTCAACTAGTCTACCTGGTTAAATAAATGTGTTCTCAACTAGTCTACCTGGTTAAATAAATGTGTTCAACTAGTCTACCTGGTTAAATAAATGTGTTCAACTAGTCTACCTGGTTAAATAAATGTGTTCAACTAGTCTACCTGGTTAAATAAATGTGTTCAACTAGTCTACCTGGTTAAATAAATGTGTTCAACTAGTCTACCTGGTTAACTAAACATGTTCTCAACTAGTCTACCTGGTTAACTAAACGTGTACTCAACTAGTCTACCTGGTTAAATAAATGTGTTCAACTAGTCTACCTGGTTAAATAAATGTGTTCTCAACTAGTCTACCTGGTTAAATAAATGTGTTCTCAACTAGTCTACCTTGTTAAATAAATGTGTTCTCAACTAGTCTACCTTGTTAAATAAATGTGTTCTCAACTAGTCTACCTTGTTAAATGTTTCTCAACTAGTCTACCTTGTTAAATGTGTTCTCAACTAGTCTACCTGGTTAAATGTGTTCTCAACTAGTCTACCTGGTTAAATGTGTTCTCAACTAGTCTACCTGGTTAAATAAATGTGTTCTCAACTAGTCTACCTGGTTAAATAAATGTGTTCTCAACTAGTCTACCTGGTTAAATAAATGTGTTCTCAACTAGTCTACCTGGTTAAATAAATGTGTTCTCAACTAGTCTACCTGGTTAAATAAATGTGTAAACATCTCAACTAGTCTACCTGGTTAAATACATGTGTTCTCAACTAGTCTACCTGGTTAAATACATGTGTTCTCAACTAGTCTACCTGGTTAAATACATGTGTTCAACTAGTCTACCTGGTTAAATAAATGTGTTCTCAACTAGTCTACCTGGTTAAATAAATGTGTTCAACTAGTCTACCTGGTTAAATAAATGTGTTCAACTAGTCTACCTGGTTAACTAAACATGTTCAACTAGTCTACCTGGTTAACTAAACATGTTCTCAACTAGTCTACCTGGTTAACTAAACGTGTACTCAACTAGTCTACCTGGTTAAATAAATGTGTTCAACTAGTCTACCTGGTTAAATAAATGTGTTCTCAACTAGTCTACCTGGTTAAATAAATGTGAAATAAAAAATAAAATAAAAATGTGCAACCAGAGGAATAAATAAATAAAACTCTAGACCACCTTTACTCCACGCACAGACGCATACAAAGCTCTCCCTTGCCCTCCATTTGGCATATCTGACCACAATTCTATCCTCCTGATTCCTGCTTGCAAGCAAAAACTAAAGCACCAGTACCAGTGACTCTCTCAATACGTTAGTGGTCAGATGAAGCGGATGCTACGCTGCAGGACTGTTTTGCACAGACTGGAATATGTTCTGGGATTCATCCAATGGCATTGAGGAGTAGTACAGGGGTAGTACAGGTGCAACGCTGAACCGTCAGACTTTGAAAGGGAAGCTCTGTGAGACCCAAACCGTTGCTGGCAGCTGCGCTGAATTCACATGTAATTTTATGAAAGAAAAATCTATTTAAAAAAATGGCTGTTTATTTAAATGTTTTGCCCATTTATAACATCCCTAGTGAGTCCAGAGCTGCTAACCTGCCACGTTGTCCTTCTTCGCCCGAACCTTCACCTTGGCCTTGTTAACATTCTGGATGACAGTAGTGCTGTGGGAACATTAGGAGAATGTTATGAGAGAACATTGACTAAATAAAAGGCATCAAATGCACATCCTCTCACCTAAAGTCGCCAGCAGCGAATTTCGCCTCAGCTAAAGAGAAGGCCGCCTCCCTCATCACTTCGCCCATCAAGGTCTTTGTCTAGAGATAGCAAGAGGAAACGAGAAGGACTGAAGTCAATGTGTCAGGCCCTGATGACATTAGGATCTGTTATACAAAACAAATTTATGGGAATTAGACAATGTTTTAAACATAGAAATAGAACCAACAAGGACAGATATTCCCATTGAAATCAATGATCTGTGATGGGTAGGCCGGCAGCCATATTGAATTTACCCTAGCCCTTGCCCTAGATCGTGACTCTGTTCCATTGGGCGAACAAATCTTCTGTGAGTTTTGTTAAGAGCTTTGTTCTGAACATGCATCGATTTGCATAGGGTTAGGGTTCCACATTGCCATATCTCTGTTACGGCACGTGTTTACAGAAGACAGAGGGACAACCTGTGCTAATTAGCTATATAGCATGCACCGAACACCTGCGTTTAATGGAAGAAGCTCACAGAACAGGACCACAGATTTTGAGAACTGATTCACGTTTAGATGGAGTATTGGGCTGTTTTGGCTGCCAGAGCCAGCGTACCTCTGAAAATAACTTTGGACCTTAAGGAGTACCGGCAGGCTCCTTCAGAGTACATCTTGGGCTAATGTCCATGGCTTTACCCAGTCTATTTTCTTGTTTCTAATGGTTTTAACCCCAGTTGAATTACCTCAATGATCTTGCGGAGGATCTGACGGAAGCGCATGGAGAGAGCATCAGCCTTCTTCTTCAGTAGGTTCCTGCCAGTCTGGGCCCCCTTCAGACGGGCCTTCATGATGGTCTGAGCCCTTCACAGACAAGTCATCAGATGTCAGACAGAGGACTTCCATAATAAATATGAACATTCAGATTTGAGTCATAGTAAGTAGGCCTAAGTAGTTTGACATGCTATAATCTGTGGAGAATAGTTTTGGGGAAAGTACAGTAGCCCCATAGACGATATGTAAGGCACATAAAAAAATGGTTTGGAAATGATGGCCAGTCATCACATGACACGGGGACATGTCCTATTTTAGATGTCCATCATGAAATGGCAAAGGATTAAAATGATTGACAATGCAAAACTCCCCAAAATAACCAATACCCTTACAAATTGATGCAAAAAAATGATGCAACGGTTTAGTTTATCATCATTAATTAAAGGCCTCAATTGCCTGCACTCAATTAGCTAGCTAACAACCGAGGACAGGGAGCATAAAATCGCAAAACTAGCTAGATTGTAAGGATTACTTAGAAATGTCAAACATGCTACCAAGCTAGCTAACGTTACTTACATTCTAGAGGGGAATACGTCGATCCTCTCTTTTCCTGACATCTTGTTTTTTTGGCTAGAAACAGTCTTCTGTACTTCAATTCCGTCTGGATGACGTGACGGCAAACAGATATCTATAATAATCAAGAAAATATATTGCACTACTTTTATTACACCTTGAGGATGACAGATTTGTAACCGATGTCGTGATCTTCATGATATTCTAGTGCGAAAAGACATCAGCTGGTTAGTAGTCATGTGACTGTGTTGTTAACAGCTATTGCGCTTGCGCTTGTCAACCCAGGCGCTTTTTCTTCCGGGTCGAAAAATGAGCTCACATATTAATTTGAAGTTGTAGCAATTAGGCCCAATTCGCTAGCTACATTTTTAAAGAAAAAATCAAATAAATACAGGACATTACACCATATTGTTCCGTAACTTTACGATACAGGTGAGACGTCTACCGCGAACAAAACAGCTGTATGCTGGGGTTGTGAAGAGTTCATTGGTGTAACAGCCCTCGCCCCTACCCGGCCTCGAACCAGAGACCCTCTGCACACATCAACAACAGTCACCCACGAAGCACCACAAAAGCTGCGGCCCTTGCAGAGCAAAGGGAAGCACTACTTCAAGGTCTCAGAGCAAATTACGTCACCGATTGAAACGCTATTAGCGCGCACCACCGCTAACTAGCTCGCCATTTCACATCGGTTACATTGGCTAGTTAGGTGCATGTGCCAAATGTAATCACGTTAAGCTGGTTTACTTCATGGAAATATAGTAAGAGGATATCTATCTTTCAACTCATTCTTTTCGGTCTAAAAATATGTGCCAAAGCAATTGAGTGCAGTTAGAGATATCTGCTGTGAGAACATACTGGTGTGATCAATATGGGTGCGTTGACGTCTAGAGGTTTGAAGGGGAGGAGTTTTTTGGACATGGAGGTATGATCAGGTAACGCTAGATTTAAATATCAGAACAACATGTCATCTCTGTCATGGAACTCTCCTTGTAGCGTACTAAACCACACGATGAAGGAACTTCACCAGAGTGAAGCATAGACCCGCTTTTATGGAATCTAGCTCTGACTACATTGATTCGCCCAAAGTAAATTTTACTTAACCTTTATTTTATCAGTGAGGCATGTTGAGACCAAGGTCTATTTTACAGATGCCAAATGTTTTGCTTGGCAAGGAGCAAAAAGACTGGTACCCAGACTAATGAATTGATTGTGTAGATTGTGTAGAATAGGGAATCACATTCACATCAAATTGAACAAGCGCCCTAGTTTACTTTGATGTCTTTCTTAAAGTGCGTGTACCATGTCTCACAGTGGTTCTTTAAACTCCACTGTCAAAGCTGGTCAAATAAATTGAGCCTTCCTTACTGTTAGGTTCTAATTCTGAGTAAAAACTAGACACTATGAAAGTTTATCCTTCCCAGAGGATCAATACAGCTGCATTAGACACGTGTTTCCACCACAAGTATGCATGTATATATATTATTTTATGGTTTGACTGGAAGACAAAGTAATAAACCATTCCTTCTCCTTTAAGTTGATCTGACCTCGAGCCCCTTGATGTCTAATTCAAAGCTGTCCACCCGTATCACCTATAGCAATCCTGTCACTGTCTCCTGTCCACCCAGCACATTCCAAAGCCATCTGTCTCCTACAGATAACCATTAACTTCTGCTGTAACAACCATTCACTATCACTCCTCAGATCCTATAGTATTACTAATGTACCAACCATTCTCTACAGTATTACTGACGTAATAACCAGTCTCTATAGTATTACTGACGTAATAACCAGTCTCTATAGTATTACTGACGTAATAACCAGTCTTTATAGTATTACTGATGTAATAACCAGTCTCTATAGTATTACTGATGTACCAACCATTCTCTATCATCCCTCAGATACTATAGTATTACTGATGTAACAACCAGTCTCTATAGTATTACTGATGTAATAACCAGTCTTTATAGTATTACTGATGTAATAACCAGTCTCTATAGTATTACTGATGTACCAACCATTCTCTATCACTCAGATACTAGTCTTACTTCTGATGTATCTAGGATAGCAATGTTCCAAGTTTAACCCAGAATCCAACATTGACAATGACTTTCTATTCTATTGGTTTATGCACTGGGCCAGATCAAGCCATTTCTCTATTTACAAAACCAAGTACACAGAACTATAGAAAATCCTCTTTATTCAAAACAAATTTCCACTGGTACAAAAAAAAAAATGGAGACAATGTTTTCACAAATCACAATCATTTCAGCTGGTCTTCCAAATGAACCTTTCCTATACAGTGTTCTGTCAGGTGTTACAGTATGAGACCAACCAATCACAAGTCAGGAAGTAAGACCTAACATTCAGTATCTGGCCCATCATCCTCAAATAGCATTTTTAGAAAGTATCGTTTGTAATACAAAAACAAACCTACTCCACTTAAACAGAAGTTTCAGCAGATGCCAATGACTAAGCATTTGAGATGTTATAGAAGTTGTGGATGTTTCTAAGTACTAATATCACAAAACTATAGAAAAACTGAGACCAGTGAGATACCTTTCAGTGAACCTCCTTCCCACGACTTGGTAGCCATGTTGTCTTCTTCAAACGCTAGCTGCTTATCTGCCAGCTCCATCCCAACCCCCGGGACAGGCAACTCAAGCCAAGAGACTGTCGTCAGGCCATTGTCCAAGTGGTTGCTTGCATGCATCTTCAATAAGCACTTAGTCAAAGTCATTCAAGCACATACACATGTAGGCTGTACAGTCAGCAGCTGTAGTAGAGATACATGTACCAGAGTCTATTGGAATAATGAGAAAACGGGAGCTCAATATTGTCCATAGGAGAAAGCCATTGTTGGGGTATTAGGATGAGCCCATTCTTTGATTTTAGGCTGCTCGAATGGAGAAGCAGTCTTTTCTGGTGACTAACAACACTAAGGTTGGATTACTCTATTAGAAAAAGTTGGATGTTCGTTCTGTGATTTCTTGGGTTTCTTATTTCACCAGCCCAATCTTCTTGGCCTCTGTTTCATAGATCAGCAACCTCCACATCTTGACTATGAAGACTTCTGCTTCTTCATCCAGAACCTTGGTGTAAAGAAACAGCATTTCAGTTGGATCAATAAATTAGTACTGTTTAAAAGGCTCCGTTTTATGGGCATCAATCTAAACTTGAGAATCAGAGTATCAAAAATGATCAAATGTAGTTTTAACTGATCAAAAATGATCAAATGTAGTTTTAACAATAAGCTTAAGCTGAACTGAGACAATTTTGAGAATGTTTGCAGTATCTTTGTTTGGGATACTCACCATGGCAACATCATCCAAGATACCCTGTGGTGTACCATGAGCCATCACCTGGGGATAAGAGGTCAAAATGAATGAATCAGAATGAACCGCTGTACCAAGAACACCCACTTCCCCCAGTAGATTGCATCACAATCAAGCTTACACACCTTTGAGCAGACAAAATCCACTAGCGTAGCCTCTTCTTCTCCAATGTACTCAATGATCTTTTTATTGATCCAGGGACGTATGCGTCGATCCATCAGAGTCTGGGAAGGATACACAGTCAGACATACAGTTCTTCAGTCACTGCACCAGAGATGTCTATCAGTATTGTAAAGAAACATATTATCAAAATGTTTGTCAAAGTAGAAAAAAATGGCCATATCACCAATTCCCTTGGACTTCAAACCAACCAGTGTCATTTTCCCCCTCTGGTCTCTCCACCACTGCCATATCTCCTCTGGTCGCCCCACCACTCTAGCCTGGTCGCCCCACCACTCTAGCCTGGTCGCCCCACCACTCTAGCCTGGTCGCCCCACCACTCTAGCCTGGTCGCCCCACCACTCTAGCCTGGTCGCCCCACCACTCTAGCCTGGTCGCCCCACCACTCTAGCCTGGTTTCCTGTCTATTTCGGCCCTATTGCCAACACGTTATGGAATCAGATGGCAAGAGAGCAGCAAGCCTGGAAACCAGGGTACCGCCACATCCTATCCCTCATCCCAATCTCTTTGATCTTTACCGAGTCCACGGCGGACCAGTCCAGCGGGTAAGAGAACAACTCCGTCTTGCCCGTGGGGATCTTCTCGATCAGGCTCTTGATGTGCTTGCGCTTCTCCTCAGTGTTGGCGCCCTTGATGGCCGCCAGTCCCGAGGCGCCGTCTACCACGCTCTGGAGGTTTTTGTCATCATCGCCGTAGTCCAGCGGCACAAGCTTGCGCTTGCGGGGAGCCTCGTCCGCCTCCTCGTCGTCGAATTTGTTGAAGACACTGTCCACAGTGAGCTTCTTGCGTTTGATGGCCACATTGGGCTGGCTGGGGCTGGTAACATTAGGGGCTCCTGTAGAGAGAAAGATATTTTACTCCATGAAGAAAGGCTTAAAAAAGGTCAAATGCAGCCGTGTTAATCTCAATATAATTTCGGGGTAACAATTAAGTACCGTACTGCGATTTAATTCAAATGTTGTTTTTTTTAAAGAAAAAAAAAGAAAAAGTAAAACTAGCCATTATTGGCAGAGGTTTGGAACTCTTTCCCAATTGGTTTATTAACTAATTTACCACCTGGTGATGTCACCAGGCAGGACAAAACTCCATCTCACCAAAACAGGCTGAATGTCAGGCAGACTTTTCTCACAGCTTTTACACTAAAATGACATTTTCAATTTCACTGTATTATTCTCATCTCAGTGTGGAACTGTAAAACACAGGAAAACACATTTTTCACTGCAATGGACCTTTAAAGTTTGACTGAAATAGGACGGTTACATTTAGTTGATATAGACAGCAATAGCAATAGGGTCTTTTGTCGGCACTAAACTCTGACATGGTTCATTGGGGGAAATGTTTTTGTAGTTTTTGTTGTTGGTAAAAGCCCAAAATAAGGTCAGAGGTTAACACAGGCCGAGGAGATCCGATACGTGCGAAAATCATCTGTCCTCGGTTGCAACACTCAGTTCCAAACTGCCTCTGGAAGCAACGTCAACACAAGAACTGTGCATCAGGAGCTTCATGAAATGGGTTTCCATGGCCGAGAAGCTGCACACAAGCCTAAAATCACTGTATTCAATGCCAAGTGTCGGCTAGAGTGGTGTAAAGCTCGCCGCCATTGGACTCTGGAGCAGTGGAAACGCGTTCTCTGGAGTGATGAATCACGCTTCACCATCTGGCTGTCCGATGGATGAATCTGGGTTTGGTGGATGCCAGGAGAACACTACCTGCCCCAATGCATAGTGCCAACTGTAAAGTTTAGTGGAGGAGGAATAATGGTCTGGGGCTGTTTTTCATGGAATGTAAATCTTAACACTACAGCATACAACGACATTCTACACCAGGGGGAACTCAACTCTTACCCTACGAGGTCCAGAGCCTACTGGTTTTCTGTTCTACCTGATAATTATCCCCGATTAGATGGGAACAATGAAAAAACATGCAGTGGAACTGACTTCAAGGTCCAGAGTTAAGATCGAGGGTTCTAGACGATTCTGTGCTTCAAACTTAGTGGTAACAGTTTACGGACGGCCCTTTCCTGTTTCAGCATGCCGACGCCCCCGTTCACAAAGTGAAATGGTTTGTGGAGATGATTGTTGTGGGTGAACTTGACTGGCCTGCACAGAGCCCTGACCTCAACCCCATCAAACACCTTTGGGATGAATTGGAACACCGACTGAGAGCCAGGACTAATCGCCCAACATCAGTTCCCAACCTCACTAATGCCTTCGTGGCTGAATGGAACAAGTCCCCGCAGCAATGTTCCAACATCTAACGGAAAGCCTTCCCAGAAGAGTGGAGGCTGTTGTAGCAGTAATGTACCAACATCTAGTGGAAAGCCTTCCCAGAAGAGTGGAGGCTGTTATAGCAGTAATGTACCAACATCTAGTGGAAAGCCTTCCCAGAAGAGTGGAGGCTGTTATAGCAGCAATGTTCCAACATCTAACGGAAAGCCTTCCCAGAAGAGTGGAGGCTGTTCCAACATCTAGTGGACAGCCTTCCCAGAAGAGAGGAGGCTGTTATAGCAGCAATGTTCCAACATCTAGTGGACAGCCTTCCCAGAAGAGTGGAGGCTGTTATAGCAGCAATGTTCCAACATCTAGTGGAAAGCCTTCCCAGAAGAGTGGAGGCTGTTATAGCAGCAATGTTCCAACATCTAGTGGAAAGCCTTCCCAGAAGAGAGGAGGCTGTTATAGCAGCAATGTTCCAACATCTAGTGGAAAGCCTTCCCAGAAGAGTGGAGGCTGTTATAGCAGCAATGTTCCAACATCTAGTGGAAAGCCTTCCCAGAAGAGAGGAGGCTGTTATAGCAGCAATGTTCCAACATCTAGTGGAAAGCCTTCCCAGAAGAGTGGAGGCTGTTATAGCAGCAATGTTCCAACATCTAGTGGAAAGCCTTCCCAGAAGAGTGGAGGCTGTTATAGCAGCAATGTTCCAACATCTAGTGGAAAGCCTTCCCATAGGAGTGGAGGCTGTAACAGGTGCAACAGGGGGAGGGACCAACTCCATATTAATGCCCATGATTTTGGAATGAGATGTTCAAGGAGCAGATGCCCACGTACGTTTGGTCATGTCGTGTATCTGTCATCATTTAACGACAACGAGGCGTGGTCTGTGCTTGTGACGTGATAGCATTCGAGGGAGGGTTAGAGAGAAGGTGTTGTGGGAGATGATTGGTTGGTAGATTAGTTAAATTAAGCTAATGCATCGGGAGATTCTCTGAATGAGAAAAGTTCGTCAGGCAAACTAGCTATATGGCTCAATCTAAAATGAATGGTATAGAGTCTTATTCCTGACTTGTTCCCATCTTTCCTATTCACTAGGGATTGAGACACTTCTACACAACAGATATCATACATATCCTGGTAGTTAGTTAGCAATATAGTAGGTGTATAGTTAGGTCCAGAATCATCTGAAGATATATCTTCTACCGCCAGTCTCACAGACAAAACTCACCCAGTTTGAGACTGAGGCCAATCTTGGGGCGGAACTCGTCCTGGGGCAGGGCCTCGTGGGGGGGTGGGGCCTCGTGAGGGGGAGAGTTCTCGTGAGGGATGATGATACCGCATGGCGACTCGTCCCCGGGCGTGTTGGGAGTGGCGCCCCCGCTGGCCGACGACACAGAGGGGGCCGCCGTGATTGGCCGCAGTGTGGGCTTCAGGCAGGGCTTGAACCCCGATTGGTCATCGTCGTCAAACTCCTCCCCCTCTTCCACGTCATCATCTGAGTGGTGGTGGGGATGGTGGTCCCCTCGGTCTCTCTCACCTCGCTCTCTCTCCCTTTCTCTGTCCCGGTCTCCTCGCTCTCGCTCTCTCTCCCGGTCTCCTCGCTCTCTCTCCCTTTCTCTGTCCCGGTCTCCTCGCTCTCTCTCCCTTTCTCTGTCCCGGTCTCCACGTTCTCTCTCCCGGTCTCCTCGGCGGTCACGGTCCTCCCGTGGCGCCTTGTGTACCCGCTCCTCCTCGGGATCTGGCTCCAGCTTCACCGGGGGCTGGCGCAGACGCTCTGCCTCCTCCTCCATCTGGACCAATCCGAGAAGAGAAGCAGTGAGACAAGGGGAAAACACAGTCAGGAATGTGGATACACACAGACACACACCTAATGTTTATGACCACCGGATGAATAGAGACCTGTTTACAATACAGACATATAGACAATGAGGAGTAAATGACCTTGAGGCATACACAGTCACACACACACACACTCTCTCTCTCCCTCACCCTGCGTATCTCGGCCTCGGGGTCGGGGTGTCCCTCGGCCAAAAGCCTCTGTCTGATCTCCTCCAGCTCCTCCTTCTCTCTCTTCCTGTCGCGCTCGTCCATCTCAGTCTCCTTCTCCCTGTCTCGCAGACGCTTCTGCAGCGCGCTGCCCCTAAGGGCGGCACAAGGAACAACACCTTATATAACAGCAGCCCTGGCACGCATGTCTTCAAAATGTTGGAAGTAGAGCTGTTTATTTCTCTTCCTAAATGTCCTATAGAAAAAAAGTGTAATAATGTCGACGTTTCAGGCCTTTATCCACTATCAACTCCATTATATCTCCTTTTCAGATTTGTTTTCTATAGTATGTAAATCTAGAGGACCAGCATCCACTGTGTTGCGTTCAACTTCATTATGGTCACCTGTAGAACTTAGGGTCATCCCTGTCGTCATCATAGTCCTCCAGGAACTCCTTCAGACGTTTGCCTTCTTTAGCCTGTAGAAGAAGACAAGACACCCGATACACTTTAGTCTATTTGATTAACGTCTCACATATTAAAGGCTTCAATTTTCAAACTCACACATGCATATGAATATGTCAATGGTTAGGACCCATCAGGCCAGGCTCAGTGGTAAACCTGGGTCCTATTCAGTAGGGCGCAGCGTAACAAAATGTTTTGCTACGGACAATGGCGTTCCTATTAGACAAGTTCAGGTTGTACCCTCCCCCCGTTTCAAAAACATTTTCTCCCAACAGAACACGACCCAGGAGAGCTGTGTGAGAACAGGGTTTGTTCCTACCATCTCTCTCCTACGCTCCTCCTCCCGCTCAGACTCCTTGGAGTAGTCTCGAGCCTTCTTCCTCTCGCGGATCTCCCAGTTCTTCAAGCGCTTCAAGACAGACACGAGACATTTAGCAACATTTCACAGCCACTATCATGCTCACACTCAACTGTAAGCACCATGGATGCAAACTACTGAGGGCCCAAACAAGTATCCCTTTTTTAGTTGCACTGAAACATGCAATCAATCTCTGCTGGGTGGAAATGCAGGTTTTAACTAATTAAACAACAAAAGAATATGATCTTAATGATCAGTCTCTGTGTGTAAAATAAAAAGTGGTTCATGTGAACCTAACTCACAGCTAGAAAACATGTAAAGAAAGCCATCCAATGTTATTTGTTGTCTAGACTTTACTGCAAATGACACTCAAGTCTTGAGAAAAAAAAACATTACACGAATATTGCAGTTACCATGACAGCCTTTATAACAGAACGCTTGTGACCACACACACAAATATTCCACTTTGGGGGGAAAAAAACTATTATAGTGGCAACTATAGTAGACATCAATCAAGTGCACAAGGCTACAATAACGCAAAAATAACGTTGACCGAGTAAAAAATGAATTAACTCCCGTGTCATTCTCAAGTTCAACACAACTAAAGCAATATCTTTGGACTACACATGATTACATTGTACACGTTCTGCCTGTGGACATCTGTTCTACAATGTGCTAGCAGAGCATGATACCCTTTGTTGTTATAATGGATCTCTTTTAGGCAGAGTACACCCGGCATACCCCTTTTATCCACTGTATCGAAGATGTGAGAAAGAGGGAAAGTGTGTGGTTTTCCTTTCACCTCTATAGTGGCATCCAGCTTAAGCCAAGCTCAGCTACACTTCATCCCTGAATCCACTTGTTTAACAAGCAACACTTCATTTTCACCTAATTCTCTCATTCTGAAAATGAACCACATACTGTAGAGGGAAAACTTTTGTTCCCAGATAATAGTTAGATCGTTAGTAGTTAGATCGTTAGTAGTTAGATCGTTAGTAGTTAGATCGTTAGTAGTTAGATCGTTAGCTAGTTAGATCGTTAGCTAGTTAGATCGTTAGCTAGTTAGATCGTTAGCTAGTTAGATCGTTAGCTAGTTAGATCGTTAGCTAGTTAGATCGTTAGCTAGTTAGATCGTTAGCTAGTTAACACCCAGACTGCCAGGATCCAGTAAGCAACTAACATGTTATAACGGCAATGAGTTGTATACCAGTCTATACAATAGCAAATTGGTTCGGTTACTAATGTTCTCATCTCATGTTGTAACGTTAGCTGTCTAACTTTATTAGCAAGCTACTGTAATTTTCACACCATAACTGATCAAATAATTAAGTTTAAGTTGGCTAATGTTGCTCAACATTTACCTGGCTAGCTAACGGAGAATTCGATCCATCTAGCAAGATACTTACTTCCTCCCTCACCTCTAACTTTCCAAATGCCAGTTGTTTTTCAGTTACAGCACATCATCACCTTCTCACCCGTCTCCGTGGTCAGGCCTCTCACCTACCTCTTCGTTATCGTTCAGGGGACGTGCAAACTGCCTTTCCACTCTCCCATTGTCCAAAGCCCCCCCCAAACTTCTCATCAGATCTAGCCAAATCACATCCCAAATACATCCCTGAAGCACTACTAGGTATGTGAGTACCTACTTCTTGGTAGGCTGCCTCCTTGTCTCTGAGCTTCCTCTCCAGCCTTCTTCTCTCGTAGACCTCCTCTTCATCCTCCTGGTCACGCTTCTTGTCCTTGTCGCGACTCACCTCTCTGTCTCTGCAACATCACCAACCTAGTTAAATACCCATCATTCCTTTACAAGGTGATTTCCGACTTTATTAAACACACCTGGAGCGGCTGCGGTCTTTGCTCCTGTCGCGGCTCCTCTCCCTCTCCCGTTCTCGCTCTTTCGTCCGGTTGCGGTCACGATCTCGGTCCCTGTCACTTCTTTCCCGTTCTCTCTCGCGCTCTCTCTCGCGCTCCCTCTCCCTCTCCTTCTCACGCTCCTTCTCCCGCTCGCGGTCCCGTCGCTCCCTCTCCCGCTCCCTCTCCTTGTCCCTCTCCCGTCTCTCACGCTCAAACTCTGCACGCTCCTTCTCCTTCTTGTCCTTCTCCTCCTCCAGTTTCTGCAAAAAGAACAGAGGAGGTTGATAAGTTGGAGGCTCCGGGAGGACAGCCATGCCAACAGAACAGGAGCACAGTGAGGCTGGCTCACACGTCTCTATAAATGCACAGAAGTGGATCTAGAAGTGGTTTCCAGGCTCTGGGGGCAGAGTAACTGTAACAATGTGGATTCCTATTATCTAAGGATGAAGTAGTTGATAGTGTGACGTTTGGCACAACAGGCGCTGTATGGCAGGGCTAAGAGTTTATGGGAAAACAGGTGCTCTATGGCAGGGCTAAGAGTTTATGGGAAAACAGGTGCTCTATGGCAGGGCTAAGAGTTTATGGGAAAACAGGTGCTCTATGGCAGGGCTAAGAGTTTATGGGAAGACAGGTGCTCTATGGCAGGGCTAAGAGTTTATGGGAAGACAGGTGCTCTATGGCAGGGCTAAGAGTTTATGGGAAAACAGGTGCTCTATGGCAGGGCTAAGAGTTTATGGGAAAACAGGTGCTCTATAGCAGGGCTAAGAGTTTATGGGAAAACAGGTGCTCTATGGCAGGGCTAAGAGTTTATGGGAAAACAGGCGCTGTATGGCAGGGCTAAGAGTTTATGGGAAAACAGGTGCTCTATGGCAGGGCTAAGAGTTTATGGGAAGACAGGTGCTCTATGGCAGGGCTAAGAGTTTATGGGAAAACAGGTGCTCTATGGCAGGGCTAAGAGTTTATGGGAAAACAGGTGCTCTATGGCAGGGCTAAGAGTTTATGGGAAAACAGGTGCTCTATGGCAGGGCTAAGAGTTTATGGGAAGACAGGTGCTCTATGGCAGGGCTAAGAGTTTATGGGAAGACAGGTGCTCTATGGCAGGGCTAAGAGTTTATGGGAAAACAGGTGCTCTATGGCAGGGCTAAGAGTTTATGGGAAAACAGGTGCTCTATGGCAGGGCTAAGAGTTTATGGGAAAACAGGTGCTCTATGGCAGGGCTAAGAGTTTATGGGAAAACAGGTGCTCTATGGCAGGGCTAAGAGTTTATGGGAAGACAGGTGCTCTATAACAGGGCTAAGAGTTTATGGGAAAACAGGTGCTCTATGGCAGGGCTAAGAGTTTATGGGAAGACAGGTGCTCTATGGCAGGGCTAAGAGTTTATGGGAAAACAGGTGCTCTATGGCAGGGCTAAGAGTTTATGGGAAGACAGGTGCTCTATGGCAGGGCTAAGAGTTTATGGGAAGACAGGTGCTCTATGGCAGGGCTAAGAGTTTATGGGAAAACAGGTGCTCTATAACAGGGCTAAGAGTTTATGGGAAAACAGGTGCTCTATGGCAGGGCTAAGAGTTTATGGGAAGACAGGTGCTCTATAACAGGGCTAGAGTTTATGGGAAAACAGGTGCTCTATGGCAGGGCTAAGAGTTTATGGGAAAACAGGTGCTCTATGGCAGGGCTAAGAGTTTATGGGAAAACAGGTGCTCTATGGCAGGGCTAAGAGTTTATGGGAAAACAGGTGCTCTATGGCAGGGCTAAGAGTTTATGGGAAGACAGGTGCTCTATGGCAGGGCTAAGAGTTTATGGGAAAACAGGTGCTCTATGGCAGGGCTAAGAGTTTATGGGAAGACAGGTGCTCTATGGCAGGGCTAAGAGTTTATGGGAAAACAGGTGCTCTATGGCAGGGCTAAGAGTTTATGGGAAAACAGGTGCTCTATGGCAGGGCTAAGAGTTTGGGAAAACGGGAAAACAACAAGCTGTCCCTTGTCACAAGACCCAGGACTTATTTGTCCTTGTCTAATTATTGTATTTCTTTCCCCAGACTACCTTGTGGGCCAAATCAAAAATCTGTCTTGGGGCCAGATGCAGACCTATGATTGTACTATAATTGTTAAGCAGGGTGTCTTACGAGCTAACTAGAGACACTGGAAACCACTGAGGTCAAAGAAGACATCTTGTTGGCCATGTCAAACATCACAGGCATTCACAACTAGAAAAAGCCCCTGCTTGAGAGACAATGCTTTTTCTCCGCAAAGTCAAGTGTCCTTATTACAGGAGAAACAGAAAGAAAAAGCGTCAATCCTTTTGTTAAACTAGTTGTTGGTGACTTACAGGTGTGGAACTACGGAGTTCAGCTCTTCGCTGCCCCTACAAGCCTATACCAGTTAGGCCTGGGAGGAAACGCAGGTCAAACGGTCCACAAACGAAACATCATGAGATTCTCTCACTTCTTTCTCAAGCAAATCATCAAAAAACAACCATTAACTTCAGATGGGGGCACATTGCTAAAAACAAAGCCGTGGAAAATCCTGGTACATCTTTTTACATACTGTAGTTAAATCACATTTTTTATACAGGTAAATTAAGTTGTAGAGACTCTTACCCCTGCTTCAGTCTTCGGTAGTCCTCCCGTGACTCACTTTCCCAGACACACTCAGACATCCTTCCCTCCTAGCAGCTACACCCATGGCTCCCCATGAACTCTGAACTGATTTACAGCTACAATTATAAGCCACACATTCTGAATGCATTGTGTTTCTCATGTATGTGTCAGGTTCAGACCACAGGATTCCGATAGCTGTCTGCTCTTGTTGGAAAGACATAAAAGCAATCCATTGGTCCATAATGAACAACAGAAGGTTGTCCTGATCAGAACTGCAGAGCCATGGATCTAGCACAATTTAAGACCAAAACAATAGGAAGGAGAGAGAGGTGTGTGGGGGGGGGGAGAGATGGAGAAGAGAGAGATGGAGAAGAGAGAGTGTGGGGGGAGAGATGGAGAAGAGAGAGGTGTGTGGGGGAGAGATGGAGAAGAGAGGAGGTGTGTGGGGGGAGAGATGGAGAAGAGAGAGAGGTGTGGGGGGGAGAGATGGAGAAGAGAGGTGTGTGGGGGGAGAGATGTGTGGGGGGAGAGAGATGGAGAAGAGAGAGAGGTGTGTGGGGGGAGAGATGGAGAGATGGAGAAGATGGAGAAGAGGTGTGTGGGGGGGAGAGATGGAGAAGAGAGAGAGGTGGAGAAGAGAGAGAGGTGTGTGGGGGAGAGATGGAGAAGAGAGAGAGGTGTGTGGGGGGAGAGATGGAGAAGAGAGAGGTGTGTGGGGGGGAGGATGGAGAAGAGAGATGGAGGAGAGAGAGATGAGAGAAGTGTGTGGGGGGAGAGATGGAGAAGAGAGAGAGTGTGTGGGGGAGGATGGAGAAGAGAGAGGTGTGGAGATGGAGAAGAGAGAGGTGTGTGGGGGGGAGAGATGGAGAAGAGAGAGAGGTGGAGAGAGAGAAGAGAGGTGTGGGGGGGAGAGATGGAGAAGAGAGAGAGGTGTGGGGGGAGAGATGGAGAAGAGAGATGGAGAAGAGAGAGAGGTGTGGGGGGGAGAGATGGAGAAGAGAGAGAGGTGAGTGTGGGGGGAGAGATGGAGAAGAGAGAGAGGTGTGAAGAGAGAGGGGTGTGGGGGAGAGAGGAGATGGAGAAGAGAGGGTGTGTGGGGGAGAGATGGAGAAGAGAGAGGTGTGTGGGGGAGAGATGGAGAAGAGAGAGGGTGTGTGGGGGGAGAGATGGAGAAGAGAGAGAGGTGTGTGGGGGAGAGATGGAGAAGAGAGAGAGGTGTGAGAGATGGAGAAGAGAGAGGTGTGTGGTGGGGGGAGAGATGGAGAAGAGAGAGAGGTGTGTGGGGGGAGAGATGGAGAAGAGAGAGAGATGGAGAAGAGTGTGTGGGGGGAGAGATGGAGAAGAGAGAGATGGAGAAGAGTGTGGGGGGGGAGAGATGGAGAAGAGAGAGAGGTGTGGGAGAAGGGAGAGAGATGGAGAAGAGAGAGGGTGTGGGGGGAGAGATGGAGAAGAGAGAGGGTGTGGGGGGAGAGATGGAGAAGAGAGAGAGGTGGGGGGGGGAGAGATGGAGAAGAGAGAGGGTGTGTGGGGGAGAGATGGAGAAGAGAGAGGGTGTGTGGGGGAGAGATGGAGAAGAGAGATGTGGGGGGGAGAGATGGAGAAGAGAGGGTGTGGGGGGGAGAGGATGGAGAAGAGAGAGAGGTGTGGGGGGGGGAGAGATGGAGAAGAGAGAGAGGTGTGTGGGGGGGAGAGATGGAGAAGAGAGAGAGGTGTGTGGGGGGGAGAGATGGAGAAGAGAGAGAGGTGTGTGGGGGGAGAGATGGAGAAGAGAGAGAGGTGTGGGGGGGGAGAGATGGAGAAGAAGAGAGGGTGTGTGGGGGAGAGATGGAGAAGAGAGAGGGTGTGTGGGGGGGAGAGATGGAGAAGAGAGAGAGGTGTGTGGGGGAGAGATGGAGAAGAGAAGAGAGATGGAGGTGTGGGGGGGAGAGATGGAGAAGAGAGAGAGGTGTGTGGGGGGAGATGGAGAAGAGAGAGAGGTGTGTGGGGGAGAGATGGAGAAGAGAGAGAGGTGTGGGGGGAGATGGAGAGAGAGAGGTGTGGGGGAGAAGAGATGGAGAAGAGAGAGAGGTGTGGGGGGGAGATGGAGAAGACAGAGAGGTGGGGGGGAGATGGAGAAGACAGAGAGGTGGGGGGAGAAGAGAGAGCAAAGGTACTATGGGCATGGCTGGAAGGAAATGAGTCGTAATCAATCTTGTTCCTGGATCTAATTGGTTAGTCTGTCTTCCTACTTCAACTTACCTTGCTCTGTGTTCTACTGGTGGCAGCTTGGGCATAGAGTCACTAATTAACTGCATGTAGGCCATAGGTACATTACTCTCCCCTCATATATTAACCATAGGCCTTACCATTCACACTTCAGACAACATCTCATTGTGTAGTAGGAGCACCTTCACTGCAAGTCTACTGTTGTAAATAATGAACTTTGAAGACAACTCAAATAATGGGCACATGAAAATGAAGAGGGTGAATGGCAATTAGAATCAGGTGGAAAAGGAGACAGACAAGTTAAACAAGGGAGAAAGAAAGAGCTAAAGTAACAGACAGAAAAAACAACGAGAGAGAGAGAGAAGCCCTAACACACACACACACTCATCGACAGGGTGGGTTGGGACTTACCCGACTAGTCTTCAGAACACAGGGTGCTGTGGAGGGGCGCCCCCCCTCCCTGCTATAACAGTGGTTATTGAGTCTCAGTGACTTTCACACACATTATGTAGAATAAACCATTTACAGAGGACTCACACAGGTTCACTGGCCTCTACGGCTTTGGGATAACAAGATAAAATGTTGGAAATCGAATCAGCATGGTTCTCTGTCCCCATGTGGTAAATAGGAGCAAGACCAATGTCATGTTGACATGTATCTAATGGAAATGGTTGGCTGTGTATTGTTTAGAGGTTCTCCTAAGGTTCCAGTCACCAACGTATGCCAGAGGGCCTGTGCAGTTGCCCCTATGCGAGTCTTCGAGGGGGGGGCGTCCAGTATATGTACAAAATAAAGGAAAGCTCATACTTACATCCTATCCTCGACAACTTTTTCCAAAGCTCTGAGATTCATCTTGCTTTAGTCACCATATGATGTCTATCATAATGGTTGGGTTTAATGAATAGATTAGCTTTAAGGTAACTTTACATTGTCGCCATGCATTTTGTTTGTGTGTGATGAATGACTTATGGATCTAACCATCTATACTGTCACACCTAAATATACTCAAATAAGTGTCCCGCCATCACACCAGTCAAATTAGGTTTGAAAACGGTGACAATACTAGAAATCGGACAACTATTCGTGTTGGAACAGACTGTAGATTGAAACATTGAAATGACATGGTAAAAATCCAGATATTTCTAAATTTCTGACATTGCCAATTAAATCAGATTTTAGAGCAATGTATGCAATATTTTGGTAGAAAACGTTTACTATTCTCCCATCCTATATTTAGAGTACAATCATGAAAAGGTCTTTGTGCAAGTGTCCACTAGCGGTAAGTGTGAAAACTAAAAGGAGTATACTACTAGCATGTGCAGCTTCTTTTCCCAAACCTGCAATGTGAGAGATGAATACGGTACTGTACCTTGTGGGTGTCACGGAATTTACTGATCTCTCTGGAAATCAGGTCTCTCTTGTCATCCTCCAACCCGTCAATTGCGTTGATATCCTCCTAAGGGACAATGGGATGCAGGCAGATGGGACATTGTTCAGGGTCATGCGGTCAACTGGGGACCATTTCTTACACACAACCCAAACCGGCTGCACGCGTGCGCCATCGTGCATAAATGTATTTTGTCACCCCGAGACCAGACGCGACACGCAGGTTCAAATATCACAACAAACTGAACCAATTACATTCAATTGGAGACCAGTCGAAAAAGCATTAAACATTTATGGCAATTTAGTAAGCTAGCTTGCACTTACTAGCTAATTTTTCCTATTTAGCTAGCTTTGCTGTTGCTAGCTAATTTAGCGTAGTGTAGGCAGCCTGTTAGCGTAGTGTAGGCAGCCTGTTAGCGTAGTGTAGGCAGCCTGTTAGCGTAGTGTAGGCAGCCTGTTAGCGTAGTGTAGGCAGCCTGTTAGCGTAGTGTAGGCAGCCTGTTAGCGCAGTGTAGGCAGCCTGTTAGCGCAGTGTAGGCAGCCTGTTAGCGCAGTGTAGGCAGCCTGTTAGCGCAGTGTAGGCAGCCTGTTAGCGCAGTGTAGGCAGCCTGTTAGCGCAGTGTTAGCGCAGTGTAGGCAGCCTGTTAGCGTAGTGTAGGCTGTTAGCGTAGTGTAGCAGCCTGTTAGCGCAGTGTAGGCAGCCTGTTAGCGCAGTGTAGGCAGCCTGTTAGCGCAGTGTAGGCAGCCTGTTAGCGCAGTGTAGGCAGCCTGTTAGCGCAGTGCAGCCTGTTAGCGCAGTGTAGGCAGCCTGTTAGGCAGCCTGTTAGCGCAGTGTAGGCAGCCTGTTAGCGCAGTGTAGGCAGCCTGTTAGCGCAGTGTAGGCAGCCTGTTAGCGCAGTGTAGGCAGCCTGTTAGCGCAGTGTAGGCAGCCTGTTAGCGCAGTGTAGGCAGCCTGTTAGCGCAGTGTAGGCAGCCTGTTAGCGCAGTGTAGGCAGCCTGTTAGCGCAGTGTAGGCAGCCTGTTAGCGCAGTGTAGGCAGCCTGTTAGCGCAGTGTAGTCAGCCTGTTAGCGCAGTGTAGTCAGCCTGTTAGCGCAGTGTAGCCATTTACACAGATCACACAACCTGAAGAAACACCTAGAGCCGTGGGCCAGTTTCCCAGACACAGATTAAGCTTATTCTTGGTCTAAAAAGCATGCTCCAGGGAGAATCTACATTGAAATAGCTTTTAAGTCCAGGACTAGACTTAAGCCCTGTCCAGAGCTTTGTGTATCAGTAAATGTATAATGTGTCCAAATACAATATCACAACCTCAACCAATGCATATCAGGTTACAGAGAAAGGATCCCCCCCAGAGTGATAACAGAGAAAGGATCCCCCAGAGTGATAACAGAGAAAGGATCCCCCCCAGAGTGATAACAGAGAAAGGACCCCCAGAGTGATAACAGAGAAAGGATCCCCCCCCAGAGAGGTAGAGAAAGGATCCCCCCAGAGTGATGAGAAAGGATCCCCCAAGAGTGATAACAGAGAAAGGATCTCCACATACCTCCTCTTTTTTCTCTTTCCTTTTCCTGCGTTGCTGAGATTCTTCATCATTCAAGGGAGCTTTGAGATCGCTGGCGTACTCTCGGATCAGACCATCGATGGTGCCCTTAACGATCTGGTCCCTCATCTGGGTGTCCTTGTCGATCACCTCCTCCTCTTCCTCCTCTTTTCCATCCTCTGCTTCCGCCTTCTACCATAAACACAGAGAGCGCGAGAGAAGGGAGAAAGAAAGAGAAGGCAAAGAGGGAGAGAGAGTTGGGAGGCAGCTTAGTATTATAAGTCAACTCAGCCTAACTAGTTGATATTGAATTATAAGGGGCTGTTGTGTTCCAGGCCTTTCGGCACAGAGTTGCCCATTCATTTAGGCAGCCCTGCTTCCTAGTGCTTGGTCCATCTTAGCCTCCACTAGATTACACTGTCATTCAGATTGCAAGCAACATTCCCCTCTCTATGTGTTAATTCATTGTTGATAACATAGAAATAGAATGAATGGGGAAGCCTGTTCTATCCAATCTATTTTGGATGGTCGATATATTTGATCTGTCGATTCTGTTTACTGTGGCAGCACCATTCTACTAAATCTACCAGTTACATGTTTCTGGTGTCCTTTGACAGCTCTTTGGTCTTGGCCATAATGGAGTTTGGAGTGTGACTGTTTGAAGTTGTGGACAGGTGTCTTTTATACTGATAACAAGTTCAAACAGGTGCCATTAATACAGGTAACGAGTGGAGGACAGAGGAGCCTCTTGAAGAAGTTACAGGTCTGTGAGAACCAGAAATATTGCTTGTTTATAGGTGACCAAATACTTATTTTCCACCATAATTTGCAAATAAATTCATTAAAAACCTACAATGTGATTTTCTGATTTTTTTTCTCATTTTGTCTGTCATAGTTGAAGCGTACCTATGATGAAAATTACAGGCCTCTCTCATATTTTTAAGTGGGAGAACTTGCATAATTGGTGGCTGACTAAATACTTTTTCCCCCTACTGTATATGTAAATGTACTGGCGTATAAAGGTGATTCTGATTCCAGCGTGTCCCCACTCCCCACCCCGTTGCCGTTGGTGCTACTCTTCTTCTTGGCCTTCCACTCGTCCAGCTGGGCCTTGGTCTTGGCATCCACCTTCACCAGCAGCTTCTTCTCCCCGATCTGCAGCTCGTGGAGCAGTCGCAGGGCCCGCAGCGTCGACTCTGGTTCCTTGTACTCACAGAATCCAAAAGCTGGAGAGAATAGAGGAGAGGGGAGGGGTGACACAGTGTTTATCACACAACCACGTGGACTCACCACCAGGGATCAGTGACGGCAGTGTAGTTGGCAGGGCCTACCCTGTATAAATGTAAAAATAACAAATGAAAAAACAAAAATAAATTGTCAATAATTTGGTCATCTTTTCTGCAAGATAAAATTGATTTCTGAACTAGTACTTACTTCCCAAATTGGCAGCCTTGCTGTGTGCATTTCCCCCGCCCTTGTGCATGCATGTTGCAGGACTTGTGCATGCACGTTTCTACCATACACACTGAAAGGCAGGCCGAGAGCTTTGCTGCATTTCATGTGTCAGTATGTCCCATTCATTTTTATTGCAAAAAAAAGGTAATGGGATACAGGGCTCGCTCCTGCCTGTGGACGTCACATGACAACTACCAAAGGCAGTTACATTCAATTTACTGGCAGCTAAAATAATCTGATCAGGACAGCTAACGTATTGCATCTGAAACGGTGTTCAACGTTGGATTTTCTAGTGAAACGGGGTGATAAGGGATGGAAGACTAAACACCGAAGCTGAGGGAACTACATCAGAGGGAGGGAACAGAAAATAACATGAGTGGAATCAACAGAAAGACTGGCTCTGTGGCTGCACTGCTTGCAGCCGACTCTACTGCTTCCAAATGCCTGCTGTTCTCCACCAGCGACAGCCTGTTTCTGGTGGAGAACAGAGCCAGTTACTGCGATTTGCATATAGCACTCAACAAGCATGAGAAATCTACGTCTCACATCCAAAGCCAGATAGCTCTTAAGACAGACAGCTCACGGATAGATCTGACATTGATTGAACATGAATATGCACAATGCAAAGTTAAACAGAACCAGGTTTTGAAAGACCTAGCTAATTAATGCTACCTAGGTAAACAGGAGTTGGTATTTCGTGGCAACGACAAGAGTGCCAGCTCATCAAACAGGCCCAGGGACAACTATGCAGAACTATTACAGGCCTTTGCTGAAAAACATTTAACAGGTAGCAACCCATTTAAAGACTGCCATAATGTTTGCTTTTTGCTCATGACCTATGATGGAATTTTCAGTAAAACTGACACGCTGTTCCGGGTTCTGCACAACAAAGTGATGGATGTGTGTGTGTGTCTGCCATACCCATATGAAAAACACAAAGAAAGAACGAACAGCAGTGGCAAGATGTTGATAGTTTCTATGAGCGATTTGACCATAAATGCAATGAACGGGGCCTGGCAGAAACTCGTAGTAAACACCCAATCAGTGTAGAGGGCGAATCTACTTCAACATACTGGACAATATCAATGTTCAGATGAGAGCCAGGTTTGACTATTTTGGCGAATTTCATTTCCTTGGCTTAGTGGACTACACTAAATAAAATGACCAACCAAAGACTGAAAGTACTTTGATTTCGTTAGACTTGAGGCCGATCGTGTCAGATTGTACAGTTCACAAATTATAGGAGACAAATCAACTGGACAGCTCCTTTTTGTTCCAGCATGACCTGACACAGAAGGTCCCCGAGGCGACAAAGTTACTGCAGCTGGTCCTCACTATATCAACCACAATAGAATTCATTGAGAGGTCATTTTTTGCACTGAAACGTGTAAAGACATAGTCAAACCCGGACCGATCAAGGATGACTCTCATCCCTTGCCATCATCTCCTTTTAAAACCGACGGCCAACAGTGAGGAGATAGACGGACGGGCTGTTTACAAGTGTTTATTTAAGTAGCACCATCTACTATGATTACATGCCTGTTGTGTTAGTACACATCTGAGATCAGTAGTGCTGACTACTGGCCATGCTGGGTCTCTCTCTGCGGTTCTGAAAGTTGCCTGTTCGTGCAGGGCAGGCAGTTGCGCGGGGCACTAGCTATTAGGGCCTGTGAATGTTTCTAATGGTTGGCCACCTACCTGCTGCTGTTTGGTGGTGATCTTTGTGATTGTGTCATACCGATAAACACCGTAGCAAAAATACGCTTGATGAGTGTGTGTGTGTGAGAGATGAGGACCGGGGGAATTAAGGAATAGCTTTGTCAGATTCGTGTTCATTAAAATTCAAAAGAGTCTTTATCGGGCAAGTCCACTGTCACACCCTGTTTCAGTCGGTTTCCTTATAATTAGTAGTGCCTAATGAACAGGACCATGCTAAATGCTTGTTGCTTCAGATTGAGAAAGCATGCCGAGGGGAGGGGGGTTGACATTGGACTTACATGGTGGTAGAATATTTCACAAATGTTGTACCTGTTCTGTTTTTACCTTGAAGTTTTCCAGAGGCTCCTTGGACTCTCTTCCAGCTTAGGACCAGGCCACATTTCTGAAAATGGAAACATTTCTTTATGACATGGACCCACTAAAGAAGACGGTTTACATTTATATCATAGAGTATCAGGTGCAGTGGTGTATAGTACTTAAGTAAACATACTGTAAAGTACTACTTAAGTAGTTTTGGGGGTATCTGTACTTTACTATGAATATTTTCCCCAACTTTTGTTTTCTTTAGGAATGTAGTAAAGTAATGTACTTTTTACTCCATACATTTTCCATGACACCCGAAAGTACTCGTTACATTTTGACAGGAAAATGGTCCAATTCACACACTTATCAAGAGAACATCCCTGGTCATCCCTACTGCCTCTGATCTGGCGGACTCACTAAACAGAGAACATCCCTGGTCATCCCTACTGCCTCTGATCTGGCTGACTCATTAAAACACAAATGCTTGGTTTGTAAATTATGTCTGAGTGTTGGAGTGTACACCTGGCTAAAAATACAAGAAAATTGTGCCGTCTGGTTTGCTTAAAATAAGACATTAGAAACTGATTAATACTTGTGATACTTAAGTACATTTGAGAAATTCCATTTGCTTTCAATAGTTAAGTATATTTAAAACCAAACACTTAAGCCTTTTACTCGAGTAGGATTTTACCGGGTGACTTTTACTTGAGTCATTTTCTATTAAAAGATCTCTACTTTTACTCAAGTTTGACAATTTAGTACTTTTTCCACCACTGATCAGGTGAAAACCAGAAAAAAATAGAAATAAAATATTTGGCCAAAAGATAAACATCTTTTACAAATCAGTTGAACCCCAAAGGCTAACTGAACCTTCCTACACATACCGAAAACAGAAGAAAACCTCTCAAAACAACTGTCCTGATTTGAATTGTCTATTTGAGAGCTGTATTGTACTAATATGATGTGTGACTAAAGACATTATCTGTATCCGGATACCCATAACAGTGTCCTAAATAATAGGCTGTCGAGTAGAACTTTCTTTTTTAAAATAACGTTTTATAGTATGTGACATTTCGAAAATTTAGTATGCTTTAAATGCACAGATGTCATACTAATTTCAGGCTTTTCATATAGTATGAATGAACTGTAAACTTTTGGGGAATTTCTCACAGTGCATTCAAACTGAATAAAAGGACAGCTGAGATTTGACATTTATTTGAAAGTAAATATCTACATATATATAATATTAAAAACTAAACTAATTGAAGATGCAGAAAGAGTTTCCTGCAGTTCTGTCCTTAATCTTTGAAAACAGATTTTTATTTACAGCCTGCAGTGCCTTTACTTTAGCTAACATTAGCTATGCACTTTAGCTAACATTAGCTATGCACTTTAGCAGGACTTGAAGTTAGCTGGATACCTGAAAATCTTGCTGTTGTTGAATGACAACTTCATATTTAACCTAGCTAGACTATCCTGTCCGGGTTAAAAAAACTGAGTGTTCAAAACATTATTAAGGACCCCTGTTCGTTCCATGAGAGGCTAACCAGGTGAATACAGGTGAAAGCTATGACCCCTTATTGATGGCACTTGTTAAATCCACTTCAGTCAGCATAGATGAAGGGAAGGAGACAAGTTAAAGAAAGATTTTAAAGTCTTGACACACAGGTTGTGTATGTGCCATTCAGAGGGTGAATGGGCAAGACAAAAGATTGAAGTGCCTTTGAACTAGGTATTGTAGTAGGTGCCAGACACACCGCTTTGTGTCAAGAAACGCTGCTGGGTTTTTCACGCTCAACAGTTTCCTGTGTGTATCAAGAATGGTCCACCACCGAAAGGACATCCAGCCAACTTGACACAACTGTGGGAAGCATTGGAGTCAACGTGGGACAGCATCCCTGTGGAACGCTTGACACCTCATGGAGTCCATGCCCTGACAATTTGAGGCTTCTAAACGCACTTTAAAAAAAAAACTTGTTACAGATTCTATTTTTGGAAACAGAAAACTTTATGGAAATCAAATGTTTCTTCGATGAGAAAATGTGCAGAACGTTTAACAAAATCCATCTGGGTCCATCTTTTCCCACTGGGCTTTCACATCACCATATTTGGTAGTGAGTGGAAACGCCAACCGGATGCTTCACATTTATACACCTGGTGAAATATCTGGCTCATTGTTCTTGCTGTGGTAGTTTGCCAAGGCCGTGGCATACTGTATATTTCTTACTAAACATTGTCATAAATAGTATGCGACGATGAGTACATGGTATAAAGTTTCACTATGTTTTATTTTACCTTTATTTAACTAGGCAAGTCAGTTAAGAACAAATTCTTATTTTCAATGACGGCCTAGTGGGTTAACTGCCTGTTCAGGGGCAGAACGACAGATTTGCAACCTTCCGGTTACAAGTCCAACGCTCTAACCACTAGGCTACCCTGCCGCCCCGTAGTGCGCTAGTTTGGTTATTGGGACACGATCACCGTCTATAGCCTAAATAAAAGGTTGCTGTCTCTTTCCAATATGACTACATGCAAGTTCCACTTCCTCACCGCCAGCAACTTTCGAATCAGCATGTCCGAGGCCTTCTCAGAGATGTTTCCTACAAACACTGTGGTGGTGGGGCCATTGTTCTCGTCCAGGGGAGCTTCCTTCCTGGGGGCCGTGGGCTTACTGACAACGGGCATGGAGGTGGGTACCAGGACTGTGGGGTTCTGGGTCATGATGCCCATGTGGACTGGTATCATTGGGGTACCTAGAAAAGTGATAAACCAGATTAATGTATACAAAATATATCTGGATTAAAAGGAAAATTCAAATAAAAAATGATCTGTAGGTATTAGTCCGCTGTTGATACACTCCTGAAATGTTTTGCATGTCAGCAATCAAGTTATATAACCAAGATAGATAACTTTCAAAATACAGGAAGTGTCACAGTATTGGTGCATTCGTAACCAAGTGGGAAATGGAAATTTACCACCACAGAGTTAGATAGAGAACTATAGATGGATAAAACCTGTTTTTGCATGGGCATGGTCAAAGGGCTTCATCGTTTTAAGGTTGTCAACTGGGTGGGACTTCCTATGGGTGAAGGAAGGATCACATGATTCTATCCGGGTCATCAAGCCAATGAATTACAGTGCCTTCAGAAAGTATTCACACCCCTTCACCTTTTACACATTTTGTTGTGTTAATAAGTTGGATTGAAATGGATTTGACTTGTTTTTTTTGTCCATGATCTACACACAAAACTGTAATGTCAAAGTGGAAGAAAAACTCAAACATTTGTAAACTACTCGTGAAAAATGCAATGCTAAAATACAATCCCCTGAGTCAATACATGTTACAATCACCTTTGGCTGTGATTACAGTTGAGAGTCTTTCTGGGTAAGCCTCTAAGAGCTTTCCACACCTGGATTGTGCAGCATTTGCCTATCATTCTTTTCAAAATTCTTCAAGCTCTGTCAAATTGGTTGTTGATCATTGCTAGACAACCATTTTCAGGTCTTGCCACAGATTTTCAAGCAGATCTAGGTCAACTCGGGAACAGTCACTGTTTTCGTGGTAAGCAACTCCAGTGTAGATTTAGCCTTTAGGTTTTTGTTCTGCTGAAAGGTGAATTCATCTCCAGTGTCTGGTGGAAATCAGACTTAATCAGGTTTCCTCTAAGATTGTGCCTATACTTAACTCCCTTCTGTTTATTTTTACCCTGAAAAACTCCCCATTCCGTAACAATTACAAGCATACCCATAACTTGATGCAGCCACCACTATGCTTGAAAATATGGAAAGTGGTACTCAGTAATGTGTTGTATTGGATTTGCCCCAAACATAATACTTTGTATTCTGGACAAAAAGTGAACTGCTTTGCCAAATGTTTCACAGTATTACTTTAGTGCCTTGTGGCAAACGGGATGCATGTTTTAGAATATGTTTTACTCTGTAGAGGCTTCCTTCTTTTCACTGTCAATTAGGTTCGTATTGTGGAGTAACTACAATGTTGTTGATCCATCCTCAGTGTTATCCTATCACAGCCATTAATCTCCGTTTTAAAGTCCCCATTGGCCTCATGGTGAAATCCTTGAGCGGTTTCCTTCCGCTACGGTAACTGAGTTAGGAAGGACGCCTGTATCTTTGTAGTGACTGGGTGTATTGATACACCATCTAAAGTGTAATTAATAACTTCACCATGCTCAAAAGGATATTCAATATCTGTTTTTTTTTAGGTGCCCTTCTTTGCGAGGCATTGGAAAACCTCCCTGGTGTTTGTGGTTGAATCTGTGTTTGAAATGCTTTGCTCAATTGAGGAACCTTAGACAATTGTCTATGTGTGGGGTACAGAGATGAGGTATCATTCAAAAATCATGTTAAACAAACGTATTGCACACAGAGTGAGTCCATGCAACTTATTATGTGACTTGTTAAGCACATTCTCACTCCTGAACTTATTTAGGCTTGCCATAACAAAGGGGTTGAATACTTATTGCCTTAAGACATTTCAGTTTTTCATTTAATTAATTAGTACACATTTCTCAAAACATAATTCCACGTTGACATTATGGCCATTGTGTGCAGGCCAGCGACAAATCTCAAATTAATCAATTTTAAATTCAGGCTGTAACACAACAAAATGTGGAGAAAGACAAGGGGTCTGAATACTTTATGAAGGCACTGAAAACTTGTGAGGAAACATTCCATATCTGTAGGTGGCAGTAAATCGCCATAATAGGCTTGATACCTGTTCAAACAACACACTCTAGATGGCAGTAGGCAACCTTTCAGTTTGTTTGCCAACTCAGAAGTGGTAGAAGCAGAAAATGTACTACTTCAAAATGGAGATGGCTTCGATGGCGCTGGCCATCCTCTCAGACACCATACTGGGACATAGAGAATGATAGAGATATCGTCGGTATACATGTTTACCAATTACAAATGGGGAAAATCCATTTGAACGGACCTCCAACTGGTAATCACTAGTGGGAAACTCATCCATTATATTGATGCAGAGTATTATATATCCTTTACAAATCAGAGGCCTGTTCACAATGTACTAACTAGCTGTATAATTTACATAGACAGGCCCATAGGATAGGACCACCGTCTGTGATGACTCACCTGAAGGAAAACCAGAGAACTGTGGAGGGGGGATTCCCGGTGGCAACAGGGGTCGGTTGAGATGAGGGAATGACATCTTGTGGAAACCACCCACATAAAACATTGGACCAAAGTATACAGTCAGAACGGTCATAAGAGAGCAGTGGACACAACAGTAAACAACTCTCCAGTCCAAACAGCGAGTGATTTCAGGCCTAAATAAAAGCCAAATGAAGTTACTGATACCTCTCACCAAGTCACCTAAAGTCTTCCTAGCGCCATAAGATACCGTCATGAATTAACATGGATTGTCAACGGAGACACGTTTTTTCCCCCCTGCGTCCACGTCACGCAGACAGTGGTTATGTATACGTCACACGTCATTATATTATGAAATATCTCACCATGAACACCAACATGCATACGATGCTTTTTAAATATGTTTTTAAATTGGAAGAGTAATCTAATCAATTTGTCAATTTAGCTAAAATAGGCCTATCACCCCTTTAAAAATATAGATTAAGCTGGACGGTTTGCAGCCTGCCACCATTACTGTGTAGATATTGTATAGGACTCTTTCTGAAATCAACATGGACACGAGGTTTATTGGAGCTCTATTCAGGTTCACAGATGTAATCACTGTCACCATGCTCCTTTGGCTAAATGCTATGAATTTGTGTGGAGGGTTTGATGTGTTATGGTTAAGACCATGGAGGGTTTGATGTGTTATGGTTAAGACCATGGAGGGTTTGATGTGTTATGGTTAAGACCATGGAGGGTTTGATGTGTTATGGTTAAGACCATGGAGGGTTTGATGTGTTATGGTTAAGACCATGGAGGGTTTGATGTGTTATGGTTAAGACCATGGAGGGTTTGATGTGTTATGGTTAAGACCATGGAGGGTTTGATGTGTTATGGTTAAGACCATGGCTTGAATTCTCACATGTGACAATTTAACAATTGTTATAGAGAAGGGCAAAAAAACACACAGGTTACCCCTTGCTCACTTATACACCGAGTATACAAAACATTAAGGACCTCTGCCCATGACAGACTGACCAGGTGAATCCAGGTGAAAATTATGATCCCTTATTGATGTCACTTGTTAGATCCACTTCAAATCAGTGTAGATGAAGGGGAGGCGATGGCTTAAAAATCTCTCATCTTTGAGACTTGGATTGTGTATGTGTGCCATTCAGAGGGTGAATGGGCAAGACAAAATATTTCAGTGCCTTTGAACTAGGTATTGTAGTAGGGGCCAGGCGCACCGCTTTGTGTCAAGAAACGCTGCTGGGTTTTTCACGCTCAACAGTTTCCTGTGTGTATCAAGAATGGTCCACCACCGAAAGGACATCAAGCCAACTTGACACAACTGTGGGAAGCATTGGAGTCAACGTGGGACAGCATCCCTGTGAAAGGCTTTCGCCACCTTGTGGAGTCCGTGCCCTGACAATTTGAGGCTGTTCAAAGGACAAAAGGGGGGGGGGGGTGCACTCAATATTAGGAAGGTGTATATAAAGCCATCTAGGCTATAACAATGATTAACTCTGTGAGGCTTTCTGCAGTCACTAACCAATTGAATGTCTTGCTCAACATGAGTTCACGCCACGGTAGACCTATAAAGCAAGTGTCATTATTCCACGGAAAATATGGTTGTTTTAAATGCTCCGGAATTGAGAAGATTAGTGGTCGCCTATGCCTATAACAAAATACCAAAAAGATAGAAGCAGTACGGGTCTATCCATAGACAAAACATCTTAACAGAAGAACACATTTTTTTACTTTCAGGATGGGGGAAACACATTTAATCTGGCTATTAAGTTCAGTGCAGTTGCTTTCTTACGCATAACCTATAGGCTAAACGGAACCGAAAATATCCCCGCCTATTGTGATCACGTGATGACAAATCCTGAACATTTTGGCTTTATTGATCCTTGATTAACAGATTTGATACACACGAAGGCCTAGATTGATCCTTGATTAAGCCTACAGATTTGATACACATGAAGGCCTAGATTTATCATTGATTAAACCTACAGATTTGATACACGTGATACACAATATCTTGAGATAAACTACAACTCCCTACTACTGATTTAACAGGCCAATACTCAGTTACCGCAGAAAACGTGGTAATCAACTACAATGACCATAATCCATTGCGTGCCTACTTGTCCGGTCTGTTTCTTTTACCCTGTTATGTTAGGTTAGTGTGGGGCAGACACAGAGGAGAGAGATAGAAGTTGCTTGTCAAGGCATCACTACCTGATAATACATGATCTAAGTGACTGATAGTTTTGACTGCTGAATGCCAACTATGCCTTATAACTACTAATGATTGTGTCAGACAGCAGCTCTATAGAGATGAGATGGCTTGGAATTAAATAATAAAGTCATCAAATAAAACTACTGTAATATGCACAACTGAAATATTTTATTAAAGTAACGTTAATGTTAATAAATTGTAGTTAAGTGAACCAGTAAGGGACAGTCATGGGACTTTGTTTTATTATGTGTTGCTACAGCATTCAACCCATGTAATGTAGTGCATTTAATGTTTAATGATTTTTTTTTTTTGTAAACAGTGAATATTGTTTTATAATCGAACCTAACTCAAAAAGCACTAATCGCTAAGCACTATTGGCTGTATAATATGTCAGCTGACAACTATTCATATCTAAAATTCCAACCGTGTCGTGTGTGTGTGGTTGAAAAGCCAGGCCTGGTACTAGCTATCTGGCTAACTACATATGAAAGACAAATCACCTTCACGTTGGCATTGGTTATATTGTCGTTAGGGTCAGCTATAGCCAACCTACCCTAATTATTCTCGCTAGCTAGGCAAGTAATGTTAGAGGGTTTTGCCCTCCACAACAGAACAAGTCTGACAAGGTTAGCTGCGGCTGTTGTAGTTAGCGGATACGCTGGCTAACTACCGGGAAACCATTCGCAATGTTTGAGTTCGCTAGCTAGCTACCTACCTACCGTTGATAAAACTCAGACAATATGGTGAAAAAGTAACTACCGAATCAGATTTTACGTACCCCAACACGTCGGTTTATCGATTATTGAGGGCGACTCTTCACTTCTGTGTAGCTACCTCCGGTCAGATGCATCGAGGTATGGCTAGCTCACTGCGATACAGAAATCCGCAAAAAGGCAGCTCACGCAGCAGAGTCACTAGTTACCACAGCCACAAAGTATTAAACGCCGCCCATTTTTACAATGCATCTTATTCGGTGGAGTTTATCGGAGATTGGCGTTCAACGTTATTGAGTTTTTTTTTTTTTACAATGTATCTTCTTAAAATGTGATTTTAGACCTAACCTTAACCACATTGTTAACCTTGAATTAAGACCAAAAAGCAAATGTTTGTTTCCAACTTTGTGGCTGTGCTATCTAGTGGAAACAACAACAGAGATGTACATTTTTAGCAAAGGAATGTTAGATTTTGTCGATTCGGAAGCCATGTTTTCAACGTCCAGTTCACAGATATTTCACCGGATGAATACATTTGAAGCACCCTCTTGGCGTTTCCACTCACAAGCAAATGTGGTAGCGAGAGGAAGCCCAGTGGCCGGCAGTGGGATAAAATTGAGCGAGATTCATTTTGGCCGACATTCTGACAATTTTCTCATCGATGAGAAAACATTTGATCTCAATACAGTTTTCTGTTCTATAATGTATTATGTACAGAGTGAACTAGGTTTTGTAGACTTTGCTCTTTGCTCAACATTTTCTTTTTATCGCGTTGTTTAGGAGTGCAAAGGCGAATTTAGTTATTGCACGTCATGCTTAATTTGTTTACGGACATGTGTTGGAGTTAACTACTGGATGAGAAATGGCTTGTGAGTCTTAATGACGGCTGGGGAACCAGGATTGACCCAGTAACTGGAAATTAATCTGCTCTGGATTTTACTTTGATCTCAAATTCAATGGCAGGCAGATGTAGTTGGGAGGTTTTGGAGGAATCTATAGTGGGTAGTGATCACGATCCTATCATGGGGGAGGAAGAATCAGGAGTTGAGTGAACAGGAGTTGTCTCATGTAGATCTTTAATTTAGATGTAGAAACAGTAAATTATGGAATAATAGGAGCAATAGTAGGGACCTCAAGGCAGGTGATTCCTATGGGTCCATGGGGGAGAAAGAGTAATGCAGTCCCTTGGTGGAGTGAAGGGTGTAGAGAAGCAGTGAAGACTAGAAACAGAGCTTTCAGAATGTTAATAAGGTCCCATAATTACCAGCACCTGATTCAGTATAAACAAGTAGTAGTAAGGAGGATCATTAGGACAGCTAAGAGGGAGTATTGGCACTGTTTCTGTGGAAATATAGGCAGGACCACTCCTGTGGGAGAGGTATGGGAGATGAGTGGGGTCAGAAGAGATTGGGATCTCCCTGTGCTGAAAAGTGGGGGCAGTGAGAGATATTGTTGCAGTGAGAGATATGGAGAAGGCAGAGATGTCAGCCCAGTTATTTGTGAAGGTGCACAGCTCTAATAATCTGACAGAAGAGGGGCAGCATGGAGGAGAGAGCGGGTCAGAGGAGAACATCCGGGGGTCCTGGATCAGAAAGAGATGGTGGGGGAGAGAGAGTGTCAGAGGAGAACATCTGGGGTTGCTGGATCAGAAAGAGATGGTGGGGGAGAGAGAGGGTCAGAGGAGAACATCTGGGGTTGCTGGATCAGAAAGAGATAGGGAGAGAGAGGGTCAGAGGAGAACATCTGGGGTTGCTGGATCAGAAAGAGATGGTGGGGGAGAGAGAGGGTCAGATGAGAACATCTGGGGTTGCTGGATCAGAAAGAGATGGTGGGGGAGAGAGAGGGTCAGAGGAGAACATCTGGGGTTGCTGGATCAGAAAGAGATGGTGGGGGAGAGAGAGGGTCAGAGGAGAACATCTGGGGTTCCTGGATCAGAAAGAGATGGTGGGGGAGAGAGAGGGTCAGAGGAGAACATCTGGGGTTCCTGGATCAGAAAGAGATGGTGGGGGAGAGAGAGGGTCAGAGGAGAACATCTGGGGTTCCTGGATCAGAAAGAGATGGTGGGGGAGAGAGAGGGTCAGAGGAGAACATCTGGGGTTCCTGGATCAGAAAGAGATGGTGGGGGAGAGAGAGGGTCAGAGGAGAACATCTGGGGTTGCTGGATCAGAAAGAGATGGTGGGGGATACATTGAATGGCCCTTTTACGTTGGCTGATATGAAGAGTGCATTAGCTAAAGCTGGGGTAAAAAAAAAATCCCTTTATTTAACTAGGCAAGTCAGTTAAGAACGAAGTCTTATTTTCATTGACGGCCTAGGAACAGTGGGTTTAACTGCCTTGTCCAGGGGCTGAACGACTGTGTGTTTTTCTAGAAGGAAGGTTGTGGAGGAAATATACCTGAAGCTGAATGGAAGGAATCTGGAGAGGGTGGGAGTGGTTTAGGTTCCTGGGCGTCTGGTTTGACACTCGATTGACATGGGCGGAGCATATTAACAGAGTAGTTGTCAAAGCAAGGAAAATATTGGATGTGATGCTTTGCTGGTCAGGAATGGAGAGGTGTTAAAAATGTTATATATAGCGCTGTTAATGTCATCAATGGATTATGGAAGTATAGCATATGGATCATAAAGCTAGATGTTATCCAGTCCCAAGCCCTAAGAATATGTTGTGGAGCACTCAGGACCTCCTGGTGGCAGCGATGCAGAGAGTGTTGGGAGAGATGCCGGTTAAGTTAAGAAGACAACAGCTAGCCATGACATATTGGGTAAATCTTAAAAGACATAAGGTCACACATCCGAAAAAAAGGTGCTCCTAGAGTGTTGGGAACATGGACAAAATCTGAATACAAGCTTTGGGTGGATAGGCAATTGCATGGCGAGAGAGATGGGGTTGTTTGGGAGGGAGTTTAGTCCCTCTGTGCTTCTTCCTGGTGTCCCACCTTGGTTTCCTGTCGGGTGTATCACCGCCTGGTACGGCAACTGCACCGAAAGGGTCTCCAGAGGGTGGTGCGGTCTGCCCAAGACATTACCGGGGGCAAACTACCCGCCCTCCAGGACACCTAGAGCACCCGATGTCACAGGAAGGCCATCATCCAGAAAGCTTTGGTCACTACAGGTGCATCAAAGCTGGGACAGAGAGACTGAAAAACAGCTTCTATCACAAGGCCATCAGACTGTTAAACAGCCATCACTAGCACATTAGAGGGTGCTGCCTGTAGGCATAGACTATAAATCGCTGGCCACTTTAAGGAATGGAACACTAGTCACTTTAGTAATGTTTACATATCATGCAGTACTCATCTCATATGTATATACTGTATTCTGTACTATTCTACAGTATCTTAGTCACTAATAATGTTTACATATCTTGCATTACTCATCTCATATGTATATACTGTATTCTACACTATTCTATGGTATCTTAGTCACTTAATGTTTACATATCTGGCATTACTCATCTCATATGTACATACTGTATTCTATACTATTCTATGGTATCTCATTCACTTAATAATGTTTACATATCTTGCATCATACATATATACTGTATTCTACACTATTCTACTGTATCTTAGTCCGTTCCGCTCTGACATCGCTCGTCCATATGTATATAGTCTAAATTCATTCCTACAAAGATTTATGTGTATTGGGTATATGCTGTGTAATTTCTTTTAGATATGACTTGTTAGATATCACTGCACTGTCGGAGCTAGAAGCACAAGCATTTCGCTACACCCGCAATAACATCTGATAATCATGTGTATGTGACCAATTAAAATGTGATTTGATTTATTTTGACACCTGTATAAGATCAAGGAAAAGGTGGGGACAGGTTGGTCCTCAGGCTGCTAGAGAAGGGAGGTAAAAGTGTAGTCACAAGGCTGAGACTGTTACACACAAGTACATTGAAAGTGGTGGGGGAACATCCAGCTGGGAGGTGTGATCATTGTCAGGAGGTGATGGAGACAGTGGATGTTCTATTTCAGTGCCAGAAATATGTGAGAGAAAGGTAGCGATTTTTATTAGATTTGAGGAGTAATGGGGCTGAAGAGCCAGGATTAAGTGAACTGCTGGGACATCTTCAGGGGATGTCGTTTTAAATTATGTATTTCGTTTCGTTTGGGAGACGAGATTATTGGGTAGAATAAAACCTTCACTGTCTCTGGTCCACAATCCAGACCGGTTGGTGGCGGTAATGCACCTTAAAGTTGGTTGCCAACCGCCATATAAAATCCACAGAAGAAGACTAATTTCTTCCCACTGGAAACGACAGACTGTGGTCTATTTTGGGTTAGTTATTTAAAAAATCGTTGTCCAGTTTCCGCTCTGCTTTAGCTATTTAGCTAACTGACAATCTAGTTAGTTATTTAGCCGTCTTTGTTTATATTGATAAAACTCTCTTATTTTGACACAATTTAGGTCGCCAACCTATCGTCAGTCATTTAATAAGTTCAAGCTCGCGAAAAGAAAGAAAGAAACCACGAAGAATATGGAGGTTGATTTCCCAGAGCAAGACGCTAGTAGCACGGACGAAGAAGACACTGTCAGCTCCTCTGTATCTGAAGATGGAGACAGCTCGGGTAAGGAATACAGTAAATGTAGCTAACTAGATTTAACTAGGCCAAATGTAGCTTGCTGTTGTGCAGTTTCAAAATGTTTTACGTGTGTGTTAGTACAGTGTGCATGGCGATTTTGGTTTATGGTCTCGTTATGACTAAAGTGATGCTGCTTGGCCATGTTGCTATAGTTGCTAGCTTGCTACTTCTACTTTGTTTACTGTGTTGGAGTTGTCTGACAGTTGACATGTTTATTTTGCCAACAGAGATGAACGACGAGGACTGCGAGAGGAGACGAGTGGAATGCATGGACGAGATGACTACCCTGGAGAAGCAATTCGGCGACTTGAAAGAACAGTAAATAAAATTGGCTACTTCGCAAATTGATTCAGTCTTACCCGATTGATTACTTTCTGATCCATGTTTACGTGCAGCCAAGTCAACTAGCTACTGATGATGCTGCTATATTGACTCACCCCTGTCTATCCCGTTATGACTAGACTGTACAAGGAGAGGCTCTGTCAGGTGGATATAAAGCTACAGGAGGTCATAGCAGCCTGTGCCCAAGAGTATCTGGAACCACTGGCCAACCTACAGGAGAATATGCAGATCAGAACTAAAGTGGGCGGTGAGTTTCCATGTCACTTTGCCTAGACTAGATTGGATACTAACGTCACACTTTGCATTTTAACTTTAGTTGTGACAGGCGGCTGATGTCAACGTCAGAAAGATCAGTGGTTTTCTAACATTTTAGCTGTGTGTTCCTTAGATGACTTACCTACTGGGTTCCTGGGTAGGCTACCTCCAAATATAACGAACAGACATTTGTTTATATACGTTGTCTATAGTCTCAGAAGGCTGGGTCTATCATCGGCACCCACCAGGACAATCTAGAGCCCATCCTGGATAAGCGGATCCTCAGAAAAATGAGGCGTATAGAAGCCAGCACGAGACACCCCCTCCACAGTACCTGGAGCATCACAGTACTATGGCCAAGACTAGACACCCCCTCCACAGTGCCTGGAGCATCACAGTGCTATGGCCAAGACTAGACACCCCCCACAGTACCTGGAGCATCACAGTGCTATGGCCAAGACTAGACACCCCCACAGTACCTGGAGCATCAGAGCGCTATGGCCAAGACTAGACACCCCTCCACAGTACCTGGAGCATTACAGTGCTATGGCCAAGACTAGACCCCCCACCCCCCACAGTACCTAGAGCATCACAGTACCATGGCCAAGACTAGACCCCCCACAGTACCTGGAGCATCACAGTACTATGGCCACGACTAGCCACCCCCCACAGTACCTGGAGCATCACAGTACTATGGCCAAGACTAGACACCCCCTCCACAGTACCTGGAGCATCACAGTACTATGGCCAAGACTAGACACCCCCTCCACAGTACCTGGAGCATTACAGTACTATGGCCAAGACTAGACACCCCTCCACAGTACCTGGAGCATCACAGTACTATGGCCAAGACTAGACACCCCTCCACAGTACCTGGAGCATTACAGTGCTATGGCCAAGACTAGACACCCCCTCCACAGTACCTGGAGCATTACAGTGCTATGGCCAAGACTAGACACCCCCTCCACAGTACCTGGAGCATCAGAGTACTATGGCCAAGACTAGACCCCCTCCACAGTACCTGGAGCATCACAGTACTATGGCCAAGACTAGACACCCCTCCACAGTACCTGGAGCATTACAGTGCTATGGCCAAGACTAGACACCCACTCCACAGTACCTGGAGCATCACAGTACTATGGCCAAGACTAGACCCCCCACCCCCCACAGTACCTAGAGCATCACAGTACCATGGCCAAGACTAGACCCCCCCCCACAGTACCTGGAGCATCACAGTACTATGGCCACGACTAGCCACCCCCCACAGTACCTGGAGCATCACAGTACTATGGCCAAGACTAGACACCCCTCCACAGTACCTGGAGCATCACAGTACTATGGCCAAGACTAGACACCCCTCCACAGTACCTGGAGCATCACAGTACTATGGCCACGACTAGCCACCCCCCACAGTACCTGGAGCATCACAGTACTATGGCCACAACTAGCCACCCCCTCCACAGTACCTGGAGCATTACAGTGCTATGGCCAAGACTAGACACCCCCTCCACAGTACCTGGAGCATTACAGTGCTATGGCCAAGACTAGACACCCCCTCCACAGTACCTGGAGCATCACAGTGCTATGGCCAAGACTAGACCCCCCACAGTACCTGGAGCATCACAGTGCTATGGCCAAGACTAGACACCCCTCCACAGTACCTGGAGCATCAGAGCGCTATGGCCAAGACTAGACACCCCCTCCACAGTACCTGGAGCATTACAGTGCTATGGCCAAGACTAGACCCCCCCACCCCCCACAGTACCTAGAGCATCACAGTACCATGGCCAAGACTAGACCCCCCCCCACAGTACCTGGAGCATCACAGTACTATGGCCACAACTAGCCACCCCTCCACAGTACCTGGAGCATCACAGTACTATGGCCACGACTAGCCACCCCCCACCCCCCACAGTACCTGGAGCATCACAGTACTATGGCCACGACTAGCCCCCCACCCCCCACAGTACCTAGAGCATCACAGTACCATGGCCAAGACTAGTCACCCCTCCACAGTACCTGGAGCATTACAGTGCTATGGCCAAGACTAGACCCCACCCCCCACAGTACCTAGAGCATCACAGTACCATGGCCAAGACTAGACCCCCCACAGTACCTGGGGCATTACAGTGCTATGGCCAAGACTAGACACCCCTCCACAGTACCTGGAGCATCACAGTGCTATGGCCAAGACTAGACACCCCCCCCACAGTACCTGGAGCATCACAGTGCTATGGCCAAGACTAGACACCCCCTCCACAGTACCTGGAGCATCAGAGCGCTATGGCCAAGACTAGACACCCCCTCCACAGTACCTGGGGCATTACAGTGCTATGGCCAAGACTAGACCCCCCCACAGTACCTAGAGCATCACAGTACCATGGCCAAGACTAGACCCCCCACAGTACCTGGAGCATCACAGTACTATGGCCACGACTAGCCACCCCCCCACAGTACCTGGAGCATCACAGTACTATGGCCAAGACTAGACACCCCCTCCACATTACCTGGAGCATCACAGTACTATGGCCACGACTAGCCACCCCCCCCACAGTACCTGGAGCATCACAGTACTATGGCCACAACTAGCCACCCTCCACAGTACCTGGAGCATCACAGTACTATGGCCACGACTAGCCCCCCCACAGTACCTGGAGCATCACAGTACTATGGCCACGACTAGCCCCCACCCCCACAGTACCTAGAGCATCACAGTACCATGGCCAAGACTAGACACCCCCTCCACAGTACCTGGAGCATTACAGTGCTATGGCCAAGACTAGACCCCACCCCCCACAGTACCTAGAGCATCACAGTACCATGGCCAAGACTAGACCCCCCACAGTACCTGGAGCATCACAGTACTATGGCCAAGACTAGACCCCCTCCACAGTACCTGGAGCATCACAGTACTATGGCCAAGACTAGACACCCCCTCCACAGTACCTGGAGCATTACAGTGCTATGGCCAAGACTAGACACCCACTCCACAGTACCTGGAGCATCACAGTACTATGGCCAAGACTAGACCCCCCACAGTACCTAGAGCATCACAGTACCATGGCCAAGACTAGACCCCCCCACAGTACCTGGAGCATCACAGTACTATGGCCACGACTAGCCACCCCCCACAGTACCTGGAGCATCACAGTACTATGGCCAAGACTAGACACCCCTCCACAGTACCTGGAGCATCAGAGCGCTATGGCCAAGACTAGACACCCCCTCCACAGTACCTGGAGCATCAGAGCGCTATGGCCAAGACTAGACACCCCTCCACAGTACCTGGAGCATTACAGTGCTATGGCCAAGACTAGACCCCCCCCACCCCCCCCACAGTACCTAGAGCATCACAGTACCATGGCCAAGACTAGACCCCCCCACAGTACCTAGAGCATCACAGTACCATGGCCAAGACTAGACCCCCCCCACAGTACCTGGAGCATCACAGTACTATGGCCACAACTAGCCACCCCCTCCACAGTACCTGGAGCATCACAGTACTATGGCCACGACTAGCCACCCCCCACAGTACCTGGAGCATCACAGTACTATGGCCACGACTAGCCCCCCACCCCCACAGTACCTAGAGCATCACAGTACCATGGCCAAGACTAGACACCCCCTCCACAGTACCTGGAGCATTACAGTGCTATGGCCAAGACTAGACCCCACCCCCCACAGTACCTAGCGCATCACAGTACCATGGCCAAGACTAGACCCCCCACAGTACCTGGGGCATTACAGTGCTATGGCCAAGACTAGACACCCCCTCCACAGTACCTGGAGCATCACAGTGCTATGGCCAAGACTAGACACACCCCCCACAGTACCTGGAGCATCACAGTGCTATGGCCAAGACTAGACACCCCCTCCACAGTACCTTGAGCATCAGAGCGCTATGGCCAAGATTAGACACCCCTCCACAGTACCTGGGGCATTACAGTGCTATGGCCAAGACTAGACCCCCCCCCACCCCCCACAGTACCTAGAGCATCACAGTACCATGGCCAAGACTAGACCCCCCCCACAGTACCTGGAGCATCACAGTACTATGGCCACGACTAGCCACCCCCCACAGTACCTGGAGCATCACAGTACTATGGCCAAGACTAGACACCCCCTCCACATTACCTGGAGCATCACAGTACTATGGCCACGACTAGCCACCCCCCACAGTACCTGGAGCATCACAGTACTATGGCCACAACTAGCCACCCCTCCACAGTACCTGGAGCATCACAGTACTATGGCCACGACTAGCCCCCCACAGTACCTGGAGCATCACAGTACTATGGCCACGACTAGCCCCCACCCCCCGCAGTACCTAGAGCATCACAGTACCATGGCCAAGACTAGACACCCCCTCCACAGTACCTGGAGCATTACAGTGCTATGGCCAAGACTAGACCCCACCCCCCACAGTACCTAGAGCATCACAGTACCATGGCCAAGACTAGACCCCCCACAGTACCTGGAGCATCACAGTACTATGGCCACGACTAGCCACCCCTCCACAGTACCTGGAGCATTACAGTGCTATGGCCAAGACTAGACACCCCTCCACAGTACCTGGAGCATCACAGTGCTATGGCCAAGACTAGACACCCCCCACAGTACCTGGAGCATCACAGTGCTATGGCCAAGACTAGACACCCCTCCACAGTACCTGGAGCATCAGAGCGCTATGGCCAAGACTAGACACCCCTCCACAGTACCTGGGGCATTACAGTGCTATGGCCAAGACTAGACCCCCCACAGTACCTAGAGCATCACAGTACCATGGCCAAGACTAGACCCCCCACAGTACCTGGAGCATCACAGTACTATGGCCACGACTAGCCACCCCCCCCACAGTACCTGGAGCATCACAGTACTATGGCCAAGACTAGACACCCCTCCACATTACCTGGAGCATCACAGTACTATGGCCACGACTAGCCACCCCCCACAGTACCTGGAGCATCACAGTACTATGGCCACAACTAGCCACCCCTCCACAGTACCTGGAGCATCACAGTACTATGGCCACGACTAGCCCCCCCCACAGTACCTGGAGCATCACAGTACTATGGCCACGACTAGCCCCCACCCCCCACAGTACCTAGAGCATCACAGTACCATGGCCAAGACTAGACACCCCTCCACAGTACCTGGAGCATTACAGTGCTATGGCCAAGACTAGACCCCACCCCCCACAGTACCTAGAGCATCACAGTACCATGGCCAAGACTAGACCCCCCACAGTACCTGGAGCATCACAGTACTATGGCCAAGACTAGACCCCCTCCACAGTACCTGGAGCATCACAGTACTATGGCCAAGACTAGACACCCCTCCACAGTACCTGGAGCATTACAGTGCTATGGCCAAGACTAGACACCCACTCCACAGTACCTGGAGCATCACAGTACTATGGCCAAGACTAGACCCCCCCCCCCCACAGTACCTAGAGCATCACAGTACCATGGCCAAGACTAGACCCCCCCCCACAGTACCTGGAGCATCACAGTACTATGGCCACGACTAGCCACCCCCCACAGTACCTGGAGCATCACAGTACTATGGCCAAGACTAGACACCCCTCTCCACAGTACCTGGAGCATCACAGTACTATGGCCAAGACTAGACACCCCTCCACAGTACCTGGAGCATCACAGTACTATGGCCACGACTAGCCACCCCCCACAGTACCTGGAGCATCACAGTACTATGGCCACAACTAGCCACCTCCTCCACAGTACCTGGAGCATCACAGTGCTATGGCCAAGACTAGACACCCCCCACAGTACCTGGAGCATCACAGTGCTATGGCCAAGACTAGACACCCCTCCACAGTACCTGGAGCATCAGAGCGCTATGGCCAAGACTAGACACCCCCCACAGTACCTGGAGCATTACAGTGCTATGGCCAAGACTAGACCCCCACCCCCCACAGTACCTAGAGCATCACAGTACCATGGCCAAGACTAGACCCCCCCCACAGTACCTAGAGCATCACAGTACCATGGCCAAGACTAGACCCCCCCACAGTACCTGGAGCATCACAGTACTATGGCCACAACTAGCCACCCCTCCACAGTACCTGGAGCATCACAGTACTATGGCCACGACTAGCCACCCCCCACAGTACCTGGAGCATCACAGTACTATGGCCACGACTAGCCCCCCACCCCCCACAGTACCTAGAGCATCACAGTACCATGGCCAAGACTAGACACCCCTCCACAGTACCTGGAGCATTACAGTGCTGTATGGCCAAGACTAGACCCCACCCCCCACAGTACCTAGCGCATCACAGTACCATGGCCAAGACTAGACCCCCCACAGTACCATTACAGGCTATGGCCAAGACTAGACACCCCTCCACAGTACCTGGAGCATCACAGTGCTATGGCCAAGACTAGACACCCCCCACAGTACCTGGAGCATCACAGTGCTATGGCCAAGACTAGACACCCCTCCACAGTACCTTGAGCATCAGAGCGCTATGGCCAAGACTAGACACCCCTCCACAGTACCTGGGGCATTACAGTGCTATGGCCAAGACTAGACCCCCCCCACCCCCCACAGTACCTAGAGCATCACAGTACCATGGCCAAGACTAGACCCCCCACAGTACCTGGAGCATCACAGTACTATGGCCACGACTAGCCACCCCCCACAGTACCTGGAGCATCACAGTACTATGGCCAAGACTAGACACCCTCCACATTACCTGGAGCATCACAGTACTATGGCCACGACTAGCCACCCCCCACAGTACCTGGAGCATCACAGTACTATGGCCACAACTAGCCACCCCTCCACAGTACCTGGAGCATCACAGTACTATGGCCACGACTAGCCCCCCACAGTACCTGGAGCATCACAGTACTATGGCCACGACTAGCCCCCACCCCCCGCAGTACCTAGAGCATCACAGTACCATGGCCAAGACTAGACACCCCTCCACAGTACCTGGAGCATTACAGTGCTATGGCCAAGACTAGACCCCACCCCCCACAGTACCTAGAGCATCACAGTACCATGGCCAAGACTAGACCCCCCACAGTACCTGGAGCATCACAGTACTATGGCCACGACTAGCCACCCCTCCACAGTACCTGGAGCATTACAGTGCTATGGCCAAGACTAGACACCCCCTCCACAGTACATGGAGCATCACAGTGCTATGGCCAAGACTAGACACCCCCCCACAGTACCTGGAGCATCACAGTGCTATGGCCAAGACTAGACCCACCCCCCACAGTACCTAGAGCATCACAGTACCATGGCCAAGACTAGACCCCCCACAGTACCTGGAGCATCACAGTACTATGGCCACGACTAGCCACCCCCCACAGTACCTGGAGCATCACAGTACTATGGCCAAGACACCCCCTCCACAGTACCTGGAGCATCACAGTATTATGGCCACGACTAGCCACCCCCCCCCACAGTACCTGGAGCATCACAGTACTATGGCCACAACTAGCCACCCCTCCACAGTACCTGGAGCATCACAGTACCATGGCCAAGACTAGACCCCCCCACAGTACCTGGAGCATCACAGTACTATGGCCAAGACTAGACACCCCTCCACAGTACCTGGAGCATCACAGTACTATGGCCAAGACTAGCCCCCACAGTACCTGGAGCATCACAGTACTATGGCCACGACTAGCCACCCCCTCCACAGTACCTGGAGCATCACAGTACTATGGCCAAGACTAGCCACCCCCTCCACAGTACCTGGAGCATCACAGTACTATGGCCAAGACTAGACACCCCCCACAGTACCTGGAGCATCACAGTACTATGGCCACGACTAGCCCCCCCACAGTACCTGGAGCATTACAGTGCTATGGCCAAGACTAGACACCCCTCCACAGTACCTGGAGCATTACAGTGCTATGGCCAAGACTAGACACCCCCTCCACAGTACCTGGAGCATCACAGTACTATGGCCAAGACTAGACCCCCTCCACAGTACCTGGAGCATCACAGTACTATGGCCAAGACTAGACACCCCTCCACAGTACCTGGAGCATTACAGTGCTATGGCCAAGACTAGACACCCCCTCCACAGTACCTGGAGCATCACAGTACTATGGCCAAGACTAGACCCCCCTCCACAGTACCTGGAGCATCACAGTACTATGGCCAAGACTAGACACCCCCTCCACAGTACCTGGAGCATTACAGTGCTATGGCCAAGACTAGACACCCACTCCACAGTACCTGGAGCATCACAGTACTATGGCCAAGACTAGACACCCCTCCACAGTACCTGGAGCATCACAGTGCTATGGCCAAGACTAGACACCCCTCCACAGTACCTGGAGTATCACAGTACTATGGCCAAGACTAGACCCCCTCCACAGTACCTGGAGCATCACAGTACTATGGCCAAGACTAGACACCCCCCACAGTACCTGGAGCATCACAGTGCTATGGCCAAGACTAGACACCCCTCCACAGTACCTGGAGCATTACAGTGCTATGGCCACGACTAGACACCCCTCCACAGTACCTGGAGCATCACAGTACTATGGCCAAGACTAGACACCCCTCCACAGTACCTGGAGCATCACAGTACTATGGCCAAGACTAGACACCCCCTCCACAGTACCTGGAGCATCACAGTACTATGGCCAAGACTAGACACCCCCTCCACAGTACCTGGAGCATCAGAGCGCTATGGCCAAGACTAGACACCCCTCCACAGTACCTGGGGCATTACAGTGCTATGGCCAAGACTAGACCCCCCACAGTACCTGGAGCATCACAGTACTATGGCCACGACTAGCCCCCCCCCCCCCACAGTACCTAGAGCATCACAGTACCATGGCCAAGACTAGACACCCCTCCACAGTACCTGGAGCATTACAGTGCTATGGCCAAGACTAGACCCCACCCCCACAGTACCTAGCGCATCACAGTACCATGGCCAAGACTAGACCCCCCACAGTACCTGGGGCATTACAGTGCTATGGCCAAGACTAGACACCCCTCCACAGTACCTGGAGCATCACAGTGCTATGGCCAAGACTAGACACCCCCCACAGTACCTGGAGCATCACAGTGCTATGGCCAAGACTAGACACCCCCTCCACAGTACCTTGAGCATCAGAGCGCTATGGCCAAGACTAGACACCCCTCCACAGTACCTGGGGCATTACAGTGCTATGGCCAAGACTAGACCCCCCACCCCCCCCACAGTACCTAGAGCATCACAGTACCATGGCCAAGACTAGACCCCCACAGTACCTGGAGCATCACAGTACTATGGCCACGACTAGCCACCCCCACAGTACCTGGAGCATCACAGTACTATGGCCAAGACTAGACACCCCCTCCACATTACCTGGAGCATCACAGTACTATGGCCACGACTAGCCACCCCCCACAGTACCTGGAGCATCACAGTACTATGGCCACAACTAGCCACCCCCTCCACAGTACCTGGAGCATCACAGTACTATGGCCACGACTAGCCCCCCACAGTACCTGGAGCATCACAGTACTATGGCCACGACTAGCCCCCACCCCCGCAGTACCTAGAGCATCACAGTACCATGGCCAAGACTAGACACCCCTCCACAGTACCTGGAGCATTACAGTGCTATGGCCAAGACTAGACCCCACCCCCCACAGTACCTAGAGCATCACAGTACCATGGCCAAGACTAGACCCCCCACAGTACCTGGAGCATCACAGTACTATGGCCACGACTAGCCACCCCTCCACAGTACCTGGAGCATTACAGTGCTATGGCCAAGACTAGACACCCCTCCACAGTACATGGAGCATCACAGTGCTATGGCCAAGACTAGACACCCCCCCCCACAGTACCTGGAGCATCACAGTGCTATGGCCAAGACTAGACCCACCCCCCACAGTACCTAGAGCATCACAGTACCATGGCCAAGACTAGACCCCCCACAGTACCTGGAGCATCACAGTACTATGGCCACGACTAGCCACCCCCCCCACAGTACCTGGAGCATCACAGTACTATGGCCAAGACACCCCCTCCACAGTACCTGGAGCATCACAGTATTATGGCCACGACTAGCCACCCCCCACAGTACCTGGAGCATCACAGTACTATGGCCACAACTAGCCACCCCTCCACAGTACCTGGAGCATCACAGTACCATGGCCAAGACTAGACCCCCCACAGTACCTGGAGCATCACAGTACTATGGCCAAGACTAGACACCCCTCCACAGTACCTGGAGCATCACAGTACTATGGCCAAGACTAGCCCCCCCCCCACAGTACCTGGAGCATCACAGTACTATGGCCACGACTAGCCACCCCTCCACAGTACCTGGAGCATCACAGTACTATGGCCAAGACTAGCCACCCCTCCACAGTACCTGGAGCATCACAGTACTATGGCCAAGACTAGACACCCCCTCCACAGTACCTGGAGCATCACAGTACTATGGCCACGACTAGCCCCCCACAGTACCTGGAGCATTACAGTGCTATGGCCAAGACTAGACACCCCTCCACAGTACCTGGAGCATTACAGTGCTATGGCCAAGACTAGACACCCCTCCACAGTACCTGGAGCATCACAGTACTATGGCCAAGACTAGACCCCCTCCACAGTACCTGGAGCATCACAGTACTATGGCCAAGACTAGACACCCCTCCACAGTACCTGGAGCATTACAGTGCTATGGCCAAGACTAGACACCCCTCCACAGTACCTGGAGCATCACAGTACTATGGCCAAGACTAGACCCCCCTCCACAGTACCTGGAGCATCACAGTACTATGGCCAAGACTAGACACCCTCCACAGTACCTGGAGCATTACAGTGCTATGGCCAAGACTAGACACCCACTCCACAGTACCTGGAGCATCACAGTACTATGGCCAAGACTAGACACCCTCCACAGTACCTGGAGCATCACAGTGCTATGGCCAAGACTAGACACCCCTCCACAGTACCTGGAGTATCACAGTACTATGGCCAAGACTAGACCCCCTCCACAGTACCTGGAGCATCACAGTACTATGGCCAAGACTAGACACCCCCCACAGTACCTGGAGCATCACAGTGCTATGGCCAAGACTAGACACCCCTCCACAGTACCTGGAGCATTACAGTGCTATGGCCACGACTAGACACCCCTCCACAGTACCTGGAGCATCACAGTACTATGGCCAAGACTAGACACCCCTCCACAGTACCTGGAGCATCACAGTACTATGGCCAAGACTAGACACCCCTCCACAGTACCTGGAGCATCACAGTACTATGGCCAAGACTAGACACCCCCCTCCACAGTACCTGGAGCATCAGAGCGCTATGGCCAAGACTAGACACCCCCTCCACAGTACCTGGGGCATTACAGTGCTATGGCCAAGACTAGACCCCCCACAGTACCTGGAGCATCACAGTACTATGGCCACAACTAGCCACCCCTCCACAGTACCTGGAGCATCACAGTACTATGGCCACGACTAGCCCCCCACAGTACCTGGAGCATCACAGTACTATGGCCACGACTAGCCCCCACCCCCGCAGTACCTAGAGCATCACAGTACCATGGCCAAGACTAGACACCCCCTCCACAGTACCTGGAGCATTACAGTGCTATGGCCAAGACTAGACCCCACCCCCCACAGTACCTAGAGCATCACAGTACCATGGCCAAGACTAGACCCCCCACAGTACCTGGAGCATCACAGTACTATGGCCACGACTAGCCACCCCTCCACAGTACCTGGAGCATTACAGTGCTATGGCCAAGACTAGACACCCCTCCACAGTACATGGAGCATCACAGTGCTATGGCCAAGACTAGACACCCCCCACAGTACCTGGAGCATCACAGTGCTATGGCCAAGACTAGACCCCCCACCCCCCACAGTACCTAGAGCATCACAGTACCATGGCCAAGACTAGACCCCCCCACAGTACCTGGAGCATCACAGTACTATGGCCACGACTAGCCACCCCCCACAGTACCTGGAGCATCACAGTACTATGGCCAAGACACCCCTCCACAGTACCTGGAACATCACAGTATTATGGCCACGACTAGCCACCCCCCACAGTACCTGGAGCATCACAGTACTATGGCCACAACTAGCCACCCCCTCCACAGTACCTGGAGCATCACAGTACCATGGCCAAGACTAGACCCCCACAGTACCTGGAGCATCACAGTACTATGGCCAAGACTAGACACCCCTCCACAGTACCTGGAGCATCACAGTACTATGGCCAAGACTAGCCCCCCCACAGTACCTGGAGCATCACAGTACTATGGCCACGACTAGCCACCCCCTCCACAGTACCTGGAGCATCACAGTACTATGGCCAAGACTAGCCACCCCTCCACAGTACCTGGAGCATCACAGTACTATGGCCAAGACTAGACACCCCTCCACAGTACCTGGAGCATCACAGTACTATGGCCACGACTAGCCCCCCACAGTACCTGGAGCATTACAGTGCTATGGCCAAGACTAGACACCCCTCCACAGTACCTGGAGCATTACAGTGCTATGGCCAAGACTAGACACCCCTCCACAGTACCTGGAGCATCACAGTACTATGGCCAAGACTAGACCCCCCTCCACAGTACCTGGAGCATCACAGTACTATGGCCAAGACTAGACACCCCTCCACAGTACCTGGAGCATTACAGTGCTATGGCCAAGACTAGACACCCCTCCACAGTACCTGGAGCATCACAGTACTATGGCCAAGACTAGACCCCCTCCACAGTACCTGGAGCATCACAGTACTATGGCCAAGACTAGACACCCCTCCACAGTACCTGGAGCATTACAGTGCTATGGCCAAGACTAGACACCCACTCCACAGTACCTGGAGCATCACAGTACTATGGCCAAGACTAGACACCCCTCCACAGTACCTGGAGCATCACAGTGCTATGGCCAAGACTAGACACCCCCTCCACAGTACCTGGAGTATCACAGTACTATGGCCAAGACTAGACCCCCTCCACAGTACCTGGAGCATCACAGTACTATGGCCAAGACTAGACACCCCCCACAGTACCTGGAGCATCACAGTGCTATGGCCAAGACTAGACACCCCCTCCACAGTACCTGGAGCATTACAGTGCTATGGCCACGACTAGACACCCCTCCACAGTACCTGGAGCATCACAGTACTATGGCCAAGACTAGACACCCCTCCACAGTACCTGGAGCATCACAGTACTATGGCCAAGACTAGACACCCCTCCACAGTACCTGGAGCATCACAGTACTATGGCCAAGACTAGACACCCCTCCACAGTACCTGGAGCATCAGAGCGCTATGGCCAAGACTAGACACCCCCTCCACAGTACCTGGGGCATTACAGTGCTATGGCCAAGACTAGACCCTCCCCCACAGTACCTGGAGCATTACAGTGCTATGGCCAAGACTAGACACCCCCTCCACAGTACCTGGAGCATCAGAGCGCTATGGCCAAGACTAGACACCCCCTCCACAGTACCTGGGGCATTACAGTGCTATGGCCAAGACTAGACCCCCCACCCCCCACAGTACCTAGAGCATCACAGTACCATGGCCAAGACTAGACCCCCACAGTACCTGGAGCATCACAGTACTATGGCCACGACTAGCCCCCACAGTACCTGGAGCATCACAGTACTATGGCCACGACTAGCCACCCCCACAGTACCTGGAGCATCACAGTACTATGGCCACAACTAGCCACCCCCCACAGTACCTGGAGCATCACAGTACTATGGCCACGACTAGCCCCCCCACCCCCCACAGTACCTAGAGCATCACAGTGCCATGGCCAAGACTAGACACCCCCTCCACAGTACCTGGAGCATTACAGTGCTATGGCCAAGACTAGACCCCACCCCCCACAGTACCTAGAGCATCACAGTACCATGGCCAAGACTAGACCCCCCACAGTACCTGGAGCATCACAGTACTATGGCCACGACTAGCCACCCCTCCACAGTACCTGGAGCATTACAGTGCTATGGCCAAGACTAGACACCCCTCCACAGTACCTGGAGCATTACAGTGCTATGGCCAAGACTAGACACCCCCTCCACAGTACCTGGAGCATCACAGTGCTATGGCCAAGACTAGACACCCCTCCACAGTACCTGGAGCATTACAGTGCTATGGCCACGACTAGACACCCCTCCACAGTACCTGGAGCATCACAGTACTATGGCCAAGACTAGACACCCCTCCACAGTACCTGGAGCATCACAGTACTATGGCCAAGACTAGACCCCTCCACAGTACCTGGAGCATCACAGTACTATGGCCAAGACTAGACACCCCTCCACAGTACCTGGAGCATCAGAGCGCTATGGCCAAGACTAGACACCCTCCACAGTACCTGGAGCATCACAGTACTATGGCCAAGACTAGACCCCCTCCACAGTACCTGGAGCATCACAGTACTATGGCCAAGACTAGACACCCCTCCACAGTACCTGGAGCATTACAGTGCTATGGCCAAGACTAGACACCCACTCCACAGTACCTGGAGCATCACAGTACTATGGCCAAGACTAGACACCCCCTCCACAGTACCTGGAGCATCACAGTGCTATGGCCAAGACTAGACACCCCTCCACAGTACCTGGAGTATCACAGTACTATGGCCAAGACTAGACCCCCTCCACAGTACCTGGAGCATCACAGTACTATGGCCAAGACTAGACACCCCCCACAGTACCTGGAGCATCACAGTGCTATGGCCAAGACTAGACACCCCCTCCACAGTACCTGGAGCATTACAGTGCTATGGCCACGACTAGACACCCCCTCCACAGTACCTGGAGCATCACAGTACTATGGCCAAGACTAGACACCCCTCCACAGTACCTGGAGCATCACAGTACTATGGCCAAGACTAGACACCCCTCCACAGTACCTGGAGCATCACAGTACTATGGCCAAGACTAGACACCCCTCCACAGTACCTGGAGCATCAGAGCGCTATGGCCAAGACTAGACACCCCCTCCACAGTACCTGGGGCATTACAGTGCTATGGCCAAGACTAGACCCCCCCACAGTACCTGGAGCATCACAGTACTATGGCCACAACTAGCCACCCCCATCCACAGTACCTGGAGCATCACAGTACTATGGCCACGACTAGCCCCCCACAGTACCTGGAGCATCACAGTACTATGGCCACGACTAGCCCCCACCCCCACAGTACCTGGAGCATCACAGTACCATGGCCAAGACTAGACACCCCTCCACAGTACCTGGAGCATTACAGTGCTATGGCCAAGACTAGACCCCACCCCCCACAGTACCTAGAGCATCACAGTACCATGGCCAAGACTAGACCCCCCACAGTACCTGGAGCATCACAGTACTATGGCCACGACTAGCCACCCCCTCCACAGTACCTGGAGCATTACAGTGCTATGGCCAAGACTAGACACCCCTCCACAGTACATGGAGCATCACAGTGCTATGGCCAAGACTAGACACCCCCCACAGTACCTGGAGCATCACAGTGCTATGGCCAAGACTAGACCCCCCACCCCCCACAGTACCTAGAGCATCACAGTACCATGGCCAAGACTAGACCCCCCACAGTACCTGGAGCATCACAGTACTATGGCCACAGACTAGGCCACCCCCCCCACAGTACCTGGAGCATCACAGTACTATGGCCAAGACACCCCCTCCACAGTACCTGGAGCATCACAGTATTATGGCCACGACTAGCCCCCCCACAGTACCTGGAGCATCACAGTACTATGGCCACAACTAGCCACCCCTCCACAGTACCTGGAGCATCACAGTACCATGGCCAAGACTAGACCCCCCACAGTACCTGGAGCATCACAGTACTATGGCCACGACTAGCCACCCCCCACAGTACCTGGAGCATCACAGTACTATGGCCACGACTAGCCACCCCCCACAGTACCTGGAGCATCACAGTACTATGGCCACAACTAGGCCACCCCCTCCACAGTACCTGGAGCATCACAGTACTATGGCCACGACTAGCCCCCCCACCCCCACAGTACCTAGCCTGGAGCATCACAGTGCCATGGCCAAGACTAGACACCCCCTCCACAGTACCTGGAGCATTACAGTGCTATGGCCAAGACTAGACCCCACCCCCCACAGTACCTAGAGTATCACAGTACCATGGCCAAGACTAGACCCCCCACAGTACCTGGAGCATCACAGTACTATGGCCACGACTAGCCACCCCCTCCACAGTACCTGGAGCATTACAGTGCTATGGCCAAGACTAGACACCCCTCCACAGTACCTGGAGCATTACAGTGCTATGGCCAAGACTAGACACCCCCTCCACAGTACCTGGAGCATCACAGTGCTATGGCCAAGACTAGACACCCCCTCCACAGTACCTGGAGCATTACAGTGCTATGGCCACGACTAGACACCCCCTCCACAGTACCTGGAGCATCACAGTACTATGGCCAAGACTAGACACCCCTCCACAGTACCTGGAGCATCACAGTACTATGGCCAAGACTAGACACCCCTCCACAGTACCTGGAGCATCACAGTACTATGGCCAAGACTAGACACCCCTCCACAGTACCTGGAGCATCAGGCGCTATGGCCAAGACTAGACACCCCCTCCACAGTACCTGGGGCATTACAGTGCTATGGCCAAGACTAGACCCCCCCCACAGTACCTGGAGCATTACAGTGCTATGGCCAAGACTAGACACCCCCCACAGTACCTGGAGCATCAGAGCGCTATGGCCAAGACTAGACACCCCCTCCACAGTACCTGGGGCATTACAGTGCTATGGCCAAGACTAGACCCCCCACCCCCCACAGTACCTAGAGCATCACAGTACCATGGCCAAGACTAGACCCCCCCACAGTACCTGGAGCATCACAGTACTATGGCCACGACCAGCCACCCCCCACAGTACCTGGAGCATCACAGTACTATGGCCACGACTAGCCACCCCCCACAGTACCTGGAGCATCACAGTACTATGGCCACAACTAGCCACCCTCCACAGTACCTGGAGCATCACAGTACTATGGCCACGACTAGCCCCCCCCACCCCCACAGTACCTAGAGCATCACAGTGCCATGGCCAAGACTAGACACCCCTCCACAGTACCTGGAGCATTACAGTGCTATGGCCAAGAGACTAGACCCCACCCCCCACAGTACCTAGAGCATCACAGTACCATGGCCAAGACTAGACCCCCCACAGTACCTGGAGCATCACAGTACTATGGCCACGACTAGCCACCCCCTCCACAGTACCTGGAGCATTACAGTGCTATGGCCAAGACTAGACACCCCCTCCACAGTACCTGGAGCATTACAGTGCTATGGCCAAGACTAGACACCCCTCCACAGTACCTGGAGCATCACAGTGCTATGGCCAAGACTAGACACCCCCCACAGTACCTGGAGCATCACAGTGCTATGGCCAAGACTAGACACCCCTCCACAGTACCTGGAGCATCAGAGCGCTATGGCCAAGACTAGACACCCCCTCCACAGTACCTGGGGCATTACAGTGCTATGGCCAAGACTAGACCCCCCACCCCCCACAGTACCTGAGCATCACAGTACCATGGCCAAGACTAGACCCCCCACAGTACCTGGAGCATCACAGTACTATGGCCACGACTAGCCACCCCCCCACAGTACCTGGAGCATCACAGTACTATGGCCAAGACTAGACACCCCCACCACAGTACCTGGAGCATCACAGTACTATGGCCACGACTAGCCACCCCCCACAGTACCTGGAGCATCACAGTACTATGGCCACAACTAGCCACCCCTCCACAGTACCTGGAGCATCACAGTACCATGGCCAAGACTAGACCCCCCACAGTACCTGGAGCATCACAGTACTATGGCCAAGACTAGACACCCCTCCACAGTACCTGGAGCATCACAGTACCATGGCCAAGACTAGACCCCCCACAGTACCTGGAGCATCACAGTACTATGGCCAAGACTAGACACCCCTCCACAGTACCTGGAGCATCACAGTACTATGGCCAAGACTAGACACCCCTCCACAGTACCTGGAGCATCACAGTACTATGGCCACGACTAGCCACCCCCCTCCACAGTACCTGGAGCATCACAGTACTATGGCCAAGACTAGACACCCCCTCCACAGTACCTGGAGCATCACAGTACTATGGCCACGACTAGCCCCCCTCCACAGTACCTGGAGCATCACAGTACTATGGCCACGACTAGCCACCCTCCACAGTACCTGGAGCATCACAGTACTATGGCCAAGACTAGACACCCCCTCCACAGTACCTGGAGCATCACAGTACTATGGCCACGACTAGCCCCCCACAGTACCTGGAGCATTACAGTGCTATGGCCAAGACTAGACACCCCTCCACAGTACCTGGAGCATTACAGTACTATGGCCAAGACTAGACACCCCCTCCACAGTACCTGGAGCATCACAGTACTATGGCCAAGACTAGACCCCCCTCCACAGTACCTGGAGCATCACAGTACTATGGCCAAGACTAGACACCCCCTCCACAGTACCTGGAGCATCACAGTGCTATGGCCAAGACTAGACACCCCCTCCACAGTACCTGGAGCATTACAGTGCTATGGCCAAGACTAGACACCCCCTCCACAGTACCTGGAGCATTACAGTGCTATGGCCAAGACTAGACACCCCCTCCACAGTACCTGGAGCATCACAGTGCTATGGCCAAGACTAGACACCCCTCCACAGTACCTGGAGTATCACAGTACTATGGCCAAGACTAGACCCCCTCCACAGTACCTGGAGCATCACAGTACTATGGCCAAGACTAGACACCCCCCACAGTACCTGGAGCATCACAGTGCTATGGCCAAGACTAGACACCCCTCCACAGTACCTGGAGCATTACAGTGCTATGGCCACGACTAGACACCCCCTCCACAGTACCTGGAGCATCACAGTACTATGGCCAAGACTAGACACCCCTCCACAGTACCTGGAGCATCACAGTACTATGGCCAAGACTAGACACCCCTCCACAGTACCTGGAGCATCACAGTACTATGGCCAAGACTAGACACCCCTCCACAGTACCTGGGGCATTACAGTGCTATGGCCAAGACTAGACCCCCCACAGTACCTGGAGCATTACAGTGCTATGGCCAAGACTAGACACCCCCCCCACAGTACCTGGAGCATCAGAGCGCTATGGCCAAGACTAGACACCCCTCCACAGTACCTGGGGCATTACAGTGCTATGGCCAAGACTAGACCCCCCACCCCCCACAGTACCTAGAGCATCACAGTACCATGGCCAAGACTAGACCCCCCCCACAGTACCTGGAGCATCACAGTACTATGGCCACGACTAGCCACCCCCCACAGTACCTGGAGCATCACAGTACTATGGCCAAGACTAGACACCCCTCCACAGTACCTGGAGCATCACAGTACTATGGCCACGACTAGCCACCCCCCACAGTACCTGGAGCATCACAGTACTATGGCCACACTAGCCACCCCTCCACAGTACCTGGAGCATCACAGTACTATGGCCACGACTAGCCGCCCCCCACAGTACCTGGAGCATCACAGTACTATGGCCACGACTAGCCCCCCACCCCCCACAGTACCTAGAGCATCACAGTGCCATGGCCAAGACTAGACACCCCTCCACAGTACCTGGTGCATTACAGTGCTATGGCCAAGACTAGACCCCACCCCCCACAGTACCTAGAGCATCACAGTACCATGGCCAAGACTAGACCCCCCACAGTACCTGGAGCATCACAGTACTATGGCCACGACTAGCCACCCCTCCACAGTACCTGGAGCATTACAGTGCTATGGCCAAGACTAGACACCCCTCCACAGTACCTGGAGCATTACAGTGCTATGGCCAAGACTAGACACCCCTCCACAGTACCTGGAGCATCACAGTGCTATGGCCAAGACTAGACACCCCCCCACAGTACCTGGAGCATCACAGTGCTATGGCCAAGACTAGACACCCCTCCACAGTACCTGGAGCATCAGAGCGCTATGGCCAAGACTAGACACCCCTCCACAGTACCTGGAGCATTACAGTGCTATGGCCAAGACTAGACACCCCTCCACAGTACCTGGAGCATTACAGTGCTATGGCCAAGACTAGACACCCCCTCCACAGTACCTGGAGCATCACAGTGCTATGGCCAAGACTAGACACCCCCCACAGTACCTGGAGCATCACAGTGCTATGGCCAAGACTAGACACCCCTCCACAGTACCTGGAGCATCAGAGCGCTATGGCCAAGACTAGACACCCTCCACAGTACCTGGGGCATTACAGTGCTATGGCCAAGACTAGACCCCCCACCCCCCACAGTACCTAGAGCATCACAGTACCATGGCCAAGACTAGACCCCCCACAGTACCTGGAGCATCACAGTACTATGGCCACGACTAGCCACCCCCACAGTACCTGGAGCATCACAGTACTATGGCCAAGACTAGACACCCCTCCACAGTACCTGGAGCATCACAATACTATGGCCACGACTAGCCACCCCCACAGTACCTGGAGCATCACAGTACTATGGCCACAACTAGCCACCCCTCCACAGTACCTGGAGCATCACAGTACCATGGCCAAGACTAGACCCCCACAGTACCTGGAGCATCACAGTACTATGGCCAAGACTAGACACCCCTCCACAGTACCTGGAGCATCACAGTACCATGGCCAAGACTAGACCCCCCACAGTACCTGGAGCATCACAGTACTATGGCCAAGACTAGACACCCCTCCACAGTACCTGGAGCATCACAGTACTATGGCCAAGACTAGACACCCCTCCACAGTACCTGGAGCATCACAGTACTATGGCCACGACTAGCCACCCCTCCACAGTACCTGGAGCATCACAGTACTATGGCCAAGACTAGACACCCCTCCACAGTACCTGGAGCATCACAGTACTATGGCCACGACTAGCCCCCCACACACAGTACCTGGAGCATCACAGTACTATGGCCACGACTAGCCACCCCTCCACAGTACCTGGAGCATCACAGTACTATGGCCAAGACTAGACACCCCTCCACAGTACCTGGAGCATCACAGTACTATGGCCACGACTAGCCCCCCACAGTACCTGGAGCATTACAGTGCTATGGCCAAGACTAGACACCCCTCCACAGTACCTGGAGCATTACAGTACTATGGCCAAGACTAGACACCCCCTCCACAGTACCTGGAGCATCACAGTACTATGGCCAAGACTAGACCCCCTCCACAGTACCTGGAGCATCACAGTACTATGGCCAAGACTAGACACCCCTCCACAGTACCTGGAGCATTACAGTGCTATGGCCAAGACTAGACACCCCCTCCACAGTACCTGGAGCATTACAGTGCTATGGCCAAGACTAGACACCCCTCCACAGTACCTGGAGCATTACAGTGCTATGGCCAAGACTAGACACCCCCTCCACAGTACCTGGAGCATCACAGTGCTATGGCCAAGACTAGACACCCCTCCACAGTACCTGGAGTATCACAGTACTATGGCCAAGACTAGACCCCCTCCACAGTACCTGGAGCATCACAGTACTATGGCCAAGACTAGACACCCCCACAGTACCTGGAGCATCACAGTGCTATGGCCAAGACTAGACACCCCTCCACAGTACCTGGGGCATTACAGTGCTATGGCCAAGACTAGACCCCCCACAGTACCTGGAGCATTACAGTGCTATGGCCAAGACTAGACACCCCTCCACAGTACCTGGAGCATCAGAGCGCTATGGCCAAGACTAGACACCCCCTCCACAGTACCTGGGGCATTACAGTGCTATGGCCAAGACTAGACCCCCCCACCCCCCACAGTACCTAGAGCATCACAGTACCATGGCCAAGACTAGACCCCCCCACAGTACCTGGAGCATCACAGTACTATGGCCACGACTAGCCACCCCCCACAGTACCTGGAGCATCACAGTACTATGGCCACAACTAGCCACCCTCCACAGTACCTGGAGCATCACAGTACTATGGCCACGACTAGCCGCCCCCCCACAGTACCTGGAGCATCACAGTACTATGGCCACGACTAGCCCCCCACCCCCACAGTACCTAGAGCATCACAGTGCCATGGCCAAGACTAGACACCCCCTCCACAGTACCTGGAGCATTACAGTGCTATGGCCAAGACTAGACCCCACCCCCCACAGTACCTAGAGCATCACAGTACCATGGCCAAGACTAGACCCCCCACAGTACCTGGAGCATCACAGTACTATGGCCACGACTAGCCACCCCTCCACAGTACCTGGAGCATTACAGTGCTATGGCCAAGACTAGACACCCCCCACAGTACCTGGAGCATTACAGTGCTATGGCCAAGACTAGACACCCCTCCACAGTACCTGGAGCATCACAGTGCTATGGCCAAGACTAGACACCCCCACAGTACCTGGAGCATCACAGTGCTATGGCCAAGACTAGACACCCCCTCCACAGTACCTGGAGCATCAGAGCGCTATGGCCAAGACTAGACACCCCCTCCACAGTACCTGGGGCATTACAGTGCTATGGCCAAGACTAGACCCCCACCCCCCACAGTACCTAGAGCATCACAGTACCATGGCCAAGACTAGACCCCCCACAGTACCTGGAGCATCACAGTACTATGGCCACGACTAGCCACCCCCCACAGTACCTGGAGCATCACAGTACTATGGCCAAGACTAGACACCCCTCCACAGTACCTGGAGCATCACAGTACTATGGCCACGACTAGCCACCCCCCACAGTACCTGGAGCATCACAGTACTATGGCCACAACTAGCCACCCCTCCACAGTACCTAGAGCATCACAGTACCATGGCCAAGACTAGACCCCCCCACAGTACCTGGAGCATCACAGTACTATGGCCAAGACTAGACACCCCTCCACAGTACCTGGAGCATCACAGTACCATGGCCAAGACTAGACCCCCCACAGTACCTGGAGCATCACAGTACTATGGCCAAGACTAGACACCCCCTCCACAGTACCTGGAGCATCACAGTACTATGGCCAAGACTAGACACCCCTCCACAGTACCTGGAGCATCACAGTACTATGGCCACGACTAGCCACCCCCTCCACAGTACCTGGAGCATCACAGTACTATGGCCAAGACTAGACACCCCTCCACAGTACCTGGAGCATCAGAGCGCTATGGCCAAGACTAGACACCCCCCTCCACAGTACCTGGGGCATTACAGTGCTATGGCCAAGACTAGACCCCCCCACCCCCCACAGTACCTAGAGCATCACAGTACCATGGCCAAGACTAGACCCCCCACAGTACCTGGAGCATCACAGTACTATGGCCACGACTAGCCACCCCCCACAGTACCTGGAGCATCACAGTACTATGGCCACAACTAGCCACCCCTCCACAGTACCTGGAGCATCACAGTACTATGGCCACGACTAGCCGCCCCCCACAGTACCTGGAGCATCACAGTACTATGGCCACGACTAGCCCCCCACCCCCACAGTACCTAGAGCATCACAGTGCCATGGCCAAGACTAGACACCCCTCCACAGTACCTGGAGCATTACAGTGCTATGGCCAAGACTAGACCCCACCCCCCACAGTACCTAGAGCATCACAGTACCATGGCCAAGACTAGACCCCCCACAGTACCTGGAGCATCACAGTACTATGGCCACGACTAGCCACCCTCCACAGTACCTGGAGCATTACAGTGCTATGGCCAAGACTAGACACCCCTCCACAGTACCTGGAGCATTACAGTGCTATGGCCAAGACTAGACACCCCCTCCACAGTACCTGGAGCATCACAGTGCTATGGCCAAGACTAGACACCCCCCACAGTACCTGGAGCATCACAGTGCTATGGCCAAGACTAGACACCCCTCCACAGTACCTGGAGCATCAGAGCGCTATGGCCAAGACTAGACACCCTCCACAGTACCTGGGGCATTACAGTGCTATGGCCAAGACTAGACCCCCCCACCCCCCACAGTACCTAGAGCATCACAGTACCATGGCCAAGACTAGACCCCCCACAGTACCTGGAGCATCACAGTACTATGGCCACGACTAGCCACCCCCCCACAGTACCTGGAGCATCACAGTACTATGGCCAAGACTAGACACCCCTCCACAGTACCTGGAGCATCACAGTACTATGGCCACGACTAGCCACCCCCCCCACAGTACCTGGAGCATCACAGTACTATGGCCACAACTAGCCACCCCTCCACAGTACCTAGAGCATCACAGTACCATGGCCAAGACTAGACCCCCCACAGTACCTGGAGCATCACAGTACTATGGCCAAGACTAGACACCCCTCCACAGTACCTGGAGCATCACAGTACCATGGCCAAGACTAGACCCCCCACAGTACCTGGAGCATCACAGTACTATGGCCAAGACTAGACACCCCTCCACAGTACCTGGAGCATCACAGTACTATGGCCAAGACTAGACACCCCTCCACAGTACCTGGAGCATCACAGTACTATGGCCACGACTAGCCACCCCTCCACAGTACCTGGAGCATCACAGTACTATGGCCAAGACTAGCCACCCCTCCACAGTACCTGGAGCATCACAGTACTATGGCCACGACTAGCCGCCCCCCACAGTACCTGGAGCATCACAGTACTATGGCCACGACTAGCCCCCCACCCCCCACAGTACCTAGAGCATCACAGTGCCATGGCCAAGACTAGACACCCCCTCCACAGTACCTGGAGCATTACAGTGCTATGGCCAAGACTAGACCCCACCCCCCACAGTACCTAGAGCATCACAGTACCATGGCCAAGACTAGACCCCCCACAGTACCTGGAGCATCACAGTACTATGGCCACGACTAGCCACCCCTCCACAGTACCTGGAGCATTACAGTGCTATGGCCAAGACTAGACACCCCTCCACAGTACCTGGAGCATTACAGTGCTATGGCCAAGACTAGACACCCCTCCACAGTACCTGGAGCATCACAGTGCTATGGCCAAGACTAGACACCCCCCACAGTACCTGGAGCATCACAGTGCTATGGCCAAGACTAGACACCCCTCCACAGTACCTGGAGCATCAGAGCGCTATGGCCAAGACTAGACACCCCCTCCACAGTACCTGGGGCATTACAGTGCTATGGCCAAGACTAGACCCCCCACCCCCCACAGTACCTAGAGCATCACAGTACCATGGCCAAGACTAGACCCCCCACAGTACCTGGAGCATCACAGTACTATGGCCACGACTAGCCACCCCCCCACAGTACCTGGAGCATCACAGTACTATGGCCAAGACTAGACACCCCTCCACAGTACCTGGAGCATCACAGTACTATGGCCACGACTAGCCACCCCCCCACAGTACCTGGAGCATCACAGTACTATGGCCACAACTAGCCACCCCTCCACAGTACCTAGAGCATCACAGTACCATGGCCAAGACTAGACCCCCCACAGTACCTGGAGCATCACAGTACTATGGCCAAGACTAGACACCCCCTCCACAGTACCTGGAGCATCACAGTACCATGGCCAAGACTAGACCCCCCACAGTACCTGGAGCATCACAGTACTATGGCCAAGACTAGACACCCTCCACAGTACCTGGAGCATCACAGTACTATGGCCAAGACTAGACACCCCTCCACAGTACCTGGAGCATCACAGTACTATGGCCACGACTAGCCACCCCTCCACAGTACCTGGAGCATCACAGTACTATGGCCAAGACTAGACACCCCTCCACAGTACCTGGAGCATCACAGTACTATGGCCACGACTAGCCCCCCACACAGTACCTGGAGCATCACAGTACTATGGCCACGACTAGCCACCCCCTCCACAGTACCTGGAGCATCACAGTACTATGGCCAAGACTAGACACCCCCTCCACAGTACCTGGAGCATCACAGTACTATGGCCACGACTAGCCCCCCACAGTACCTGGAGCATTACAGTGCTATGGCCAAGACTAGACACCCCCTCCACAGTACCTGGAGCATTACAGTACTATGGCCAAGACTAGACACCCCTCCACAGTACCTGGAGCATCACAGTACTATGGCCAAGACTAGACCCCCCTCCACAGTACCTGGAGCATCACAGTACTATGGCCAAGACTAGACACCCCTCCACAGTACCTGGAGCATCACAGTGCTATGGCCAAGACTAGACACCCTCCACAGTACCTGGAGCATCACAGTACTATGGCCAAGACTAGACCCCTCCACAGTACCTGGAGCATCACAGTACTATGGCCAAGACTAGACACCCCCACAGTACCTGGAGCATCACAGTGCTATGGCCAAGACTAGACACCCCCTCCACAGTACCTGGAGCATTACAGTGCTATGGCCACGACTAGACACCCCCTCCACAGTACCTGGAGCATCACAGTACTATGGCCAAGACTAGACACCCCTCCACAGTACCTGGAGCATCACAGTACTATGGCCAAGACTAGACACCCCCTCCACAGTACCTGGAGCATCACAGTACTATGGCCAAGACTAGACACCCCTCCACAGTACCTGGAGCATCACAGTACTATGGCCACGACTAGACACCCCTCCACAGTACCTGGAGCATCACAGTACTATGGCCAAGACTAGACACCCCTCCACAGTACCTGGAGCATCACAGTACTATGGCCACGACTAGACACCCCTCCACAGTACCTGGAGCATCACAGTACTATGGCCAAGACTAGACACCCCTCCACAGTACCTGGAGCATCACAGTACTATGGCCAAGACTAGACACCCTCCACAGTACCTGGAGCATCACAGTACTATGGCCAAGACTAGACACCCCCTCCACAGTACCTGGAGCATCACAGTGCTATGGCCAAGACTAGACACCCCTCCACAGTACCTGGAGCATCACAGTGCCATGGCCAAGACTAGACACCCCTCCACAGTACCTGGAGCATCACAGTACTATGGCCAAGACTAGACACCCCCTCCACAGTACCTGGAGCATCAGAGCGCTATGGCAGACAGATTTATTTTAGCCAGGTCTAAAGCATAATGTTTCCACTGATCCTTTTTAACACAAACACTTTTTATATTCATTGATGTGATGCTTGGAATGCCTGCGTGTCCTTGTTGTGTTTTAATGGTGTATTTATTGGTAATGTATGCGTGTCCTTGTTGTGTTTTAATGGTGTATTTATTGGTAATGTATGTGTGTCCTTGTTGTGTTTTAATGGTGTATTTATTGGTAATGTATGCGTGTCCTTGTTGTGTTTTAATGGTGTATTTATTGGTAATGTATGTGTGTCCTTGTTGTGTTTTAATGGTGTATTTATTGGTAATGTATGTGTGTCCTTGTTGTGTTTTAATGGTGTATTTATTGGTAATGTATGTGTTGGCTGGTGCAATAATATGTCCCCCCTGTGAAATTAATAAAGTACTATCGTATCTTATATACAATGTACTGTTACACTGTAGATATATGGCTCTGTTCTCAGTGAGGTCCAACCTTCTGAAGGGTGCCAAGACTAAAGGGATGTTTTCCTTTCTTGTATCTTCTCTAGGGATCTACCAAGAGCTGTGTCTGGAGTCTGTGAAGAACAAGTATGACTGTGAGATCCAGGCTGCCTGCCAACACTGGGAGGTCGGGTCAATTCAATTCAATACGATACAACTTTATTGATCCCCAAGGGCCAATTGTTGGGCCAGTGAATAATGTGACAGTGATCAAACGTGGAATTAAATCATTGTCTCTGGCCCTGTCTGAGGTTTCGGGCTGTGGAAAGCAGTTGGTTTGAAACCTTGCTTTCCCTTGTCAAGTCACATACAGGTCACCAATATGGCTACCTCAAGGAATGAAGGTTGCATGGCAAACTACTGGACAATAACGTAGAATGCTTTGCAGTTATGCAATCAGCAAAGTTGCAATTTTGTATGTATTGGACCAGGGTCTCTCGCCATGGTTTTGGTAGTACTACAGTACTCATCCATGTTCTGTGTTTCCTCCCAGAGCGAGAAGCTGTTGCTGTTTGACACGGTGCACAGTGACTTAGAGGAGAAGATCAGACGCCTGGAGGAGGACCGACACAGTATCGACATCACCTCAGGTACAGGAGGCTATAGCCCCGGGCTATATGCAATACTCTGATCCTGTTAACTACATACAGAGGACGATGAGGAAGGGCTATTGCTGTACAGTCGATATTAGTTGGAAATGACTTTAAAGCCTGTTAATCTAAGTAAATGCTATTACTGACACTTGATCGAACTAAATGAAGGGCATTTAGGGTAGGTGATGTGTTGAATTAGGGGTTTAAATGCAGGGCTGGAGAGAGAGAGATCCTGCATACCCTACAATCTCAGGTATACCAGCTCGGATTGAAAGTGCCTTCGCAAAGTATTCATACCCCTTGACTTATTCCACATTTTGATGTGAATACTTATGAAATGCACATTGTTATATTTGGTAACACTTGCTTATTTTCCCTCTACTCCAACCACATTCGATTATCATTGAACCAATGAGGGTGGAGCTATGTCTACATAAGGGTGCCAATTTGAGACACACACACAAGCTCTGACGAAGGCCTTGAGGTCGATACGTAACGCTTATTAAAGAGCAGTGATGCTATCAAGAGCAGTGGGTTTTCTTTTCTCATCTTGTTTGACTGAATTCAAAATTTATTCAATTTATATATTTTTTCTCTCACCCATCTACAAATGGTATCCCATAATGACAAACTGAATTATGGGATACCATTTTTTTTTTAAACATTTTTGCAAATTACTTGAAAATTAAGTACAGAAATATCTCATTTACAATAGTATTCACACCCCTGAGTCAGTACTTTGTAGAAGCACATTTGGCAGTGATTACAGCTGTGAGTCTTTCTGGGTAAGTCTCTCAGAGCTTTTCTCTCTTGGATTGTGCAACATTTGCCCATTTTATTATTTTCTAAATTCTTCAAGCTCTGTTAAATTGGTTTTGATCATTGCTAGACAACCATTTTCAGATCTTGCCATAGATTTTCAAGCAGATTTATGTCAAAACTAACGTGGCAACTCAGGAACATTCACTGTCTTCTTGGTAAGCATCTCCAGTGTATATTTGGCCTTGTGTTATAGGTTATTGTCCTGCTGAAAGGTGAATTAACCTCCTAGTGTCTGGTGGACAGCAGACTGAACCAGGTTTTCCTCTAGAATTTAGTCTGTGCTTAGCTCCATTCCATTTCTTTGTTTTATCCTGATAAAGCCCCTGTCATTAGTGATTAATAGCATACCCATAATATGATGTAGCCACCAGTATGCTTGAAAATATAGAGAGACTCAGTAATTTGTTGTGTTGGATTTGCCCCAAACATAACACTATTTATTCAGGACAAAAAGTTATTTGCTTTGCCACATGTTTTGCAGTATTACTTTAGTGCTTGTTGCAAACAGGATGCATGTTTTGGAATATTTGTATTGTGTACAGGCTTCCTTTTCACTCTGTCAATTAGGTTAGTATTGTGGCGTGACTGGAGGTGTCACTACAGACCTGGGTTCGATTTCGGGCTGTATCACAACTGGCCGTGATCGCGAGTCCCATAGGGCGGTGCACAGTTGGCCCAGCGTTGGCCGGGGTAGCCTGTCATTCATTGGAAATAAGAATTTGCTCTTGACTGACTTGCCTAGTTAAAAAAAAAATCAAAATCTGTTTTAAAGTCACCATTGGCCTCATGGTGAAATCGCTGAGCACATTCCTTCCTCTCCAGTAATTGAGTTAGGAAGGACGCCTGTATCTTTGTAGTGACTGGGTTTATCAATACACCTAAAGTGTAATTAATAACTTCACAATGCTCAAAAGGAAATTCAATGTCTACTTTTTATTTTTACCCATCTGCCAATAAGGGCCATTCTTTGAGAGTCATTGGAAAACCTCCCTGATATTTGTGGTTGAATCAGGGCTTGAAATTCACTGCTCAACTGAGGGACCTTACAATTATCTGTGTGTGGGGTACAGAGATGAGGTAGTCATTGAAAAATAATGTTAAATATTATTATTGTACCGAGTGAGTCCATGCAACTTATTATGTGACTTGTTAAGCAGATTTGTACTCCTGAACTACTCCTGTCTTGCTATTAACCAAGGGGTTGACTACTTATTGCCTTAAGACATTTCAGCTTTTCATTTTTAACTGATTTGTAAAAATGTCTAAACATAATTTCACTTTGACGTGTGTGTGTATGTGTGGGCCAGTGGCCAAAATTCTCAATTTAAAAAAAAAAAAAAATCCTGTTGTAACATAATGTAGAAAAAGTCAAGGGATGGAAACACATTCTGAAGGCACTAACTGTCTTGAGTGGCTTTGCGCTCTTCTTGCTCTGTCTCTGCATTCCAGAACTGTGGAACGATGGTTTACGTTCACGGAAGAACAAGACGAAGGATCCCTTCTGCCCTGTCAAGAAAAAGAAGCCTGTTGTTGTCTCAGATATCCTTTCTTTCTACCCGTCTTTCTCTATCGATGTTGTATTAGATACCGATACGGTCAGTGCTAATATCAATAAAGAAATTGAGCTTTTTGCTTAACTCTTTCCCACGTCCATATATTGTTTACATGTTGCAAGACCTCGATGTACTTGAAGACTGGACAGCAATACGAAAGGTATTTGAGTTAACCAAATGTAAGTCTTTGTCATTTTGTTAGGGTTGGAATTTAACTTTTCAATCTTGTTCTGTATGCACCACAGGCGGAGGTGACATTAGGGTCGCACAGGGTCAAGGTTGATGGTAAGAATCTCAGATTTATGTCTTTCATTTGTTACAGTATCTGGTCCCACATTATATTAAGAGCAGGGATGAAAGTAGATTCAATTTTTTACCTGTTGGGAAAATGACTTGTCATGCACAAATTAATGTATGGCGTAGCCCCAACCGGATCGTACCAGCTTAGTTTCACCCCTTATTTAAGACTTTCTGAATGTATGTATTTAGATAGTGTGGGTATATGTTAATACATAGTGCTAACAACTGTTGTACCTTCGTTATGACGTGTTTGTGCTGTGTGTGTGTGTAGTCCCTACCAAGGCGGACAGACACCACCATGTGGCGAGGTCAGAGGAGGGCAGACTGTTCTATGACAGCCAGTGGTAGTGCAGAGGACAGGCCTTGTGTATCAACAAGAAGGACCAACACACTACCAGGTGTGTGTCTTGGTGTCTGTGTAGGAAATGTATGTTTTCAAATGGTGTGTGTGTTTCTGTATGTATATTTGCATGTGGCACATTTGAGCGTGGGAGCATGTGGATACACTGTTGTCGTTCATACACTAGATGCAGGTGTTGCTGTAAGTGAATTGGTGTAAAGAGGCATATAGGTGTATGTAATGTAAATTCATATATTTTATTATCCAATCCTCTTCCGTCTCTCCGCACAGCGCCATAATAACCACCATAAACCATGACGAGGTGTGGTTCAAACAGCCTGACACCAAGTCCAAACTCTACGTCTCTCAGCTGCAGGAAGGCAAATACACCATCAAACACTCCTAATGTCCCTCACAGCCTGCCGTACTCTTTCACCCTGGATAACAGATGAACTCCACTGCCATAATGTCCTCTCCTTTATGTCAGTGGACTTAACCAAGCCTGCTCCTGGAGAGCTACAGGTCAGAATGTGTAGGGTCAGTGACTGACTAATGCTCTTTGTATGTTAATATGATCTGCGAGGCCAACAAGTGTCATTCCTTCTCTAAACTGGAAACGAGAGAAGCGAAATTCTGGTTGTAAGGAGGAGTGGTGTTGTAGTGGGTCTTTAGTGTATTTTACCCCCCCCTTTCTCCCTAATGACTATCTTGTTTCATCGCTGCAACTCCCTAACGGGCTCAGGAGAGGCGAAGGTGAATTCCGAAACATGACTCGCCAAGCCGCACTCCGTAACACCCGCCAGCTTAACCCGGAAGCCCACCGCACCATTGTGTCGTAGGAAACACTGTTGAACTGGCGACCAGGGTCAGCCTGCAGTCACCTGGCCAGCCACAAGGAGCCGCTAGAGCGCGATGGGCCAAGTAAAGCAACCCCCCGCGATGCAGTGCCTTAGACCGCTGCGCCACTCGGGAGGCCCCATAGTGTGCCTTTTTTTTTTAACAAGGTGATGCCTACAGTCTTGAACTAACCCTGCTCTTCTGGCCGGTGAGAACAGGACGAGGATCAAGTCAAGGACAATTGGTTGTGACTGGATGGCTGGCTAAACCCTGGCCCTAGTGATGTGTTTCCTTCACTGTGAGACCCCCACCTCTTGTAGTATTCCATTTCTAGTCATCTTTCATGTCTCTGTTACTATTCTGATAAGGATACACCGCTCTCACTTTTTCTGTCTTCCTGCCCTCCTCAAGGGGACATGATACCATTTTCACCTAACCAATGCTGTCAGATGTGTTATCAATTCAAGGAAGGAAGGATGGATGTTAACTGTATTTTAGCATGGCCAAGGTCAGTAGAGATGTGTCAATGTCTGGTTTTTGTACAATCACGTCCATGTAATCCCAGTCTTTTACACATTATTGCATATTGTGGGAAAGCATTTGTTTGTCTGTGTATAAAGTACCACCTGCCAACAGTTTTTTACATCTTAAGGATCCTCAACATATAATGAATTGTGTAGATGTTACATGCTGTATATAATGGGAGCATCTGCTGGGTTTTTTTTCGCAGCCTATGAAGAATTCTATATTATTATGCCCGTCTGAGTACGACCAGACCAAATGTTTCACTGCCATCAGTTGAACAGTAGAGTCCTGCTGCCTTGAGGTTTTATTTGTAAAGTTGTTTTATCTGCGCTCCGTCTACACTTCACTGTCATGTTATGCGGGAGGAAAATCTGAATAAAATGTCAGTCACAATTCATGTACAGCAAATAAAAGATTTAATTTTGTAGTAAACATGTAATTTGCCTTAGTGTGTAAAGATTGTAGAACCTTGACGCAATCCTATAGGGGGGGAAAAAATGGCTTTACAGCCATTGATTAAAGTGAAATAGTCTGGATGGAATAGAAGGCCATATCATAATTCCTTTTTACATTGTCCGTAGTCAGTAAAGCTGACAGCATGTCTAGTGAGCTAAATCAACCTGCTCAGCACAAGACATTCCTTCCTGCTCTCTGTTGAGTCCTAGAACAAATGATGTGAAATGATACAGCGTATTACCTCTCAATGCTTAGCAGGTTCCATAGTGGATTTAACCTGTATACACAACCCAACCCCAAATCACTAGATATAATCTATATACCTCTGTTATAGAGGCAAAACTGCCTGGCAATGCTGAACCCAAAGTCAATCCCAAGGTTTAGTCCAATGTTAACCCCCCCCGCCCCCCCTTCATATGCTCAGCGTGGCTTTATAATGGCCAAAGTCTGCTCTGCTGTTCAACTGTTTAGCCAGGGTTTTCTGCCAGAGGGGAACTCAATAGATTAACACACTGTATTGGGATCGATGCAGGATCCACTCATATCTCACTTATCCCCCTCTGTCCATTCTCTACCATTCCATTCTCTACCATTCCATTCTCTACCATTCCATTCACTATCATTCCATTCACTACCATTCCATTCACTACCATTCCATTCACTTCCATTCTCTATCATTCCATTCTCTACCATTCCATTCTCTACCATTCCATTCTCTACCATTCCATTCTCTGTCCATTCCATTCTCTGTCCATTCCATTCTCTACCATTCCATTCTCTACCATTCCATTCTCTACCATTCCATTCTCTATCATTCCATTCTCTGTCCATTCCATTCTCTACCATTCCATTCACTTCCATTCCATTCACTTCCATTCTCTATCATTCCATTCTCTACCATTCCATTCTCTGTCCATTCCATTCTCTACCATTCCATTCTCTACCATTCCATTCTCTACCCATTCCATTCATTCTCTACCATTCCATTCTCTACCATTCCATTCTCTACCATTCCATTCACTATCATTCCATTCACTACCATTCCATTCACTACCATTCCATTCTCTACCATTCCATTCACTACCATTCCATTCTCTACCATTCCATTCACTACCATTCCATTCACTACCATTCCATTCTCTACCATTCCATTCTCTACCATTCCATTCTCTACCATTCCATTCTCTGTCCATTCCATTCTCTACCATTCCATTCTCTACCATTCCATTCTCTACCATTCCATTCTCTATCCATTCCATTCTCTACCATTCCATTCTCTACCATTCCATTCACTACCATTCTCTATCATTCCATTCTCTACCATTCCATTCTCTACCATTCCATTCTCTGTCCATTCCATTCTCTACCATTCCATTCTCTACCATTCCATTCTCTACCATTCCATTCTCTACCATTCCATTCCTATTCCATTCTTCCATTCTCTATCATTCCATTCTCTACCATTCCATTCACTACCATTCTCTATCATTCCATTCTCTACCATTCCATTCACTACCATTCCATTCACTTCCATTCACTACCATTCTCTATCATTCCATTCTCTATCATTCCATTCTCTATCATTCCATTCTCTGTCCATTCCATTCTCTGTCCATTCCATTCTCTGTCCATTCCATTCTCTGTCCATTCCATTCTCTACCATTCCATTCTCTGCCATTCCATTCTCTACCATTCCATTCTCTGTCCATTCCATTCTCTACCATTCCATTCTCTGCCATTCCATTCTCTACCATTCCATTCTCTGTCCATTCCATTCTCTATCATTCCATTCTCTACCATTCCATTCTCTGTCCATTCCATTCTCTACCATTCCATTCCATTCTCTACCATTCCATTCTCTACCATTCCATTCTCTACCATTCCATTCTCTACCATTCCATTCTCTACCATTCCATTCTCTGTCCATTCCATTCTCTACCATTCCATTCTCTGTCCATTCCATTCTCTACCATTCCATTCTCTGCCATTCCATTCTCTACCATTCCATTCTCTGTCCATTCCATTCTCTGTCCATTCCATTCTCTACCATTCCATTCTCTACCATTCCATTCACTACCATTCCATTCACTACCATTCCATTCACTACCATTCCATTCTCTACCATTCCATTCTCTGCCATTCCATTTCTCTACCATTCTCTACCATTCCATTCTCTACCATTCCATTCACTACCATTCCATTCACTACCATTCCATTCTCTATCATTCCATTCTCTGTCCATTCCATTCTCTACCATTCTCTACCATTCCATTCTCTACCATTCCATTCTCTGTCCATTCTCTACCTGTCCATTCTCTGTCCATTCCATTCTCTGTCCATTCTCTGTCCATTCTCTACCATTCCATTCTCTGTCCATTCTCTACCATTCCATTCTCTGTCCATTCTCTACCATTCCATTCTCTACCATTCCATTCTCTGTCCATTCTCTACCATTCCATTCTCTGTCCATTCTCTGTCCATTCTCTGTCCATTCTCTACCATTCCATTCTCTGTCCATTCTCTACCATTCCATTCTCTGTCCATTCTCTACCATTCCATTCTCTACCATTCCATTCTCTGTCCATTCTCTACCTGTCCATTCTTTGTCCATTCTCTGTCCATTCTCTACCTGTCCATTCTCTGTCCATTCCATTCTCTACCATTCCATTCTCTGTCCATTCTCTACCTAAGTCCTATACTGAGCAAAAACTCCTTCATTAAATAGCCTTTTAGGTAGAAGTGTACCTTCAGCACAGATCTAGGATCAGTTTATCCTAGCCCCAATTCTAACCTCAACCATTGAAAGGTATCCATCCCTGTATCATTGGGTAGGGGCAACTTAAATCAAAGCACTCAAAAGGCATGTGCTGTTTATAAGTCCACATATAGAGTCGCACCGGTGCGTCAATATAAGTAACATAATAAAAACATCACCATCAATCTGTTGGTTTAAGTGAGAACTATCTGTCAGCCTACCGCATCCACCACATCTGCGGTGAAGGTGGCCGAGCTACAACGGTGTTTGTCAGACTGAGACCCCCATCTGCGGTGAAGGTGGCCGAGCTACAGCGGTGTTTGTCAGACTGAGACACCCATCTGCGGTGAAGGTGGCCGAGCTACAGCGGTGTTTGTCAGACTGAGACCCCCATCTGCGGTGAAGGTGGCCGAGCTACAGCGGTGTTTGTCAGACTGAGACAGCCCATCTGCGGTGAAGGTGGCCGAGCTACAGCGGTGTTTGTCAGACTGAGACTCCCATCTGCGGTGAAGGTGGCCGAGCTACAGCGGTGTTTGTCAGACTGAGACAGCCCATCTGCGGTGGAAGGTGGTCGAGCTACAGCGGTGTTTGTCAGACTGAGACTCCCATCTGCGGTGAAGGTGGCCGAGCTACAGCGGTGTTTGTCAGACTGAGACAGCCCATCTGCGGTGAAGGTGGCCGAGCTACAGCGGTGTTTGTCAGACTGAGACAGCCCATCTGCGGTGAAGGTGGCCGAGCTACAGCGGTGTTTGTCAGACTGAGACAACCCGAAAATCGGTCTATTCACGAAAATGGCTGTAGCTTCCGAACAATTTGGCCTCCCGTTTTGCTCTACGAACCTTTTGGGCTACGAACTAATGCCACTGTGGAAAGGGGTGATTCTCAGAAACACGATGACATCCTCTGTTCTGCTGTATGACCAGTTGAATTTGTTTTATGGGTGAATGGAGGTCGTAGTTTACCCAAGAAAAGGGGTTCAATGGAGTGCGTTCAGAAAGTATTCAGACCTTTTTGAATTTTCCATATTTTGTTACGTTACAGCCTTATATTAAAATGGATCCAATTATTTGAGGAAAAAACACAATACCCCATAATGACAAAGCATAAACATGTTTTCAGGAAACTAAAATATCACTTTTGTATTCAGACCCTTTACTCAGTACTTTGTTGAAGCACCTTTGGCAGCGATTACAGTATCAAGTGTTCTTGGGTATGATGCTACAAGCTTGGCACTCCTCTATTTGGGGAGTTTCTCCCATTCTTCTCTGCAGATCCTCTCAAGCTCCTTCAGGTTGGATGGGGAATGTTGCTGCACAGCTATTTCCAGGTCTCTCCAGAGATGTTCGATCAGGTTCAAGTCTGAACTCTGGCTGGGCCACTACAGGACATTGAGCCGTGTCCCAAAGCCACTCCTGCATTGTCTTGGCCGTATGCTTAGGGTCATTGTCCTGTTGGAAGGTGAACCTTTGCTCTGGAGCAGATTTTAATCAAGGATCGCTCTCTACTTTGTTCTGTTCATCTTTCCCTCGATCCCGACAAGTCTCACAGTCCCTGCCTCTGAAAAACAGCCCCACAGCTTCGTCCATACGTGACGCTTGGCATTAGGTTCAAAAAGTTCAACTTGGTTTCATCAGACCAGAGAATCTTGTTTCTCATGGTCTGCGAGTCCTTTAGGTGCCTTTTGGCAAACTCCAAGTGGGCTGTCATGTGCCTTTTCCTGAGGAGTGGCTTCCGTCTGGCCACTCTACTATAAAGGCTTGATTAGTGGAGGGCTGCAGAGATGGTTGTCCTTCTGGAAGGTTCTCCCATCTCCACAGAGAAACTCTGGAGCTCTGTCAGAGTGACCATTGGGTTCCTGGTCACCTCCCTGACCAAGGCCCTTCTCTCCCGTTTGGCCGATGGGGCCAGCTTTAGAAAGAGTTGATGGTTTATACTTCTTCCATTTAAGAATGATTGACACCACTGTGTTCTTGGGGACCTCCAATGCTGCGGACATTTTTTAGTACCCTTCCACAGATTTGTGCCTCGACACAATCCTGTCTCGGAGATCTACGGACAATTCCTTCAACCTCGGCTTGGTTTTTGCTCAGACATTCACTATCAACAGTGGGACGTTTTCAAATAATGTCCACTCAATCGAATTCACCCCGATGGTCTCCAATCGAGTAATAGATCAACCTCAGATGATCAATGGAAACAGGATGCACTTGAGCTCAATTTCGAGTCTCATAGCAAAGGGCCTGAATACTTATGTAAATAAGGTATTTCTGTTTTTAATACATTTGTGAAAATGGCTAAACCTGTTTTCGCTTTGTCATTATGGGATATTGTGTGAGGATTGTTGAGAAAAAATAAATAATTGTATCCATTTTAGAATATGTCTGTAACAAAATATGGAGAAAGTTGAAAAATGTTCAAATGCCGTGTGTGTGTGTGTGTGTGTGTGTGTGTGTGTGTATAACTGATCCATGGTATGACAGTCTCAGCAATTCCATATCTCAGCTTAGTGTGTTGGGCCTGTAACCCAAAGGTTGCTGGATCCAATCCCTGAGTTGATGAGGTAAAAATCTGTTGTTCTGTCCCTGAACAAAGCAGTTAACCCACTGTTCCCTGGCAAGCCATCATTGTAAATAAGAATCTGTTCTTAACTGACATGCCTAGTTAAGTAAACATATTTTTGAAATTAACCCCCAATATTTTAGACTAGAGAAAAATAATATTGCAGTAATACAAAAATCACATTTCTCAGTGCAGTACTCAATTCTGACCAGTTGGTGTCAGCAAAGCTCTATTGTGGTCGTGTTGCGGTGCTGCACTAGATCAAATCAAATATTGTTTGCCTTTGGCTGACCCTATAAAACAACACATTTCACTGCCCCTATCTGGTATATGTGACACAACATTTTTTTTTCAACATTGCAGAGAGAACAATTTGAAATAATAAATGCACAATGAGTAACGATAACTTGGCTATATACGCAGGGTACCGGTACAGAGTCCATGTGCAGGGGTATGAGGTAATGGAGATAGATATGCATACTGAACAAAAATATAAACGCAACAATCTAATCTATGGATTTCACATGACTGGGCAGGGGCGCAGCCATGCTTGTGCATAGGCCCAACCACTCAGAATGAGTTTTTCCCCACAAAAGGGCTTTATTAAAGACTCCTCAGCTTCACCGGCTGTCTGGGTGGCTGGTCTCAGACGACCCTTTAGGTGAAGAAGCCGGATGTGCAGGTCCTGGGCTGGCGGGGTTACATGTGGCCTGCGGTTGTAAGGCCCGTTGGACTTACTGACAAATTCGCTGGGATGTAAACAAATTTGTGAGTAACATTTGAGAGAAAGAAGCTTTTTGTGAGTATGGAACATTTCTAGGATCTTTCAGCTCATGAAACATGGGACCAAAACTTGTGATTTATATTTTTGTTCAGTATACATATAGCACTGGAGGCTGCTGAGGGGAGGACAGCTCGTGGTAATGGATGGAACGGAATAAATGTAATGGTTTCAGACATGTAGTTTCGATGTGTTTGATAACATTCCATGCACTCCATTCCAGACATTATTATGAGCCGTCCTCCCCTCAGCAGCCTCCACTGACATATACTCTATGTGGGGTAAAGTGACAGGATAGATAAACACCGTATGTAATGAGTCAAAAGAGTTAATGCAGATAGTTAACCAACCTGGACTAACTATTTAGCAAGCTTGGGGGTAGAAGCTGTTCAGGTTCCTGTTGGTTCCAGAATTGGTGCATCGGTACCACTTGCCTGCAGTAGCAGAGAGAACAGTCTGACTTGGGTTGCTGGAGTCTTTGACAATTTTTTTGTTGTTGTATTTTTCACCCCTTTTTCCTCCCCAATTGGTAGTTACAGTCTTGTCTCATCGCTGGAACTCCCATATGGGCTCGGGAGAGGCGAAGGTCGAGAGCCATGCGTCCTCCGAAACACAACCCAACTGCTTCTTGACACAATGCACATCCAAGCCGGAAGCCAGCCTCACCAATGTGTCAGAGGAAACACTGTGCACCTGGCGAACTGGTCAGCGCGCACTGCCCCCGGCCCACCACAGGAGTCGCTAGTGCGCGATGAGACAAGGATATCCCTGCCGGCCAAACCTTCCCTAACGACGCTGGGCCAATTGTGCGCTGCCCCATGGGCCTCCCGGTCGGCTGCAACAGAGCCTGGACTCGAACCCAGAATCTCTAGTGGCACAGCTAGCAGTGCCTTAGACCACTGCGCCACTCGGGACGCTCTTCTCTTTGACCATTTTTAAGGCCTTACTCTGACACGGCCTGGTTTAAGGGTCCTGGATGGCAGGGAGCTCGGCCCCAGTGATGTACTGTGCCGTACTCACTACCCTCTGTCGTGCGGTCAGATGCCAAGCAGTTGCCATTCCAAGAGGTAATGCAGCCAATCAAGATGTTCTCAATAGTAGAACAGCTGTAGAACTTTGAGTATCTGAGGGGCTCCATGCTGAATCTTTTCATCCTCCTGAGGGGGAAGAGGTGTTGTTGTGCCTTCTTCACGAGTGTGTTGGTGTGTGTGGACCATGTCAATTCCTTAGTGATGTGGATGCCGAGGAACTTGAAGCTCTCCACTACAGCCCTGTCGATGTGGATGGGGGAGTTCTCACCCCCCAATAGAAGATGAGGGAAGTGGTGCCTGAAACTGATAATGGTTGGGACAGGGGAAGGGAGGGAGGGGCACAGGCCTGCTGTGGAGGCACGCTTTCATCACACCCCCCCCGGTCATGTCTGCTGCTGCCAGAGAGAGAGGGAGTGAGAGAGACTTAGAAAGAGAGAGAGAGAACAAGAACCAGAGAGAGAAATCCCCATAACCGTGTCAAAGGCAGGTCGTGTGACTGCAGAGCTATTATGGATGAGAGCGAGGCAGGGGTCACCAGGCTCAGAGGGTCAGTGGGATGTGTTCACAGCAACATAGGAGCTAATTAGACCGTGAAAGTGTGACACTCCGCTAAATTACTGACAGTATCCTGTCCCTGTATGTCAAATAAAACTAAATTAAATCAAATGTTATTTGTCACATGCGCCGAATACAACAGGTAGACCTTACAGTGAAATGCTTACTTACAAGCCCTTAACCTACTGCAGTTTTAAGGAAATAGCTAAAAACAAAAGTTACGAAAAAGATAAGAAAAACAAATAATTAAAGAGCTGCAGTAAGTAACAATAGCAGGGCTATATACAGGGGGTACCGGTACAGAGTCATTGTGGAGGTTATATACAGGGGGTACCAGTACAGAGTCATTGTGGAGGCTATATACAGGGGGTACCAGTACAGAGTCATTGTGGAGGCTATATACAGGGGGTACCGGTACAGAGTCAATGTGGAGGCTATATACAGGGGGTACCGGTACAGAGTCAATGTGGAGGCTATATACAGGGGGTACCAGTACAGAGTCAGTGTGGAGGTTATATACAGGGGGTACCGGTACAGAGTCAATGTGGAGGCCATATACAGGGGGTACCAGTACAGAGTCAATGTGGAGACTATATACAGAGGGTACCAGTACAGAGTCAATGTGGAGGCTATATACAGGGGTACCAGTACAGAGTCAATGTGGAGGCTATATACAGGGGTACCAGTACAGAGTCAATGTGGAGGCCATATACTGGGGGTACCAGTACAGAGTCAATGTGGAGGCCATATACAGGGGTACCAGTACAGAGTCAATGTGGAGGCCATATACAGGGGGTACCAGTACAGAGTCAATGTGGAGGCCATATACAGGGGTACCAGTACAGAGTCAATGTGGAGACTATATACAGGGGTACCAGTACAGAGTCAATGTGGAGGCTATATACAGGGGTACCGGTACAGAGTCAATGTGGAGGCTATATACAGGGAGTACCGGTACAGAGTCAATGTGGAGGCTATATACAGGGGTACCGGTACAGAGTCAATGTGGAGGCTATATACAGGGGGTACCAGTACAGAGTCAATGTGGAGGCCATATACAGGGGGTACCAGTACAGAGTCAATGTGGAGACTATATACAGGGGTACCAGTACAGAGTCAATGTGGAGGCTATATACAGGGGTACCGGTACAGAGTCAATGTGGAGGCTATATACAGGGGGTACCAGTACAGAGTCAATGTGGAGGCTATATACAGGGGTACCAGTACAGAGTCAATGTGGAGACTATATACAGGGGTACCAGTACAGAGTCAATGTGGAGGCTATATACAGGGGTACCGGTACAGAGTCAATGTGGAGGCTATATACAGGGAGTACCGGTACAGAGTCAATGTGGAGGCTATATACAGGGGTACCGGTACAGAGTCAATGTGGAGGCTATATACAGGGGTACCAGTACAGAGTCAATGTGGAGGCCATATACAGGGGTACCAGTACAGAGTCAATGTGGAGACTATATACAGGGGTACCAGTACAGAGTCAATGTGGAGGCTATATACAGGGGTACCAGTACAGAGTCAATGTGGAGGCCATATACAGGGGGTACCAGTACAGAGTCAATGTGGAGACTATATACAGGGGGTACCGGTACAGAGTCAATGTGTCAATGTGCGGGGGCACCGGTGTCGAGGTAGTTGAGATGCAAATCATCTGGATAGGCATTTGATTAGAAGTTCAGGAGTCTTATGGCTTGGGGGTAGAAGCTGCTTAGAAGCCTCTTGAACCTACACTTGGCACTCCGGTACCGCTTGCCGTGAGGTAGCAGAGAGAACAGTCTATGACTAGAGTGGCTGGAGTCTTTGATTTTTAGGGCCTTCCTCTGACACCACCTGGTTTAGAGGTCCTGGATGGCAGGAAGCTTGGCCCCCGGTGATGTACTGGGCCGTACACACTACCATCTGTAGTGCCTTGCGGTCGGAGGCCCGAGCAGTTGCCATACCAGGCAGTGACGCAACCCGACAGGATGCTCTCGATGGTGCAGCTGTAAAATCTTTTGAGGATCTGAGGACCCATGCCAAATTGTTTCAGTCTCCTGAGGGGGAATAGGTTTTGTCGTGCCCTCTTCACGACTGTCTTGGTGTGCTTAGTTTGTTGGTGATGTGGATGCCAAGGAACTTGAAGCTCTCAACCTGCTCCACTGCAGTGTGTGCGTTTGTACGTGTGTGCGCGAGTGTGCTTCCGTTTGTGTGTGTGTATTTGAATGCGGATGTGATTGTATAAGACAATGTAAAATGTACAAGTTAACATGTACAGCATGCTGGGCTTCATCAACAGGGGAAGGATTAACCACAATGAGTGCACCCTCAAGGGTGATTTATCTTCAGCATGGTAGAGCACAGACTGCACCCTACCAACCAAATGAGTCACCTGTATCTGTGTCAATGTCACTGGCACTGGCCCAGAGTCCACTCACCCACTGCACTGGCACTCACACCTTTCTGTCTTTCTTATCCAGGATTACCTTTCACCTTGGTACTACTTTGGAACAAAGGCACTCTCTCAGGTATCTGCCTCACTGTCGGTGTGATACAGAAACCAGGTGTTCCTTGCCCTGCCCAGTGCAGCCAAGAGTCACCATCACCCTGTCACATTCGCTAGGCTAGGGTACACAACAGAAAACGGTTTAAAATATTTAGAAATGGAAAACTAAAATGACAGAGTTTCTTATTGGAGAAGTCTGGTAGTCCCTCCCTGTTTCAGTCTTTTTTCTTACATTTGGTGCCTAACGAATACAACCTTGGCTTGGTTAAAGATGAACTGTCACGGTGTCTGTGTCAATAAGCTCCGTCGTTCCTGTCTCTCTTAAGCGAGGTGAAGAGAAGCTTCTCTCTATACTCTAAGTTGTGTGTTTATACTATACTGTAAGTTGTATGTTTATACTATACTGTAAGTTGTATGTTTATACTATACTGTAAGTTGTATGCTTATACTATACTGTAAGTTGTATGTTTATACTATACTGTAAGTTGTATGCTTATACTATACTGTAAGTTGTATGCTTATACTATACTGTAAGTTGTGTGCTTATACTATACTGTAAGTTGTATGTTTATACTATACTGTAAGTTGTATGCTTATACTATACTGTAAGTTGTATGTTTATACTATACTGTAAGTTGTATGCTTATACTATACTGTAAGTTGTATGCTTATACTATACTGTAAGTTGTATGTTTATACTATACTGTAAGTTGTATGCTTATACTATACTGTAAGTTGTATGCTTATACTATACTGTAAGTTGTGTGTTTATACTATACTGTAAGTTGTATGTTTATACTATACTGTAAGTTGTATGCTTATACTATACTGTAAGTTGTGTGTTTATACTATACTGTAAGTTGTATGCTTATACTATACTGTAAGTTGTATGCTTATACTATACTGTAAGTTGTATGCTTATACTATACTGTAAGTTGTATGCTTATACTATACTGTAAGTTGTATGCTTATACTATACTGTAAGTTGTATGCTTATACTATACTGTAAGTTGTATGCTTATACTATACTGTAAGTTGTATGCTTATACTATACTGTAAGTTGTATGCTTATACTATACTGTAAGTTGTATGCTTATACTATACTGTAAGTTGTATGTTTATATGGTACTGTAAGTTGTATGCTTATACTGTACTGTAAGTTGTATGCTTATACTGTACTGTAAGTCGTGTGTTTATACTGTAAACTGTATGTTTATGCTGTAAGCCTGATGTGCATACTGTAAATCGTATGTGCATACTGTAAATCGTATGTGCATGCTGTAAATCGTATGTGTATGCTGTAAATCGTATGTGTATGCTGTAAATCGTATGTGTATGCTGTAAATCGTATGTGCATACTGTAAATCGTATGTGCATGCTGTAAATCGTATGTGTATGCTGTAAATCGTATGTGCATGCTGTAAATCGTATGTGCATGCTGTAAATCGTATGTGCATGCTGTAAATCGTATGTGTATGCTGTAAATCATATGTGCATGCTGTACACTGTATGTGTATGCTGTAAACCGTATGCTGTAAATTGTATGTGTATGCTGTAAACCGTATGCTGTAAATCGTATGTGTATGCTGTAAATTGTATGTGTATGCTGTAAACCGTATGCTGTAAACCGTATGTGTATGCTGTAAACCGTATGTGTATGCTGTAAACCGTATGTGTATGCTGTAAACCGTATGCTGTAAACCGTATGTGTATGCTGTAAACCGTATGTGTATGCTGTAAACCGTATGCTGTAAACCGTATGCTGTAAACCGTATGTGTATGCTGTAAACCGTATGCTGTAAACCGTATGTATATGCTGGAAACCATATGTGTATGCTGTAAACCGTATGCTGTAAACCGTATGTATGCATATAATAATAGAATGTAAAAAGTGTGATGGGGAAAGCAGCACCTATAACCACCCTATGAAGACAGACAGGGCTGTAGGGTGGCAGTATGGGTACCGTAGACAGGGTTTACATAGCAAAGGTTTCAAGTTGAACATCGTCCCCACAGCACAGTGGTACAGAAGCACAGAAATATGGAAAAGTAGTCAAATGTTCTACTGGCTTTGGTCGGCCATTGAGAGACTGCAGAGGCAGTCAGGCAGTACTGTTTTGTTTTTTAGAGGTGTGATTGTATTGTGTGCATGTGTGTACTGTTGGTGTGTTTGCGTGCATGCGTACTGGACAGTGCAACACAGACTCTAGTCCTAGTTGGTTGAGTTGGCAGGATGCTGATAGTGCACCTCAGACAGGTAGCTACTCTATTCTGTTTCTCTGTTTTAGTCTCTCTGATCTCTCTCTCTCGCTCTCTCTCTCTCTCTCTCTCTGTGTGTGTCTTCCCTCCAACTAGGAGTTCCCTACCGTACTCATTTTCACCATAACAACACAGTAGCAGCCTGCTTTGTGTTTCTCAGTTTCAGGCAGTGTGTTATACTGCATGTTGCCCCACCCAGCCTGGACACACATAAACACACACATACTTGTACACACACACACACACACACACACACACGCACACGCACACGCACACACATACACATACACATACACGTACACAAACTCAGCTAAAAAAAGAAACATCCTCTCACTGTCAACTGCATTTATTTTCAGCATACAAATATGTATAAATATTTGTATGAACATAACAAGACTCAGGCATAAACTGAACATGTTCCACAGACATGTGACTAACAGAAATTGAATAATGTGTCCCTGAACAAAGGGGGGATCAAAATCAAAAGTAACAGTCTACTACGTGTCTAAAACCATTCCATTTATTCCGTTCCATCCATTACCACGAGTTGTCCTCCCCTCAGCAGCCTCCAGTGCTATATGTATACTGAACAAAAATATAAATCACAAGTTTTGGTCCCATGTTTCATGAGCTGAAAGATCCTAGAAATGTTCTATGGCCACCAGCTGAATTAAGTACTGCAGTGCATCTCCTCCTCATGGACTGCACCAGATTTGTCAGTTCTTGCTGTGAGATGTTACCCCACTCTTCCACCAAGGCCATCAAGTTCCCGCTCCGATCCCACTCCAGGGTACAGGCCTCGGTGTAAAGCTCGTTCCTTCGGCGATAAACGCGAATCCGACCATCACCCCTGGTGAGACAAAACTGTGACTCGTCAGTGGAGAGCACTTTTTGCTAGTCCTGTCTGGTCCAGCGATGGTGGGTTTGTGCCGATAAGCGACGTTGTTGCCGGTGATGTCTGGTGAGGACCTGCCTTACAACAGGCCTACAAGCCCTAATTCCAGCCTCTCTCAGTCTATTGCAGACAGTCTGAGCACTGATGGAGGGATTGTGCGTTCCTGGTGTAACTTGGGCAGTTGTTGTTGCCATCCTGTACCTGTCCAGCAGGTGTGATGTTTGGATGTACAGATCCTGTACAGGTGTTGGTACACGTGGTCTGCCACTGCGAGGACAATCAGCTGTCCGTCCTGTCTCCCTGTAGCGCTGTCTTAGGCGTCTCACAGTACAGACATTGCAATTTATTGCCATGGCCACATCTGCAGTCCTCATGCCTCCTTGCAGCATGCCTAAGGCACGTTCACACAGGTGAGCAGGGACCCTGGGCATCTTTCTTTCAATGTTTTTCCAGAGTTAGTAGAAAGGCCTCTTTTAGTGTCCTAAGTTTTCATAACTGTGACCTTAATTGCCTACCGTCTGTAAGCAGTGTCTTAACGACCGTTCCACAGGTGCATGTTCATTATTTGTTTATGGTTCATTGAACAAGCATGGGAAACAGTGTTTAAACCCTTTACAATGAAGATCTGTGTAGTTATTTTGATTTTTATGAATTATAATTGAAAGACAGGGTCCTGAAAAAGGGATGTTTCTTTTTTTGCTGAGTTTACATGTACACACACACAAACACACACAAATGCATACACACACATACATGTACGTACACACACACATACATACACACACATACATGTACACACATGTACACATACACATTCATGTACACACACACACACACCTACATGTATGTAAACACACATACATACATGTACAAACACATACATGTACACACACACACAGACACACACATGTACACACACACAGACACACACATGTACACACAAATACACATACATGTACACACACACATACAGTGGCTTGTGAAAGTATTCATCCCCCTTAAAGATTTTTGGGGGGTTTGTATCATTTGATTTACTCAACATGCCTACCACTTTGAAGTAAAAATATTTTTTTATTATGGAACAAACAAGGAATACGACAAAAAAAACAGACAACTTTAGCATGCATAACTATTCACCCCATTCTTCAAGGTAAAACTACTCCTGCTCCTTTAAGTTGGATGGGTTCCACCGATGTACATCAATCTTTAAGTCATACCACAGATTCTCAATTGGATTGATGTCTAGACTTTGACTAGGCCATTCCAAGACATTTAAATGTTTCCCCTTAAAGCACTCAAGTGTTGCTTTAGCAGTATGCTTAGGGTCATTGTTCTGCTGGAAGGTGAACCTCCGTCCCATTCTCAAATCTCTGGAAGACTGAAACAGGTTTCCCTCAAGAATTTCCCTGTATTTAGCGCCATCCATCATTCCTTCAATTCTGACCAGTTTCCCAGTCCCTGACGATGATGCTGTGGGGATGGTGTTCTCGGGGTGATGATAGGTGTCGAGTTTGCACCAGACATAGCGTTTTCCTTGATGGCCAAAAAGCTCAGTTTTAGTCTCTTCTGACCAGAGTTCTTTCTTCCATATGTTCGGGGAGTCTCCCACATGCCTTTTGGCAAACACCAAACATGTTTGCTTATTTGTTTCTGGCCACTCTTCCGTAAAGCCCAGCTCTGTGGAGTGTATGGTTTAATGTGGTCCTATGGACAGATACTCCAATCTCTGCTGTGGGGCAGCTCCTTCAGGGTGATCTTTGGTCTCTTTGTTTCCTTTCTGATTAATGCCCTCCTTGCCTGGTCTGTGAGTTTTGGTGGGCGGCTCTCTCTTGGCAGGTTTGTTGTGGTGCCATATTCTTTAAAAAAAAATGGATTTAATGGTGCTCTGTGGGATGATAAAAGTTTCTGATATTTTTTTATAACCCAGCCCTGATCTGTTCTTCTCCACAACTTTGTCCCTGACCTGTTTGGAGAGCTCCTTGGTCTTCATGGTGTCGCTTACTTGGTGGTGCCCCTTGCTTAGAGGTGTTGCAGACTCTGGGGCCTTTCAGAACACACACACACGTGTACACATACACACACACACATGTGTACACACACACACACACACATGTACACACGCACATGTACACACGCACATGTACACACACACACATACATGTACACACATACACATACATGTACACACACACACCTACATGTACACACACACAGAGTTAGCCTAGTACAAATTGAGCCAGACATCCTGGGCATGTATAACCCGACTCCCACACACAGTTGGGTTATTTCCAGACATGGCTGCTTCCCCCTGTTTTTATCCAACATTATGTAAATGATCAGATGACACCCATACATACAGACTAGTTCCCTTTGTCTGTTCACCTGATGAAACACACTGAAGCTATGGGAATACACTGCATCATGGATTTAATGTGTCTATTTTGTGGCAATTTTGGGAGGAAACAGAAATCTGTCTTTTTTGGGGGGGGGGGTCGTCGTCATTTGAGTCAGTTTGTTAAACCATGAAAGATAATCTTGCAGCAATAGGATTGTGAATTACTATGTGGATTATAATTAATGGCCATTTTTGTCAGGGTTGATACATTTTTAATTTGGGCAAATCAAGTCTGAACATTTTAAGTGGAAATTATAAACTTTAGAAGCCTCAACTTAAAATACACGGCAATGTTGGATTTCTCAGCAACAAAAAAGAGTGATCAAATTAAGATCTAACATGTGGAGCACCAGCCCCAGAGCTCTTTTTGAGTACACAAAGTACACAAAATAGCTCGCCAACCAACCAGCCCCCATTTAATGTATCTCTTCTCTGTTCTGTTTATTCATTCACATGGCTGTATCTCACCACTGCATTGTAAAACAATACAGCTCTAACACCCCTTCAGTTTAACATCCCTGTTTTCACCCCCAGGCTCCCCCAGCACTGCCTGGGCTCCCTGCATCCACCTCTTATGTAAGCAAGATGGAGAGAGAATACATATATAAAGACATGTTTAAAGACCCATATATAAACATGTTTAATCACTCATATATAAACATGTTTAAAGACTCATATATAAACATGTTTAAAGACCCATATATAAACATGTTTAGACTCATATATAAACATGTTTAAAGACCCATATATAAACATGTTTAAAGACCATATATAAACATGTTTAAAGACTCATATATATAAACATGTTTAAAGACCCATATATAAACATGTTTAAAGACCATATATAAACATGTTTAAAGACTCCTATATATAAACATGTTTAAAGACTCATATATATATATAAACATGTTTAAAGACTCATATATATATAAACATGTTTAAAGACTCATATATATAAACACGTTTAAAGACTCATATATATATATAAACATGTTTAAAGACTCATATATAAACATGTTTAAAGACCCATATATAAACATGTTTAAAGACTCATATATAAACATGTTTAAAGACCCATATATAAACATGTTTAAAGACTCATATATAAACATGTTTAAAGACTCATATATATAAACATGTTTAAAGACTCATATATATATAAACATGTTTAAAGACTCATATATATATAAACATGTTTAAAGACTCATATATATAAACATGTTTAAAGACTCATATATAAACATGTTTAAAGACTCATATATATAAACATGTTTGAAGACTCATATATATATAAACATGTTTAAAGACTCATATATATATAAACATGTTTAAAGACTCATATATATAAACATGTTTAAAGACTCATATATATATAAACATGTTTAAAGACTCATATATATATAAACATGTTTAAAGACTCATATATATAAACATGTTTAAAGACTCATATATATAAACATGTTTAAAGACTCATATATAAACATGTTTAAAGACTCATATATAAACATGTTTAAAGACTCATATATATAAACATGTTTAAAGACGCATATATAAACATGTTTAAAGACTCATATATAAACATGTTTAAAGACTCATATATATATAAACATGTTTAAAGACTCATATATATATAAACATGTTTAAAGACCCATATATAAACATGTTTAAAGACCCATATATAAACATGTTTAAAGACTCATATATAAACATGTTTAAAGACCCATATATAAACATGTTTAAAGACTCATATATAAACATGTTTAAAGACTCATATATATAAACATGTTTAAAGACTCATATATATATAAACATGTTTAAAGACTCATATATATAAACATGTTTAAAGACTCATATATATAAACATGTTTAAAGACTCATATATATATAAACATGTTTAAAGACTCATATATATAAACATGTTTGAAGACTCATATATATATAAACATGTTTAAAGACTCATATATATAAACATGTTTAAAGACTCATATATATAAACATGTTTAAAGACTCATATATATAAACATGTTTAAAGACTCATATATATATAAACATGTTTAAAGACTCATATATATAAACATGTTTAAAGACTCATATATATAAACATGTTTAAAGACTCATATATATATAAACATGTTTAAAGACTCATATATATAAACATGTTTAAAGACTCATATATATAAACATGTTTAAAGACTCATATATAAACATGTTTAAAGACTCATATATAAACATGTTTAAAGACTCATATATATAAACATGTTTAAAGACGCATATATAAACATGTTTAAAGACTCATATATAAACATGTTTAAAGACTCATATATATATAAACATGTTTAAAGACTCATATATATATATAAACATGTTTAAAGACCCATATATAAACATGTTTAAAGACCCATATATAAACATGTTTAAAGACTCATATATAAACATGTTTAAAGACCCATATATAAACATGTTTAAAGACTCATATATAAACATGTTTAAAGACTCATATATATATAAACATGTTTAAAGACTCATATATATAAACATGTTTAAAGACTCATATATATAAACATGTTTAAAGACTCATATATATAAACATGTTTAAAGACTCATATATATAAACATGTTTAAAGACTCATATATATATAAACATGTTTAAAGACTCATATATATAAACATGTTTAAAGACTCATATATATATAAACATGTTTAAAGACTCATATATATAAACATGTTTAAAGACTCATATATATAAACATGTTTAAAGACTCATATATATATAAACATGTTTAAAGACTCATATATATATAAACATGTTTAAAGACTCATATATATAAACATGTTTAAAGACTCATATATAAACATGTTTAAAGACTCATATATATATAAACATGTTTAAAGACTCATATATATATAAACATGTTTAAAGACCCATATATAAACATGTTTAAAGACCCATATATAAACATGTTTTTAGACTCATATATATATAAACATGTTTAAAGACCCATATATAAACATGTTTTTAGACTCATATATATATAAACATGTTTAAAGACCCATATATAAACATGTTTTTAGACTCATATATATATAAACATGTTTAAAGACCCATATATAAACATGTTTTTAGACTCATATATATATAAACATGTTTAAAGACCCATATATAAACATGTTTTTAGACTCATATATAAACATGTTTAAAGACTCATATATATATATAAACATGTTTAATCACTCATATATATATATAAACATGTTTAAAGACTCATATATATATAAACATGTTTAATCACTCATATATATATAAACATGTTTAAAGACTCATATATAAACATGTTTAATCACTCATATATAAACATGTTTAAAGACTCATATATAAACATGTTTAATCACTCATATATAAACATGTTTAAAGACTCATATATAAACATGTTTAATCACTCATATATATAAACATGTTTAAAGACTCATATATATATAAACATGTTTAATCACTCATATATATAAACATGTTTTTAGACTCATATATATATATAAACATGTTTAAAGACGCATATATAAACATGTTTAAAGACTCATATATAAACATGTTTAAAGACTCATATATATATAAACATGTTTAAAGACTCATATATATATATAAACATGTTTAAAGACCCATATATAAACATGTTTAAAGACCCATATATAAACATGTTTAAAGACTCATATATAAACATGTTTAAAGACCCATATATAAACATGTTTAAAGACTCATATATAAACATGTTTAAAGACTCATATATATAAACATGTTTAAAGACTCATATATATATAAACATGTTTAAAGACTCATATATATAAACATGTTTAAAGACTCATATATATAAACATGTTTAAAGACTCATATATATAAACATGTTTAAAGACTCATATATATATAAACATGTTTAAAGACTCATATATATAAACATGTTTGAAGACTCATATATATATAAACATGTTTAAAGACTCATATATATAAACATGTTTAAAGACTCATATATATATAAACATGTTTAAAGACTCATATATATAAACATGTTTAAAGACTCATATATATAAACATGTTTAAAGACTCATATATATATAAACATGTTTAAAGACTCATATATATAAACATGTTTAAAGACTCATATATATAAACATGTTTAAAGACTCATATATAAACATGTTTAAAGACTCATATATATATAAACATGTTTAAAGACTCATATATATATAAACATGTTTAAAGACCCATATATAAACATGTTTAAAGACCCATATATAAACATGTTTAAAGACCCATATATAAACATGTTTTTAGACTCATATATATATAAACATGTTTAAAGACCCATATATAAACATGTTTTTAGACTCATATATATATAAACATGTTTAAAGACCCATATATAAACATGTTTTTAGACTCATATATATATAAACATGTTTAAAGACCCATATATAAACATGTTTTTAGACTCATATATATATAAACATGTTTAAAGACCCATATATAAACATGTTTTTAGTCTCATATATAAACATGTTTAAAGACTCATATATATATAAACATGTTTAATCACTCATATATATATATAAACATGTTTAAAGACTCATATATATATAAACATGTTTAATCACTCATATATATATAAACATGTTTAAAGACTCATATATAAACATGTTTAATCACTCATATATAAACATGTTTAAAGACTCATATATAAACATGTTTAATCACTCATATATAAACATGTTTAAAGACTCATATATATAAACATGTTTAATCACTCATATATATAAACATGTTTAAAGACCCATATATAAACATGTTTTAGACTCATATATATATAAACATGTTTAAAGACCCATATATAAACATGTTTTTAGACTCATATATATATAAACATGTTTAAAGACCCATATATAAACATGTTTTTAGACTCATATATAAACATGTTTAAAGACTCATATATATATAAACATGTTTAATCACTCATATATATATATAAACATGTTTAAAGACTCATATATATATAAACATGTTTAATCACTCATATATATATAAACATGTTTAAAGACTCATATATAAACATGTTTAATCACTCATATATAAACATGTTTAAAGACTCATATATAAACATGTTTAATCACTCATATATAAACATGTTTAAAGACTCATATATATAAACATGTTTAAAGACTCATATATATAAACATGTTTAAAGACTCATATATAAACATGTTTAAAGACTCATATATATATAAACATGTTTAAAGACTCATATATATATAAACATGTTTAAAGACCCATATATAAACATGTTTAAAGACCCATATATAAACATGTTTAAAGACCCATATATAAACATGTTTAAAGACTCATATATAAACATGTTTAAAGACCCATATATAAACATGTTTTTAGACTCATATATATATAAACATGTTTAAAGACCCATATATAAACATGTTTTTAGACTCATATATATATAAACATGTTTAAAGACCCATATATAAACATGTTTTTAGACTCATATATATATAAACATGTTTAAAGACCCATATATAAACATGTTTTTAGTCTCATATATAAACATGTTTAAAGACTCATATATATATAAACATGTTTAATCACTCATATATATATATAAACATGTTTAAAGACTCATATATATATAAACATGTTTAATCACTCATATATATATAAACATGTTTAAAGACTCATATATAAACATGTTTAATCACTCATATATAAACATGTTTAAAGACTCATATATAAACATGTTTAATCACTCATATATAAACATGTTTAAAGACTCATATATAAACATGTTTAATCACTCATATATATAAACATGTTTAAAGACTCATATATATATATATAAACATGTTTAATCACTCATATATATAAACATGTTTAAAGACCCATATATAAACATGTTTTAGACTCATATATATATAAACATGTTTAAAGACCCATATATAAACATGTTTTTAGACTCATATATATATACACATGTTTAAAGACCCATATATAAACATGTTTTTAGACTCATATATAAACATGTTTAAAGACTCATATATATATAAACATGTTTAATCACTCATATATATATATATAAACATGTTTAAAGACTCATATATATATAAACATGTTTAATCACTCATATATATATAAACATGTTTAAAGACTCATATATAAACATGTTTAATCACTCATATATAAACATGTTTAAAGACTCATATATAAACATGTTTAATCACTCATATATGAACATGTTTAAAGACTCATATATAAACATGTTTAATCACTCATATATAAACATGTTTAAAGACTCATATATAAACATGTTTAATCACTCATATATATAAACATGTTTAAAGACTCATATATATATAAACATGTTTAATCACTCATATATATAAACATGTTTAAAGACCCATATATAAACATGTTTTTAGACTCATATATATATAAACATGTTTAAAGACCCATATATAAACATGTTTTTAGACTCATATATATATAAACATGTTTAAAGACCCATATATAAACATGTTTTTAGACTCATATATATATAAACATGTTTAAAGACCCATATATAAACATGTTTTTAGACTCATATATAAACATGTTTAAAGACTCATATATATATAAACATGTTTAATCACTCATATATATATATAAACATGTTTAAAGACTCATATATATATAAACTTGTTTAATCACTCATATATATATAAACATGTTTAAAGACTCATATATAAACATGTTTAATCACTCATATATATAAACATGTTTAAAGACTCATATATATATAAACATGTTTAATCACTCATATATATAAACATGTTTTTAGACTCATATATAAACATGTTTAATCACTCATATATATAAACATGTTTAAAGACTCATATATATATAAACATGTTTAATCACTCATATATATAAACATGTTTAAAGACCCATATATAAACATGTTTTAGACTCATATATATAAACATGTTTAAAGACCCATATATAAACATGTTTTTAGACTCATATATATATAAACATGTTTAAAGACCCATATATAAACATGTTTTTAGACTCATATATAAACATGTTTAAAGACTCATATATATATAAACATGTTTAATCACTCATATATATATATAAACATGTTTAAAGACTCATATATATATAAACATGTTTAATCACTCATATATATATAAACATGTTTAAAGACTCATATATAAACATGTTTAATCACTCATATATAAACATGTTTAAAGACTCATATATAAACATGTTTAAACACTCATATATAAACATGTTTAAAGACCCATATATAAACATGTTTAAAGACTCATATATAAACATGTTTAAAGACTCATATATAAACATGTTTAAAGACTCATATATATATAAACATGTTTAAAGACTCATATATATATAAACATGTTTAAAGACCCATATATAAACATGTTTAAAGACCCATATATAAACATGTTTAAAGACCCATATATAAACATGTTTTTAGACTCATATATATATAAACATGTTTAAAGACCCATATATAAACATGTTTTTAGACTCATATATATATAAACATGTTTAAAGACCCATATATAAACATGTTTTTAGACTCATATATATATAAACATGTTTAAAGACCCATATATAAACATGTTTTTAGACTCATATATATATAAACATGTTTAAAGACCCATATATAAACATGTTTTTAGTCTCATATATAAACATGTTTAAAGACTCATATATATATAAACATGTTTAATCACTCATATATATATATAAACATGTTTAAAGACTCATATATATATAAACATGTTTAATCACTCATATATATATAAACATGTTTAAAGACTCATATATAAACATGTTTAATCACTCATATATAAACATGTTTAAAGACTCATATATAAACATGTTTAATCACTCATATATAAACATGTTTAAAGACTCATATATAAACATGTTTAATCACTCATATATATAAACATGTTTAAAGACTCATATATATATAAACATGTTTAATCACTCATATATATAAACATGTTTAAAGACCCATATATAAACATGTTTTAGACTCATATATATATAAACATGTTTAAAGACCCATATATAAACATGTTTTTAGACTCATATATATATAAACATGTTTAAAGACCCATATATAAACATGTTTTTAGACTCATATATATATATAAACATGTTTAATCACTCATATATATATATAAACATGTTTAAAGACTCATATATATATAAACATGTTTAATCACTCATATATATATAAACATGTTTAAAGACTCATATATAAACATGTTTAATCACTCATATATAAACATGTTTAAAGACTCATATATAAACATGTTTAATCACTCATATATGAACATGTTTAAAGACTCATATATAAACATGTTTAATCACTCATATATAAACATGTTTAAAGACTCATATATAAACATGTTTAATCACTCATATATATAAACATGTTTAAAGACTCATATATATATAAACATGTTTAATCACTCATATATATAAACATGTTTAAAGACCCATATATAAACATGTTTTTAGACTCATATATATATAAACATGTTTTTAGACTCATATATATATAAACATGTTTAAAGACCCATATATAAACATGTTTTTAGACTCATATATAAACATGTTTAAAGACCCATATATAAACATGTTTTTAGACTCATATATAAACATGTTTAAAGACTCATATATATATAAACATGTTTAATCACTCATATATATATATAAACATGTTTAAAGACTCATATATATATATAAACATGTTTAATCACTCATATATATATAAACATGTTTAAAGACTCATATATAAACATGTTTAATCACTCATATATAAACATGTTTAAAGACTCATATATAAACATGTTTAATCACTCATATATAAACATGTTTAAAGACTCATATATAAACATGTTTAATCACTCATATATATAAACATGTTTAAAGACTCATATATATATAAACATGTTTAATCACTCATATATATAAACATGTTTTTAGACTCATATATATATATAAACATGTTTAAAGACGCATATATAAACATGTTTAAAGACTCATATATAAACATGTTTAAAGACTCATATATATATAAACATGTTTAAAGACTCATATATATATATAAACATGTTTAAAGACCCATATATAAACATGTTTAAAGACCCATATATAAACATGTTTAAAGACTCATATATAAACATGTTTAAAGACCCATATATAAACATGTTTAAAGACTCATATATAAACATGTTTAAAGACTCATATATATAAACATGTTTAAAGACTCATATATATATAAACATGTTTAAAGACTCATATATATAAACATGTTTAAAGACTCATATATATAAACATGTTTAAAGACTCATATATATAAACATGTTTAAAGACTCATATATATATAAACATGTTTAAAGACTCATATATATAAACATGTTTGAAGACTCATATATATATATAAACATGTTTAAAGACTCATATATATATAAACATGTTTAAAGACTCATATATATAAACATGTTTGAAGACTCATATATATATAAACATGTTTAAAGACTCATATATATAAACATGTTTAAAGACTCATATATATATAAACATGTTTAAAGACTCATATATATAAACATGTTTAAAGACTCATATATATAAACATGTTTAAAGACTCATATATATATAAACATGTTTAAAGACTCATATATATAAACATGTTTAAAGACTCATATATATAAACATGTTTAAAGACTCATATATAAACATGTTTAAAGACTCATATATATATAAACATGTTTAAAGACTCATATATATATAAACATGTTTAAAGACCCATATATAAACATGTTTAAAGACCCATATATAAACATGTTTAAAGACCCATATATAAACATGTTTTTAGATTCATATATATATAAACATGTTTAAAGACCCATATATAAACATGTTTTTAGACTCATATATATATAAACATGTTTAAAGACCCATATATAAACATGTTTTTAGACTCATATATATATAAACATGTTTAAAGACCCATATATAAACATGTTTTTAGACTCATATATATATAAACATGTTTAAAGACCCATATATAAACATGTTTTTAGACTCATATATAAACATGTTTAAAGACTCATATATATATAAACATGTTTAATCACTCATATATATATATAAACATGTTTAAAGACTCATATATATATAAACATGTTTAATCACTCATATATATATAAACATGTTTAAAGACTCATATATAAACATGTTTAATCACTCATATATAAACATGTTTAAAGACTCATATATAAACATGTTTAATCACTCATATATAAACATGTTTAAAGACTCATATATAAACATGTTTAATCACTCATATATATAAACATGTTTAAAGACTCATATATATATAAACATGTTTAATCACTCATATATATAAACATGTTTTTAGACTCATATATATATAAACATGTTTAAAGACTCATATATATATAAACATGTTTAATCACTCATATATATAAACATGTTTAAAGACTCATATATATATAAACATGTTTAAAGACTCATATATATATAAACATGTTTAATCACTCATATATATAAACATGTTTTTAGACTCATATATATATAAACATGTTTTTAGACTCATATATATAAACATGTTTGAAGCGAAACATTGGAAGGGGAGGGATGTGGTCCACGTGGCTTTAAAGGGAGACGTTGTGTTCCCTTTATCTGTCAGGGACCAGATGCACAGGGCTGGGTGTTATGTGTTCCCTTTATCTGTCAGGGACCAGATGCACAGGGCTGGGTGTTATGAGTTGTGTTGCCTTTATCTGTCAGGGACCAGATGCACAGGGCTGGGTGTTATGTGTTGTGTTGCCTTTATCTGTCAGGGACCAGATGCACAGGGCTGGGTGTTATGTGTTCCCTTTATCTGTCAGGGACCAGATGCACAGGGCTGGGTGTTATGTGTTCCCTTTATCTGTCAGGGACCAGATGCACAGGGCTGGGTGTTATGTGTTCCCTTTATCTGTCAGGGACCAGATGCACAGGGCTGGGTGTTATGTGTTCCCTTTATCTGTCAGGGACCAGATGCACAGGGCTGGGTGTTATGTGTTGTGTTCCCTTTATCTGTCAGGGACCAGATGCACAGGGCTGGGTGTTATGTGTTCCCTTTATCTGTCAGGGACCAGATGCACAGGGCTGGGTGTTATGAGTTGTGTTGCCTTTATCTGTCAGGGACCAGATGCACAGGGCTGGGTGTTATGTGTTGTGTTGCCTTTATCTGTCAGGGACCAGATGCACAGGGCTGGGTGTTATGTGTTGTGTTGCCTTTATCTGTCAGGGACCAGATGCACAGGGCTGGGTGTTATGTGTTGTGTTCCCTTTATCTGTCAGGGACCAGATGCACAGGGCTGGGTGTTATGTGTTGTGTTCCCTTTATCTGTCAGGGACCAGATGCACAGGGCTGGGTGTTATGTGTTGTGTTCCCTTTATCTGTCAGGGACCAGATGCACAGGGCTGGGTGTTATGTGTTGTGTTCCCTTTATCTGTCAGGGACCAGATGCACAGGGCTGGGTGTTATGTGTTGTGTTGCCTTTATCTGTCAGGGACCAGATGCACAGGGCTGGGTGTTATGTGTTGTGTTGCCTTTATCTGTCAGGGACCAGATGCACAGGGCTGGGTGTTATGTGTGGTGAAAAGCCTTTAGTGTGAAATGGACAATGATGTAATTGGTTTGGGTACAGACAGAAACAGACTGACCACAGCGAGCAGACAGACTGACCATAGCGAGCAGACAGACTGACCACAGCGATCAGACTGACTGACCACAGCGAGCAGACTGACTGACCACATCGATCAGACTGACTGACCACAGCGAGCAGACTGACTGACCACAGCGAGCAGACTGACTGACCACAGCGAGCAGACTGACTGACCACAGCGAGCAGACTGACTGACCATAGCGATCAGACTGACTGACCATAGCGATCAGACTGACTGACCACAGCGATCAGACTGACTGACCACAGCGAGCAGACTGACTGACCACAGTGAGCAGACTGACTGAACACAACGTAGCATGTAGGATACTGGGAATTTGCTCTGTAGACTTTGGGACCTTGCTCTGTGTTACTGAGCTCAGCCCTAGCTAGTTCCACTCACAATACTAGTCATGATGTCCAATGGCCTTTCAATGCTCTCTCCATGGTCCTAACACACTCTTACCCCTCTGTGGTCCTAACACACTCTTACCCCTCTGTGGTCCTAACACACTCTTACCCCTCTGTGGTCCTAACACACTCTTACCCCTCTGTGGTCCTAACACACTCTTACCCCTCTGTGGTCCTAACACACTCTTACCCCTCTGTGGTCCTAACACACTCTTACCCCTCTGTGGTCCTAACACACTCTTACCCCTCTGTGGTCCTAACACACTCTTACCCCTCTGTGGTCCTAACACACTCTTACCCCTCTGTGGTCCTAACACACTCTTACCCCTCTGTGGTCCTAACACACTCTTACCCCTCTGTGGTCCTAACACACTCTTACCCCTCTGTGGTCCTAACACACTCTTACCCCTCTGTGGTCCTAACCCTCTCCCAACTCTCCATGGTCCTAACCCTCTCCTAACTCTCCATGGTCTTAACCCTCTCCCAACTCTCCATGGTCCTAACCCTCTCCTAACTCTCCATGGTCTTAACCCTCTCCTAACTCTCCATGGTCTTAACCCTCTCCTAACTCTCTATGGTCCTAACCCTCTCCTAACTCTCCATGGTCCTAACCCTCTCCTAACTCTCCATGGTCTTAACCCTCTCCTAACTCTCCATGGTCCTAACCCTCTCCTAACTCTCCATGGTCCTAACCCTCTCCCAACTCTCCATGGTCCGAACCCTCTCCTAACTCTCCATGGTCTTAACCCTCTCCTAACTCCCCATGGTCCTAACCCTCTCCTGACTCTCCATGGTCCTAACACACTCTTACTCCTCTGTGTTCCTAACCCTCTCCCAACTCTCCATGGTCCTAACCCTCTCCCAACTCTCCATGGTCCGAACCCTCTCCTAACTCTCCATGGTCTTAACCCTCTCCTAACTCTCCATGGTCCTAACCCTCTCCTAACTCTCTATGGTCCTAACCCTCTCCTAACTCTCTATGGTCCTAACCCTCTCCTAACTCTCTATGGTCCTAACCCTCTCCTAACTCTCCACGGTCCTAACCCTCTCCTAACTCTCCACGGTCCTAACTCTCCATGGTCCTAACCCTCTCCTAACTCTCCATGGTCCTAACCATTCTCTTAACTCTCCATGGTCCTAACCCTCTCCCAACTCTCCATGATCCTAACCCTCTCCTAACTCTCAAATCAAATCAAATGTATTTATATAGCCCTTCGTACATCAGCTGATATCTCAAAGTGCTGTACAGAAACCCAGCCTAAAACCCCAAACAGCAAGCAATGCAGGTGTAGAAGCACGGTGGCTAGGAACAACTCCCTAGAAAGGCCAAAACCTAGGAAGAAACCTAGAGAGGAACCAGGCTATGTGGGGTGGCCAGTCGTCTTCTGGCTGTGCCGGGTGGAGATTATAACAGAACATGGCCAAGATGTTCAAATGTTCATAAATGACCAGCATGGTCGAATAATAGTAAGGCAGAACAGTTGAAACTGGAGCAGCAGCATGGCCAGGTGGAGTGGGGACAGCAAGGAGTCATCATGTCAGGTAGTCCTGGGGCATGGTCCTAGGGCTCAGGTCCTCCGAGAGAGAGAAAGAAAGAAGGAGAGAATTAGAGAACGCACACTTAGATTCACACAGGACACCGAATAGGACAGGAGAAGTACTCCAGATATAACAAACTGACCCTAGCCCCCCGACACAAACTACTGCAGCATAAATACTGGAGGCTGAGACAGGAGGGGCCAGGAGACACTGTGGCCCCATCCGAGGACACCCCCGGACAGGGCCAAACAGGAAGGATATAACCCCACCCACTTTGCCAAAGCACAGCCCCCACACCACTAGAGGGATATCTTTCCATGTTCCTAACCTTCTCCTAACTCTCCATGGTCCTAACCCTCTCCTAACTCTCCATGGTCCTAACCCTCTCCTATCTCTCCATGGTCCTAACCCTCTCCAAACTCTCCATGGTCCTAACCCTCTCCTAACTCTCGATGGTCCTAACCCTCTCCTAACTCTCCATGGTCCTAACTCTCCATGATCCTAACCCTTCTCTTAACTCTCCATGGTCCTAACCCTCTCCCAACTCTCCATGATCCTAACCCTCTCCTAACTCTCCATGGTCCTAACCCTCGCCTAACTGTACATGGTCCTAACCCTCTCCTAACTCTCCATGGTCCTAACCCTCTCCTAAACTCTCCATGGTCCTAACCCTCTCCTAACTCTCCGTGGTCCTAACCCTCTCCTAACTCTCCATGGTCCTAACCCTCTCCTAACTCTCCATGGTCCTAACCCTCTCCTAACTCTCCATGGTCCTAACTCTCCATGATCCTAACCCTTCTCTTAACTCTCCATGGTCCTAACCCTCTCCTTACTTTCCATGGTCCTAACCCTCTCCTAACTCTCCATGGTCCTAACACTTTCCTAACTCTCCATGGTCCTAACACTTTCCTAACTCTCCATGATCCTAACATTTTCCTGACTCTCCATGGTCCTAACATTTTCCTGACTCTCCATGGTCCTAACACTTTGCTTACTCTCCATGGTCCTAACCCTGTCCTAACACTTTCCTGACTCTCCATAGTCCTAACATTTTCCAGACTCTCCATGGTCCTAACACTTTGCTGACTCTCCATAGTCCTAACACTTTCCTGACTCTCCATGGTCCTAACACTTTGCTGACTCTCCATGGTCCTAACACTTTGCTTACTCTCCATGGTCCTAACCCTGTCCTAACATTTTCCTGACTCTCCATGGTCCTAACACTTTGCTTACTCTCCATGGTCCTAACCCTGTCCTAACACTTTCCTGACTCTCCATAGTCCTAACATTTTCCAGACTCTCCATGGTCCTAACATTTTCCTGACTCTCCATGGTCCTAACACTTTGCTTACTTTCCATGGTCCTAACCCTCTCCTAACTCTCCACGGTCCTAACACTTTCCTAACTCTCCATGGTCCTAACACTTTCCTAACTCTCCATGGTCCTAACATTTTCCTGACTCTCCATGGTCCTAACACTTTGCTTACTCTCCATGGTCCTAACCCAGTCCTAACCCTCTCCTGGCCATGCCTTCCTGGTGCTCCAGCAGCACTGAGCTCTGACTCTGACCCCAGTCAACCGGCCATAGCCCTCCATTATTAAAGAGATGTCTCGTCTCACATGGCAGCTGATAAACACTCTGTTATCATGCCGGATCCAGTGTCTCATTACCACACCAGGGTTAAGGAGTTATTACCTCCATAGCTCAGTCCTGCTTGTATCTGACCTAGGTTCAAATACTGTTTGAAATCATTCCAAATACTTTATCTGGGTTTGATTGAGCTTTTCTGGAGTAATAAAACAAATTGGTTGCTAATTGGGCAACCCCCATCCCTTTGGCACTCCAGGCAGGCTACAGCAAACGCTCCAAGTATTTGAAAGATTTGACATAGTATTTGAACCCCTGTCTGATAGCCTGCCCATTTGTCATCCAGGAAGTGGCAGGGAGCAGACTGATTGGGCCCGAGCATGGAGAGAGATGTGTCAAGCTCCAATCCAGGGGAAACTGAAGCCAGGTTAGTTAAGTGGTGGTGAGTTTCCATGCAGTGCTCTGCTCTGCGTCCCTGCGCATCTCAGGATCTTTATCCATGTTGAGTCCCTTCTATGTCCCCGTGTCAACGCTGAAAAGGCCTTCTTTTATTTATCTGTCTGCTTTGGCGCTCACTCAACGACACAGAGAAAGAAAACAAAGCTGTCTGTCTGTCTGTGTGTGTGTGGGTGTTCATAGCCTGAACATACACTGAGTGTATAAAACATTAAGAACACCTGTTCTGATTCAGAGGGGGTTGGGTTAAATGTGGAAGACACATTTCAGTTGAATACATTCAGTTGTACAACTGACTAGGTCTCCCCCTTTCTCTTTCCTTCCATGACATAGACGTACCAGGCAGAGAAAGGTTAAAGAAGGATTTTTAAGCATTTAAACATTAGAGACATGGATTGTGTGTGCGAATGGGCAAGACAAAAGATTGAAGTGCCTTTGAAATGGGTATGGTAGTAGGTGCCAGGCGCACCAGTTTGTGTCAAGAACTGCAACGCTGCTGGGTTTTTCACTCGCAACCGTTTCCCGTGTGTATCAAGAATGATCCACCACCCAAAGGACATCCAGCCAACTGGACACAGCTCTGGGAAGCATTCCTGCGGAACGCTTTTGACACCTTGTAGAGTCCTCACCACGATGAATTGAGTCTGTTCTGAGGGCAAAAGGAGGTGCAACTCAATATTAGGAATGTGTTCCTGATGTTTGGTCTACATTTTACATTTCTTCTGTAGCTCAGTTGGTAGAGCATGGCGCTTGTAACGCCAGGGTAGTGGGTTCGATTCCCGGGACCACCCATACGTAGAATGTATGCACACATGACTGTAAGTCGCTTTGGATAAAAGCGTCTGCTAAGTGGCATATATTATTATTATATTATATTATTACATTTCAGTCACTTAGCAGACGCTCTTCTCCAGAGCGAAGTACAGGAGCAATTAGAGATCAGGGCTCATTGACAGATTTTTCACCTAGTCGGCTCGGGGATTCGAACCAGCGGAATGGCATGCTTTGAGCACTACTGAAAAGGGCTATTTACATGTGAGAAATGAATGTCGTATGCTGCATTTTGCTATCGGCCTGTTGTTTACCTTTTTGTTGGTGACACTTTGATATCTTGATAATATGCAGCTGTTTAAAGGGCAACTCCACAGATGAATCAATAACAAAATGGGTGCCCCGCCTCTGTTTTGGTAAAAAGCTGAGGGATGGGCCTGGAGAAATGTAACCACTCTCAGATTAATAGACAGAGCTATGATTGCAAGGACTGACCATCCATTATGTAAAACATATTGTTTTAACCATGTTATGAGGCTATAGTGTTTGTTTACATTTAAAATGTTTACAAACATTGTAATAAAAAAACGTGTGTTTTGGGTTCTCATGGAGTGGGACAGTTGACATATATGACATTGTCCCACTCTTCTTCTGGATCATCCAAAAGCTCTCTAGCAAACTTCAGACGGGCCTGGACATGTACTGGCTTAAGCAGGGGGACACGTCTGGCACTGCAGGATTTGAGTCCCTGGCGGCGTAGTGTGTTACTGATGGTCGGCTTTGTTAATTTGGTCCTAGCTCTCTGCAGGTCATTCACTAGGTCACCCCGTGTGGTTCTGGGATTTTTGCTCACCGTTCTTGTGATCATTTTGACCCGACAGGGTGAGATCTTGCGTGGAGCCCCAGATCGAGGGAGATTATCAGTGGTCTTGTATGTCTTCCATTTCCTAATAATTGCTCTCACAGTTGATTTCTTCAAACCAAGCTGTTTCGTTTTGCAGATTCAGTCTTCCCAGCCTGGTGCAGGTCTACAATTTTGTTTCTGGTGTCCTTTGACAGCTCTTTGGTCTTGGCCATAGTGGAGTTTGGAGTGTGACTGTTTGAGGTTGTGGACAGGTGTCTTTTATACTGATAACAAGTTCAAACAGGTGCCATTAATACAGGTAACGAGTGGAGGACAGAGGAGCCTCTTAAAGAAGAAGTTACAGGTCAGTGAGAGCCAGAAATCTTGCTTGTTTGTAGGTGACCAAATACTTATTTTCCACCATCATTTGCAAATAAATTCATAAAAAATCCTACAATGTGATTTTCTGGATTTTTTTTCTCATTTTGTCTGTCATAGTTGAAGTGTACCTATGATGAAAATGACAGGCCTCTCATCTTTTTAAGTGGGAGAACTTGCACAATTGGTGGCTGACTAAATACTTTGTTGCCCCACTGTGTGTGTGTGTGTGTGTATATATATAATTTATAAGTCCAAAAATGGATGTAGCAACTACAGATTGCCCCTTTAAGTCTATGAAAAGTGTGCCAGTTTGAGCATGTGTCCATTAGGCCTATGGATAAGATTGAACTATAAAAGCCCCACTTTTAACCCATAGGCTTCGATCCGCACTACGCTGCTGTTGCAAGAGCACATTTTTCACTGTCTGTCTACTGGTTTCAAAACCAATGATTGATAGGCAGCTTAAACTTCTTGAATTCAACCATTATTGGGTTTAAATACACATTTAGATTTGTGAACAGTCATCCACAACAACCACAATCTGTAAGGTGCAAGTAGCTAAGTGAGAGAACAGCAGTGTGATTCACAGCATATCAATAATAAGTGGTATCTGTATCACAGTAGACTACACCACTGCTGTCATCATTACCTCCAAGGGTTTATTCAACTTGGATAATCTTTGGATTCCGACAGCAGTCGCACCATTAGAAGATGTAGCTTGGACTTCAGGCTACAAAAGCCTATTCCTGCTCTTTTCCCGGGATCTATCAAACACATTTGGTGTCATCATAGTGGTCTCTGACTTGTGGTCAGACTCACTCAGGAGGAACAAACTTAAACTAGCGCCTTTTTTCAATGCTGATTTGAATATCATTGAGAAAACATTTTTTTTGTTGCAAACATCCTTTCTGAATTTAAAAGTAATCCTCTAAGTAATCATTTAGTTTATCAAAAGTATCTGTATTCTGATTACAATATTTTTGATAACAGTTAACGTTTTTCGTAATCCCTTACATGTAACAGTTTACATGCAATCCGCTACTCCCTATAACCCTGATCTCTCACACTATAAGGTTAGATGTTGACCCCCACTTCCACTAAACTCTTAGTACGTTCTTAAATCAGGCTCAGGCTTTACTTTTACTATAGAAGTTTACATTGGCCTGCATGATCCTTCTATTTTCCGCAAAGACTTATTTTAAAAGTCTGAAGGTATAATTAAGCAATAAGACCTGAGGGAGGTGTGGTATATGGCCAATATACCAAGGCTAAGGGCTGTTCTTATGCCTGGACACAGCCCTTAGCCGTGGTACATTGGCCATATATCACAAACCCCCGAGGTGCCTTATTGCTATGATAAACTGGTTGCCAACGTAATTAGAGCAGTAAAAATAAATGTTTTGTCATACCCAGGGTATATGGTCTGATATACCATGGATTTCAGCCAATCAGCATTCAGGGCTCGGGCTACCCAGTTTATATAATGTCTGATATACCACGGCTTTTAGCCAATCAGCACCCAGGCCCCAAACTACCTGGTTTATAATGCTTTATAACTTGTTTTAAGCATGTTTGAGCCTTTATAATGTCTTACAATATGGCTGTATATGCTTGCTCTTTGCTCTGTGTTTTCAAAAACAAGTGAGCCTGTTAATTAAAGGCTAGGCTGGTGTTTGTTGTCAATGACTGATTCCTCCTCATTAGATAGAAGTCAGTAATTAGAGAGTAACAGCACTTATTCTAATCCTGACTCTTCACTCTTCACTCAGACGCCCGGCTGGCCCTATAATGGTAGATGTCTGTTTCTCACTCAGGACTGATGATAATATGGTATTAATTAATAGATGCTGTGGCAGCTGCATTTATCCAAATTGAGTCAACTGTATTTCCTAAAATATATGTTGAGTATTGGTGGCCCACTCATACCCACAACATGTGGTTTTGTACACACCATGCTTCGTCATCGATATGAGTAATATCAAGTTATCTGTTGCTAATAATTGAATGATGGCACCGGAGGAGATGGCTGCCGTTTCACTCGCTCCTAACCAATTGTGCTATTGTGTATGTTTTTTCATGTTATTTGTAGCTTATTTTGTGCATAATGTTTCTGCCACCATCTCTTATGACCGAAAAGAGCTTTAAGATATCAGGACAGTGATAACTCACCTCGTACTGGACAAATATTTTTTTCTTCAACGAGTCTGACGGAAAGGATTTACTTCAGACACCCGACAAGGCCCACATCCCCGTCATTCACATGAAGAAGAGACGGAGATATCGGGGACGTAGTTTGGGGTGCCTTGTAAGGATCTGGAAAATCAAGAAAATGCTCATCCAGAGGCGGCGCTCCTAGTATCCGGGGACTTTAATGCAGGAAAACCTAAATCCGTTTTACCTCATTTCTACCAGCATGTTAAATGCTCATCCAGAGGAAAAAAACTCTTGACCACCTTTACTCCACACACAGAGACACGTACAAAGCTCTCCCTCGCCCTCCATTTGGCAAATCTGACCATACTTATATCCTCCTGATTCCAGCTTACAAGCAAAAATGAAAGCAGGAAGCAACAGTGGTCAGATGTCGCAGATGCTACAGGACCATCAGGCACGACTCCAACACCATCATTAAGTTTGCCGACACCACAACAGTGGTAGGCCTGGTGACCGACAACGACTAGACAGCCTATAGGGAGGAGGTTAGAGACCTGGCAGTGTGGTGCCAGGACAACAACCTCTCCCTCAACGTGATCAAGACAAAGGAGATGATTGTGGACTACAGGAAAATGAGGGCCGAGCACGAAGGGGCTGTAGTGAGGAAGGTTGAGCAACAAACTTTCATGGTCCAAGCACACCAAGACAGTCGTGAAGAAGGCACGACAACGCCTATTCCCCCTCAGGAGACCGGAAAGATTTGGCATGGGTCCTCAGATCCTCAAAATATTCTACAGCTTCACCATTAAGATGCATAGTCACTTTACCTCTACCTATATGTACATATTACCTCAATTACCTGGACTAACCCCTGCACATTGACTGTACCGGTACCCCCTGAAAATAGCCTCCCTACTGTTATTTTATTGTTGCTCCTTCATTATTTGATATTTTTCAATTTTTTTATTTTATATATTTTTTTACTTCAGTTAATTTTACTAAATACTTTCTAAACACTTATTTTTCTTAACTGCATTGTTGGTTAAGGGCTGGTAAGTTAGCATTTCATTTTAAGGTCTACTACACCTGTTGTATTCGGTGCATTGTGAAAAACACAATGTGATTTGATTTGATCATATTGTTAAGGTAGAATGGCTCAGCCTCAGTCCTTATGGCAAAGTGAGCGTACGTCAATGTTGCCTCACATCTTTCATTCTAAATCGGTCCTACTAATCTCTCCAGCGTGTGTGTGTGCACGGGTGTGTGTGTGTTCATCAGAGATGGAACCTGCTTTTCTTTGGATCAGAAAACGATCTTATCTGCTTTTCCCTTGCTGAGAGCCTAGCTCGATTAGCCAATCAGACTGAACTGTGAGCCACCCACCTGGTGACTTGCGTGTGTGTGTGCGTGGACGTGGCCAGTGTACACCTGCTGCTCATCAACCTCTTTGATCACACAGGCAGCACTCTGATAACAGCACTAGCAGCACATCCATTCTCTATAGACTATCTTACCATGTCATTCCATGCGATGGATTGATTTGACATTGATTTCACACAGACAGTGTTTCAAATAAACTTGCTCCTTTGTTCGCCTTGACAACAGCCATAGGAATAGGCTAAACTGCATAAACAGATCTGGGACCAGGCTAACTATAGTGTCAACATTTCACCGGTCTCTGTTCTATTTGAACTGCTATGTCCCTGTGCCTTAAGACAGGGCTTCACCAATGCAGGCCCCTCTTCCAGAACCGGGGAACATCTGGGATGTTACACCCCTTCCAGCATCTATTTCTATAGGCACTAGTACTGTTCATGACACAAACTGTTCACAACCCTCTAGTTGGTGCAGAGAACATTGTGCAGTTATAAAGCAAATTTTCTTAATTCTATACATTTTTACGCGTGGAATATGTATTAATGTGATATTTGAGTGATTACTACTAAATCTATGGGCAAAATAACCTATCTAAAAAACTTTAGCTGACAGGGGCAGGTTGATCTGGCCATTTAAGTTATAAATAGCTCTCGAACAGTGGAGGCTGACGAGGGGAGAACGGCTCATAATAATGGCCGGAACGGAGCAAGTAGAATGCTACACCTGGAAACTAGGTGTTTGATGTATTTGATACCATTCCACAGATTCCACTCCAGTCATTACCACGAGCCCATCCTCCCCAATTAAGGTGCCACCTGTGCTCTCTAAGGTATGCAATGACTGAGTAAAACTGATGAACTGCCCAATTTCAAAATTGGGGAGTTTGGGAACCACTGTCTTAAGAGAGAAAAGAGCACTAGCACACACAGACGGGCCTGCCTGCCTGCCTGCCTGTCTGCCTGCCTGCCTGCCTGCCTGTCTGCCTGTCTGTCTGTCTGTGCGTCTGTCTGTCTGTCTGTGCGTCTGTCTGTCTGTCTGTCTGTCTGTCTGTCTGTCTGTCTGTCTGTCTGTCTGTGCGTCTGTCTGTCTGTCTGTGCGTCTGTCTGTCTGTCTGTGCGTCTGTCTGTCTGTCTGTGTGTCTGTCTGTCTGTGCGTCTGTCTGTCTGTGCGTCTGTCTGTCTGTCTGTGTGTCTGTCTGTCTGTGCGTCTGTCTGTCTGTCTGTCTGTCTGTCTGTCTGTCTGTCTGTGCGTCTGTCTGTCTGTCTGTGCGTCTGTCTGTCTGTGTGTCTGTCTGTCTGTGCGTCTGTCTGTCTGTCTGTGCGTCTGTCTGTCTGTCTGTCTGTCTGTCTGTGCGTCCGTCCGTCCGTCACAGAATACACCAGTCAGTCTGTCCAAACCACTCTCCTCTGACCTCACCCTTCACATCCTTTCCCTCTCATCTCTGAGAGGGTGTGTGCGTGCGTCTCTTCTCTTGTTTTTCCACAGCAGAGATAAAATGTTTACTGGTCCTCAACATGTCCGTCACTGTAAAAGCCACTGTGTCGACTGGTTATTGTTGCCAGATTCGTCAATCCACAACTGTAAATGCAGAATAGAAGGGAAAAACACAACATCAAGCACTAGAACAACACAGGCTTAAACAGCCCCTGTTAAAACACATTGTGTAACTGTCTAAATATCCTCTGAATGCCAGAGAGAACAAATCACTTTAAATGGAGTTTTCTTCAATTATTTAGTCGGAAGAGAACATTAACATTTAACAAGAACATTATCTAGACTTGTTCAGAAAAAAAGGAGAGTAGTGGTGCATCCTGCCAGACAAAGACATACAAGATCTGTTCTGAATTGTACACGTTGCTTACCTTTTGTTTTACGGTACTATGATGAGATGATTGGAATCTAGAAAATCTTAGTAAAAGACTGCTGGCTCTTTGGTTTTCAGTAGAGTTGGTCTAGTTATTATTTTTGATGGTGAAAATGTTAGTGTTGATGAAGACATTCCAAAGGCTGGCATTGGTCGCTTCTTGTGTGTGTCAAGGCCCAGTGCTCCTAATGATAATTGACCTGTGGGGTTACTAGATGGGGGTGTAGTAGTGTTTTGGAGTCAGAAATGTAATAAAAATGTCCCCTCAAATTCACTCAACAAATCCCAAAAGGTCCATAGAGTTCTAATTGTCTTGAAGGACAGATATTCAATTATGTTTGATTGTTTAATTATGTTATACAGCTCTGCGTAGGCCATTGACATAGCTTCATAACAGATACTTTCTAATCATCATCTCTGAGGTATTCAAATCAGATATTCAGATACCCAGAACATCCTTGATCCTGTATGACGTCAGTCCTCTCCTCTCCTCTCCTCTCCTCTCCTCTCCTCTCCTCTCCTCTCCGTGGTGGTAGTGGGCCCCACGGTGCAGGTTCTCCCCATAGTGCAGACGTACTTAACAATGTATGAGCTCTACAGAACGGGTGATCTATACGCCACTAGCAATAGATGGTCGGATAACACTGCTGGTGCATGCACACACACACGCACACACACACACGCACGCACGCACGCACGCGTGTACGTACACACATGTACACATGCACACACACTGGGAGGGAGAAGATTGTTCCTGTTCTGACAGTCTGGCCATTATTAAAAGCTGTTTTGTATTGCCTCAGCCTGGCGTTTTGCTTTTTCATTAGAGGGAAAGTTATATCATCGTCTGTGAATATTGCATGAGTTCAGAGGCGCTGTTGTCGTGACAGTGTAGCAATATCTCACAACGATCAAAGATGAGTGTAGTCTCATAGGTACATGGAAGGAGAGACAATAATGAAACAAGGAAAAGCCCCAAAGGCGATGTGTACCAGCAAGGAAAAATGAAGACGACGTGTACCAGCAAGGAAAAATGAAGACGACGAGTACCAGCAAGGAAAAATGAAGACGACGAGTACCAGCAAGGAAAAATGAAGACGACGAGTACCAGCAAGGAAAAATGAAGACGACGAGTACCAGCAAGGAAAAATGAAGACGACGAGTACCAGCAAGGAAAAATGAAGACGACGAGTACCAGCAAGGAAAAATGAAGACGACGAGTACCAGCAAGGAAAAATGAAGACGACGAGTACCAGCAAGGAAAAATGAAGACGACGAGTACAAGCAAGGAAAAATGAAGACGACGAGTACAAGCAAGGAAAAATGAAGACGACGTACAAGCAAGTGAAGACAAGCAAGGAAAAATGAAGACGACGAGTACCAGCAAGGAAAAATGAAGACGACGAGTACAAGCAAGGAAAAATGAAGACGACGAGTACAAGCAAGGAAAAATGAAGACGACGAGTACCAGCAAGGAAAATGAAGACGACGAGAGAAGGAAAAATGAAGACGACGAGTACCAGCAAGGAAAAATGAAGACGACGAGTACAAGCAAGGAAAAATGAAGACGACGAGTACAAGCAAGGAAAAAAGACGACGAGTGAAGGAAAAATGAAGACGACGAGTACAAGCAAGGAAAAATGAAGACGACGAGTACCAGCAAGGAAAAATGAAGACGACGAGTACCAGCAAGGAAAAATGAAGACAAGTACAAGCAAGGAAAAATGAAGACGACGAGTACAAGCAAGGAAAAATGAAGACGACGAGTACCAGCAAGGAAAAATGAAGACGACGAGTACAAGCAAGGAAAAATGAAGACGACGAGTACCAGCAAGGAAAAATGAAGACGACGAGTACAAGCAAGGAAAAATGAAGACCAGCAAGGAAAAAAATGAAGACGACGAGTACCAGCAAGGAAAAATGAAGACAAGTACAAGCAAGGAAAAATGAAGACGACGAGTACAAGCAAGGAAAAATGAAGACGACGAGTACAAGCAAGGAAAAATGAAGACAAGGAAAATGAAGACGACGAGTACCAGCAAGGAAAAATGAAGACGACGAGTACAAGCAAGGAAAAATGAAGACGACGAGTACAAGCAAGGAAAAATGAAGACGACGAGTACCAGCAAGGAAAAATGAAGACGACGAGTACCAGCAAGGAAAAATGAAGACGACGAGTACCAGCAAGGAAAAATGAAGACGACGACAAGCAAGGAAAAATGAAGTACAAGCAAGGAAAAATGAAGACGACGAGTACAAGCAAGGAAAAATGAAGACGACGAGTACCAGCAAGGAAAAATGAAGACGACGAGTACAAGCAAGGAAAAAAATGAAGACGACGAGTACCAGCAAGGAAAAATGAAGACGACGAGTACAAGCAAGGAAAAATGAAGACGACGAGTACCAGCAAGGAAAAATGAAGACGACGAGTACAAGCACCAGCAAGGGAAAAATGAAGACGACGCAGTACCAGCAAGGAAAAATGAAGACGACGAGTACCAGCAAGGAAAAATGAAGACCAGCAAGCAAGGAAAAATGAAGACGACGTAGTACCAGCAAGGAAAAATGAAGACGACGAGTACCAGCAAGGAAAAATGAAGACGACGAGTACCAGCAAGGAAAAATGAAGACGACGTGTACCAGCAAGGAAAAATGAAGACGACGAGTACAAGGAAAAATGAAGACAAGGAAAAATGAAGACGACGAGTACAAGCAAGGAAAAATGAAGACGACGTGTACCAGTACAAGCAAGGAAAAATGAAGACGACGAGTACAAGCAAGGAAAAATGAAGACGACGAGTACAAGCAAGGAAAAATGAAGACGACGAGTACAAGCAAGGAAAAATGAAGACGACGAGTACCAGCAAGGAAAAATGAAGACGACGAGTACAAGCAAGGAAAAATGAAGACGACGAGTACAAGCAAGGAAAAATGAAGACGACGAGTACCAGCAAGGAAAAATGAAGACGACGTGTACAAGCAAGGAAAAATGAAGACGACGAGTACAAGCAAGGAAAAATGAAGACGACGAGTACAAGCAAGGAAAAATGAAGACGACGAGTACAAGCAAGGAAAAATGAAGACGACGAGTACAAGCAAGGAAAAATGAAGACGACGAGTACAAGCAAGGAAAAAATGAAGACGACGAGTACCAGCAAGGAAAAATGAAGACGACGGAAAAATGAAGACGACATGTACAAGCAAGGAAAAATGAAGACGACGAGTACAAGCAAGGAAAAATGAAGACGACGAGTACAAGCAAGGAAAAATGAAGACGACGAGTACAAGCAAGGAAAAATGAAGACGACGAGTACAAGCAAGGAAAAATGAAGACGACGAGTACCAGCAAGGAAAAATGAAGACGACGAGTACCAGCAAGGAAAAATGAAGACGACGAGTACCAGCAAGGAAAAATGAAGACGACGAGTACCAGCAAGGAAAAATGAAGACGACGAGTACAAGCAAGGAAAAATGAAGACGACGAGTACCAGCAAGGAAAAATGAAGACGACGAGTACCAGCAAGGAAAAATGAAGACGACGAGTACCAGCAAGGAAAAATGAAGACGACGTGTACCAGCAAGGAAAAATGAAGACGACGAGTACCAGCAAGGAAAAATGAAGAGAAATAAAAAGAGAAATGCACAATAAGACAAACAGAACTTGTGGAGCGAGGGAGAGGGGGGAGAACAATAGACAAATAGAACAGGCAGAAGAGGGGGAGAGCAATAGGGGGATTAAGATAGCGAGATGGAGAAAAAGTGAGATGGAGAGTGAGAGTGGTGCCCTAGTGATGAAGGGAGTTCTGCATGGTCATATGTCACCCCAGAGAGAGAGAGAGAGAGAGACCTTTATGGTTGTGAGGTCTGGGGTCCTCTCACCAACCAAGAATTCACAAAAAGGGACAGAATTCAGAAAAGAGCCATTAAATTCTACAACCACCTAAGAGGAAGCGATTACCAAACCTTCCATAACAAAGCCATCACCTACAGAGAGATGAACCTGGAGTAGAGTCCCCTAAGCAAGCTGTTCCTGGGGCTCTGTTCACAAACACAAACAGAGCCCCAGGACAGCAACACAATTAGACCCAACCAAATCATGAGAAAACAAAAAGAGAATTACTTGGCACATTGGAAAGAATTTACCAAAAAACAGAGCAAACTAGAATGTTATTTGGCCCTAAACAGAGAGTACACAGTGGTAGAATACCTCACCACTGTGACTGACCCAAACTCAAAGAAAGCTTTGACTATGTAAAACCTCAGTGAGCATAACCTTGCTATTGAGAAAGGCTGCCATAGGCAGACTTGGCTCTCAAGAGAAGACAGGCTATGTGCACACTGCCCACAAACTGAGGTGGAAACTGAGCTGCACTTCCTAACCTCCTGCCCAATGTATGACCATATTAGAGAGACATATTTCCCTCAGATTACACAGACCCACAAAGAATTGTAAATACAACCCATATTTATGTTTATTTCCCCTTTTGTATTTTAACTATTTGCACATCATTATAACTCTGTAATATAGACATAATATGACATTTTAAATGTCTTTATTATTTTTGTTTATTATTTATTTCACTTGCTTGGGCAATGTAAACATATGTTTCACATACAAAAAAAGCCATTTGAATTGAATTGAATTGACTTGAATTGAGAGAGGGAGACAGAGGGAGAGAAAGAGAGAGAGGGAGACATAGAGAGACAGAGAGAGAGGGAAAGAGAGAGAGAGAGGGAGGGAGAGAGAGAGAGAGAGAGAGAGAAAATACTGTATATAGATTTAGAGTTGGATAAACTTGGATTTCAAAAGGACATACAGGATGCCAATATGTTCTATAAGTTGATTTGGGATGACTAGGGAATGGAGATGTTATAAGTTTATATAGGTTGACAAGGGAATAGAGATATTATAAGTTTATATAGGTTGACAAGGGAATAGAGATATTATAAGTTTATATAGGTTGACCAGGGAATAGAGATATTATAGTTTGATTTGGGATGCCTAGGGAATAGAGATGTTATATATGTTGATTTGGGATGACTAGGGAATAGAGATGTTATATATGTTGATTTGGGATGACTAGGGAATAGAGATGTTATAGGTTGATTTGGGATGACTAGGGAATAGAGATGTTATAGGTTGATTTGGGATGACTAGGGAATAGAGATGTTATAGGTTGATTTGGGATGACTAGGGAATAGAGATGTTATATATGTTGATTTGGGATGACTAGGGAATAGAGATGTTATAGGTTGATTTGGGATGACTAGGGAATAGAGATGTTATAGGTTGATTTGGGATGACTAGGGAATAGAGATGTTATAGGTTGATTTGGGATGACTAGGGAATAGAGATGTTATAGGTTGATTTGGGATGACTAGGGAATAGAGATGTTATAGGTTGATTTGGGATGACTAGGGAATAGAGATGTTATATATGTTGATTTGGGATGACTAGGGAATAGAGATGTTATAGGTTGATTTGGGATGACTAGGGAATAGAGATGTTATACGTTTATATAGGTTGACAAGGGAATAGAGATATTATAAGTTTATATAGGTTGACCAGGGAATAGAGATATTATAAGTTTACATAGGTTGACCAGGGAATAGAGATACTATAAGTTTATATAGGTTGACCAGGGAATAGAGATATAAGTTTATATAGGTTGACCAGGGAATAGAGATATAAGTTTATATAGGTTGACCAGGGAATAGAGATATAAGTTTATATAGGTTGACAAGGGAATAGAGATATAAGTTTATATAGGTTGACAAGGGAATAGAGATACTATAGGTTTATATAGGTTGACAAGGGAATAGAGATACTATAAGTTTATATAGGTTGACCAGGGAATAGAGATATACGTTTATATAGGTTGACCAGGGAATAGAGATGTTATAAGTTTATATAGGTTGACAAGGGAATAGAGATACTATAAGTTTATATAGGTTGACAAGGGAATAGAGATACTATAAGTTTATATAGGTTGACCAGGGAATAGAGATATTATAAGTTTATATAGGTTGACCAGGGAATAGAGATACTATAAGTTTACATAGGTTGACCAGGGAATATAGATATAAGTTTATATAGGTTGACCAGGGAATAGAGATATAAGTTTATATAGGTTGACCAGGGAATAGAGATATAAGTTTATATAGGTTGACAAGGGAATAGAGATGTTATATGTTGATTTGGGATGACTAGGGATCAGAGGTGTTGCACTGTAAGGTGTTAGATTACTGGAGAACCCTGTGGGACTCAGCTCTGTGAGACTACCCCAATACCGCACAGGAATCATTATAGGGCCGTTGTTTTTCCATTCTTCCTGGTACTGACCAGTCACGCAGTCAGGAAAACTCTTGACAGGACCCTATATGAAGAAAAGTGGGTCCAATTGATTCTAGAGCCCAGAAAAAGAGAAGTGACCCCCCCCCCCCACACACGCACACACAGACACGTAATTCACAGGCCTGTCTCATCAGTGTGTCTAGTTCTTTCTAGCAGTAGCAGCTGTGATACGTGATATCTCCCCTGCTCCGCCTCTCTCTGGTCAGTGCTTCTCCTCTTACTGCCAGCGCCACACCACTGTGTTGCTTCATTTACACCTGAAAAATTGATGTTCTTAATTTAACCCCTGGGGAGCTCAGGATGTCACAGCAGAGAAGAGGTGTGTGTGTGTGTGTTTTATGTGTAGATGGACTGTGAAATATTTAAATAGGCTATTTTCTTACGTCTATTTACTTTGAAGCATGTTCGGCTATTAAATGAACGATGGATAAATGGCTTGTTGTGTAGCAGGAAGAAGTGGTGCAGCACGTAGCCTAGAGCAGGGTTTCCTAAAGTCGGTCCTGGGGCCCCTCTGGTGGAAAAAAACTGCTGTTCCCCAAAAAACGCTCTGTCCTTGAACAAGGAAGTTAACCCCCAAAAAACATTCTGTCCTTGAACAAGGAAGTTAACCCCCCAAAAACATTCTGTCCTTGAACAAGGAAGTTAACCCCCCAAAAACATTCTGTCCTTGAACAAGGAAGTTAACCCCACAAAAACATTCTGTCCTTGAACAAGGAAGTTAACCCCACAAAAACATTCTGTCCTTGAACAAGGAAGTTAACCCCACAAAAACATTCTGTCCTTGAACAAGGAAGTTAACCCCACAAAAACATTCTGTCCTTGAACAAGGAAGTTAACCCTCAAAAACATTCTGTCCTTGAACAAGGAAGTTAACCCTCAAAAACATTCTGTTCTTGAACAAGGAAGTTAACCCTCAAAAACATTCTGTCCTTGAACAAGGAAGTTAACCCTCAAAAACATTCTGTCCTTGAACAAGGAAGTTAACCCTCAAAAACATTCCACTCTTGAACAAGGAAATAAACTCCCAAAAACAACTGCTCCCCAGCACTGATGACGTTGACATCGGGCAGCCCCCCACACCAATGATTCAGAGGGGTTGGGCTAAATGCGGGAGACACATTTCCATTGAATGCATTCAGTTGAACTGACTAGGTGTCCCATTACCCCTAAACCAGTCATGTCAGAAAAGGAGAGACATGACCTGCAATATAATGATGATTTAGGCCTATAAACACAGTAGTCTACATGCTGCCATGCGATCTCCTTACCAACAGCAAACAAATCTGTTTTATTTTTATTAGCCAACATACATCATTCATGTGCATCAAACAACTGAAATTTCCCTCATAATAACAATATTTGCTAGCAATACAATTGATCAACCACTAGAAGTCGTGCATACGCATGGTCTGAGATTTGCGTGGATACGCACATTTTCCAGTCAAATACCAACCAACCAAATACCAACCAAAACTGGAGCACGCAAGGTTTAGATTGTTTTGTGCACACACGCCTTTGATGAATGAGGCCCTTGGTCATAGCCGCTGGAAGTAGGAGTACTGCACCACCACCTGATAAAACACAATTAAAACATAATAAATGTAAAAATATATATATATTTTCCCACTAAAGTTATTACTCCCCACTCCCTGCCCTGCCACACTGTCCGGTTGTCAGTAGTAGGGTATTGTTCATTGTCACGTCCACTGGTTTTGTTCACGATATAATCAGTACCTCCATCTGTCCACAATCAGTACTGGAATTTAGAGCAGTCTAACAGCTCTTTGTGAGTGTGAGTGACAGGTCTCACCACTAGTATCAAGCTAACTAGGAGAGCCTCATAGACTGCACCACACAACCATGAAATGGAGCAAACTGGTCCCTATGGGGTAGTGTCAAGCCTGCTCCGGCTCCCCCTCTCTGGTGCTCGAGGGTGCCAGGCTGCCCTTCCAGGCTGTCACCATCATCACGCGGATCAGCGCTCATTGGACTCACCCTGGACTCCTTCACGTTGTTGATTGCCCCCTCTATATCTGTCTGTTCCTCAGTTTTGTTGCCTGCCTCAGCATTATTGTTATGTCATTTTGTTCCCTTCATCCAAACGCTTTTCTTGTTTTGTTTGATGTCTGTCTTCTATTAAATGTTCACTCCCTGTACCTGCTTCTCGTTTCCAGAGTCGGCCCTTACAGGTGGGTTGTCATGGAGCCTTTAGTTAACTGGTCCCTAAGGGGTGAAGGTGGGTTGTCATGGAGCCTTTGTCAACTGGTCCCTAAGGGGTGAAGGTGGGTTGTCATGGAGCCTTTAGTTAACTGGTCCCTAAGGGGTGAAGGTGGGTTGTCATGGAGCCTTTGTCAACTGGTCCCTAAGGGGTGAAGGTGGGTTGTCATGGAGCCTTTAGTTAACTGGTCCCTAAGGGGTGAAGGTGGGTTGTCATGGAGCCTTTAGTTAACTGGTCCCTAAGGGGTGAAGGTGGGTTGTCATGGAGCCTTTAGTCAACTGGTCCCTAAGGGGTGAAGGTGGGTTGTCATAGAGCCTTTAGTCAACTGGTCCCTAAGGGGTGAAGGTGGGTTGTCATAGAGCCTTTAGTTAACTGGTCCCTAAGGGGTGAAGGTGGGTTGTCATAGAGCCTTTAGTTAACTGGTCCCTAAGGGGTGAAGGTGGGTTGTCATAGAGCCTTTAGTCAACTGGTCCCTAAGGGGTGAAGGTGGGTTGTCATAGAGCCTTTAGTCAACTGGTCCCTAAGGGGTGAAGGTGGGTTGTCATAGAGCCTTTAGTCAACTGGTCCCTAAGGGGTGAAGGTGGGTTGTCATAGAGCCTATAGTCAACTGGTCCCTAAGGGGTGAAGGTGGGTTGTCATAGAGCCTATAGTCAACTGGTCCCTAAGGGGTGAAGGTGGGTTGTCATAGAGCCTTTAGTCAACTGGTCCCTAAGGGGTGAAGGTGGGTTGTCATAGAGCCTTTAGTTAACTGGTCCCTAAGGGGTGAAGGTGGGTTGTCATAGAGCCTTTAGTTAACTGGTCCCTAAGGGGTGAAGGTGGGTTGTCATAGAGCCTTTAGTCAACTGGTCCCTAAGGGGTGAAGGTGGGTTGTCATAGAGCCTTTAGTTAACTGGTCCCTAAGGGGTGAAGGTGGGTTGTCATAGAGCCTTTAGTCAACTGGTCCCTAAGGGGTGAAGGTGGGTTGTCATAGAGCCTTTAGTCAACTGGTCCCTAAGGGGTGAAGGTGGGTTGTCATAGAGCCTTTAGTCAACTGGTCCCTAAGGGGTGAAGGTGGGTTGTCATGGAGCCTTTAGTCAACTGGTCCCTAAGGGGTGAAGGTGGGTTGTCATGGAGCCTTTAGTCAACTGGTCCCTAAGGGGTGAAGGTGGGTTGTCATAGAGCCTTTAGTCAACTGGTCCCTAAGGGGTGAAGGTGGGTTGTCATAGAGCCTTTAGTTAACTGGTCCCTAAGGGGTGAAGGTGGGTTGTCATAGAGCCTTTAGTTAACTGGTCCCTAAGGGGTGAAGGTGGGTTGTCATAGAGCCTTTAGTCAACTGGTCCCTAAGGTGTGAAGGTGGGTTGTCATAGAGCCTTTAGTTAACTGGTCCCTAAGGGGTGAAGGTGGGTTGTCATAGAGCCTTTAGTCAACTGGTCCCTAAGGGGTGAAGGTGGGTTGTCATAGAGCCTTTAGTTAACTGGTCCCTAAGGGGTGAAGGTGGGTTGTCATAGAGCCTTTAGTCAACTGGTCCCTAAGGGGTGAAGGTGGGTTGTCATAGAGCCTTTAGTTAACTGGTCCCTAAGGGGTGAAGGTGGGTTGTCATAGAGCCTTTAGTCAACTGGTCCCTAAGGGGTGAAGGTGGGTTGTCATAGAGCCTTTAGTTAACTGGTCCCTAAGGGGTGAAGGTGGGTTGTCATAGAGCCTTTAGTCAACTGGTCCCTAAGGGGTGAAGGTGGGTTGTCATAGAGCCTTTAGTCAACTGGTCCCTAAGGGGTGAAGGTGGGTTGTCATAGAGCCTTTAGTCAACTGGTCCCTAAGGGGTGAAGGTGGGTTGTCATAGAGCCTTTAGTCAACTGGTCCCTAAGGGGTGAAGGTGGGTTGTCATAGAGCCTTTAGTCAACTGGTCCCTAAGGGGTGAAGGTGGGTTGTCATAGAGCCTTTAGTTAACTGGTCCCTAAGGGGTGAAGGTGGGTTGTCATAGAGCCTTTAGTCAACTGGTCCCTAAGGGGTGAAGGTGGGTGTATTTCTCTGCTGGTGCTCCAGTGGTGTCAGCTGTGTCAGTGTGAGTGAGTCATTATGTCTTGTGGGTCCTCTACATGTTTCTTAGAACACATTTGTCACAGATGGCGGTGTATATTTACAGATGTCTACAATGCTAGGAGATGTGTTTAATATATCACACAAACATGAGGTAACAATCCTATAGGCCTCATCTAAGCAGAACAGAACTTGTGTGGATCTGGAATCCACATAAAATGAATGTGCACATTCTATAGCCTATTGAGATTGGACCTGTATGCTAAAGAATGATGCATGCTAGCCCTTTCATGGACAGAAGCAGAGCCACTCCACTGTATGGAGAAACATGTGCTCAAACTCCTATCGGTACGCATGGAAAACTTTAAAACACAAGGTCAGAATGGAGCTGGGCTAGCCTGTGGGGGGTGGACAGACAGCCGCACTGTAATCATGACCCAAATATGGTTAAACAATGTGGTTAAGTCTTTTTTGACTTGTAGGTAATATTGTGGCATGGCAAACCAACCCTTTGTCCCCATTACTGTGGAGTTTGAAACATTAACAGGTTAGCCTGGGTTTGAAACATTAACAGGTTAGCCTGGGTTTGAAACATTAACAGGTTAGCCTGGGTTTGAGACATTAACAGGTTAGCCTGGGTTTGAGACATTAACAGGTTAGCCTGGGTTTGAAACATTAACAGGTTAGCCTGGGTTTGAAACATTAACAGGTTAGCCTGGGTTTGCCTTACGAGGACAAGGTTGCTCACAACACAGAAGCTTCTCCCTCCAGTTGAGGCTTATTTAACCTCCCACTTGCCTTTTTCAAAACCCAACAGCATGCGGCTGTTGCCTAGCAACCCCCTCAGATCTAGAGCGAGAGAAAGACGAAGCACAGCCTGTGTATGTATATCTAGGGCTCAGTGAGAAAGAAAACAGCGGTGTTCTTTCCTGAGAGGCTCAAATGTTGCTGTGAATGGTAACGCTAAATGTAACACTGTCACGTGACACTTTAGCCTACGAAGGATAAACAGTGATCTTGAACAATTGAATTTGCTAGGACTATTATTGAAATATGCCTAATTTATCTTTATCAGGTATAATCCAATATCAGTTGATATTTCACAATAGATTTTTTAAAAACCTGTCACGTGTGGTCAAACACGACATCTTATCATGCCCCTAAAATAACCACTCGAGAAACCCAGTCAAGTCCATGGTATTTTTAATTTGGAAATAAAAATAAAAATGAAGACTAGCATTTACAACTTGGAATGAATGTAAAGTGAACTCAGATGAACAGTGGATAAGACTCGTGCTGAAACTCCTATCTACAGAATGCATACCGCAGATAAACACAACAACCTAGCCACACCTGTCCGAGTCGGGAAAACTGAAGAAAGAAAAAGGCCAGTGAATCCCCCTTAGAGGCAGAAAGATGAAAACACAAAGCTCCACCATAAGACTCCTTCTATCCCTCCTATTCAGAACAGGTACACACATACCTAACATGGACCTCCAAATAACAGAACAAAAACAAACATGAAACATTTTGAAAATGTAATATTTTTTAAAATATATATTTTAATCTAGCATACAAGTTTCATTCAGCTTTCAGCTTGAATAAGAACCATATTTCCTTTCATATACCATATCACTAGGATTCCTCTCCAAATACAAAAAACTGTACCAGAACAACGATGCCCCTGTGGAATCAGCACGCTCTGATTGGCAGCAGGGAGTGCTCCAGTCACAAGCTGCATGCATAAAGATCAGAAAACCAAGAAGAGAGAGAAAGGGAGAGAGAGAGAGAGAGAGACGGCCAGCCCAAACATTACCACTATAGCAGATAGATGGAACCTGGAAGGGGTTCCAAGGTTCCATGGGATCCAAATGCCTTGCTTCGGTTTGAAGGTAGTTATTACAGGGTTTGTATTTGCATCTTTAAAGTACTGATGCTGAACTCATTTTTGGGGGACAGAGTCACTAACCATATCATGCAGACACGTTTTATATATTTTTTTCTCTCTGTGTGGAAAGAGATTTTATTTCAACGTTTGTTTATTTTCTATAGAGAAACAGTATGAATAAATGAAAACAGTTTTTTCCCCAAGAGGTAAGTAAAACAGATATTTTTTCCCCTTCTCTAAGAGGGAACAGGGCAAGTCAGGCGAGGTTCACTTTGCAGTCATCATCTGTACAAACTCTGTAGGAGAGAGAGAGAGAGAGAAAGAGATCAATCAGGATAAACCAAATTACAACACAGTCAAAACAAAACTATATTGCTTATTGGGAAAGTCAAAGCAAAATGTAGTGATATCTGGAACTAAATCGACAGTACACTGTGGCTAAATATTTGACCTTAGAAAAACCTTGACAAAGTACAGGCTCAGTGAGCACAGCCTTGCCATTGAGAAGGGTAGACACAGGAAAACCTGGCTCCCTGTAGAGGAAAGGCTGTGCAACCACCTCACAACAGTAGAACCTGAGACGGAGCTGCATTTCCTGACAAAATGTAAAAAATATAAAACAATTAGAGAGTGTCAGAGAGAGAGAGAGAAAATACAAAGATTAGGAACGTACTGTAGCTCATTGGGCCCCATTAGCCCAGGACTAGGCAGGGCAGTCACCTGCTAAATTGTTTTATTCCTTTTTTTAAAAACTTTTTTTACATCAAGCAGTGTAGGAACAGAACGCACATCATTCTAATTAATGTCCCGTTTCCAAACAGCTTCCATGTTCACCTCATTAAGCTTATTTAATTAAAGTCACTGCACTGTGAATACAACACAACGACGTCCAACCAAAATAAAGAAAAGTCTTTCAAATGCTTATAGAGTACATACTGTATGGTGTTTAATGGCACATTGAGGAAGTAGGGAAGCCAAGATGTATGGACTGTTTATTGTATCAACAGCTCCTTCTAGAATATTAGTGAACAGTGTAATGCTCTGTGGGAATAAGAGTGAGAGAGAGAGTGAGAGAGAGAGTAAAAGGCTGCCTTCTAGCATGGTGACGATGATTAATTCAAATGGCCTCATGGTATCTCCATCTAATAAGGGGTGAGAAGGGGGTGCTGTGGGATTATTTAACATACTCTTTGAAGAGGTGGGGTTTCATGTGCTTTCGGAAGATGGGCAGGGACTCTGCTGTGGAGACAGAGGAGAGCTTGGACAGGGCTGAGCGGGAGAAGACCAACGGTGGCTCGGGTTGTGGTGTAGGGTTTGAGCAGAGTCTGAAGTTAGGGAGAGGCAGTTCTTCTTGCTGCTCCGTAGGCAAGTACCTTGTTCTTTTAATGGATGCAAGCTTCAACTGGAAGCCAGTTGAGTGTGCGGAGGAGTGGGATGACATGGGAATATTTGTAGCTCAGTTGGTAGAGCATGGCGCTTGTAACGCCAGGGTAGTGGGTTCGATTCCCGGGACCACCCATACGTAGAATGTATGCACACATGACTGTAAGTCGCTTTGGATAAAAGCGTCTGCTAAATGGCATTTATTATTATTATTATTATTATTATTATTATTATTATATTAATATTTGGGAAGGCTGAACACCAGGCAGGCTGCGGCATTCTGGAGGAGTTGCAGTGGTTTGATGGCACAAGCGGGGAGCCCAGCCATTAGCGAGTTGCAGTATTCCAGATGGGAGATGACAAGTGCCTGGATTAGGACCTGTGCCACTTCCTGTGTGAGGTAGGGTCGTACTCTAAGGATATTGTAGAGCATGAACCTACAGCCACTGCTTTGATGTTTGCAGAAATCGACAGGGTGTTGTCCAGGGTCACACCAAGGTTCTTTACACTCGGAGGGGAACACCGTGGAGTTGTCAACCATGACGGAGAGGTCTTAGAGCGGGGCAGGCCTTCCCCGAGAGGAAGATCAACTCCATCTTATCGAGGTTGATCTTGAGGTGGTGGGCCGACATCCAAGCGGAGATATCTTCCAAGCACGCAGAGATGCGTGTTGCCACCTGAGTGTTAGAAGGGGGAAGGAGAAAAGTAGTTGAGTGTCATCCGCATACCAATGATAGGAGATCATGTGAGGATATGACGGAGCAGAGTGACTTAGTAAATAGAGAGAAGAGGAGAGGGCCTAGAACCGAGCCCTGGGGGACACCAATAGTGGGTAGGATGCAATCCAGGAGTGTGTAGAGCCTGAGAATCCCAGCTCAGAGAGTAGAGGAGGATTTGATGGTTCACGGCTTCAAAGGTCTATGAGGTTGAGTGGAGTGGAGAGAGCCTACGTGACACAGAGGAGAGCAGTCTCAGTTGAGTGAGCCGTCTTGAAGCCTGACTGGTTAAGGTAAGAAGATCGTTCTGAGAGAGATAGTGAGAGTTGGTCAGAGACAGCACGGTCAAGTATTTTGGAAAGAAAAGAAGGGATACCAGTCAGTAGTTTGACGTCAGAGGAGTCGAATGTTGGTTTCTCGAGTAGGGGAGCGACTCAGGCCATTTTTTAAGTTGAGGCAGCCAGTGGTAAAATATGAGTTTACATGCCTGCTCCGGGGCTAGCACTGACCGTTACATGAAGCTGGTTCTAGATTAAAATGGACTGAAACAGAGAAGGGTTACCTGGACTTACAATAAAGAAACAGATGTTTTGTAAACCATTGCAAAGTGATTTGAAACTTTCTGTTGTGAGCCCTAATGAACACTACACATAGCTAGTCTGGCTCAACTACTGTCCTTCATAGTTGACCTGTCTGTCTCCCATCTAATAACCACTGCTACATGTGGCTTGGTTAGGTGTAGACAAGAGGGAAATATAGTATTCTTTCTAACAAAGATATCTACAGCACCTTCAGAAAGTATTCATCACCCTTGGGCTTATTCTACATTTTGAATGTTAACATTGAGATATCATTATTTTTGCCTACCTTATAATGTCAAAGTGGAATTATGTTTTTCAATTATTGTGAAAAGCTGAAATGTCTTGAGTCAATAAGTATTCAACCCCTTTGTTATGGCAATTCTAAATAAGTTTATGAGTAAAAATGTGCTTCAAAAGTCACATGGACTCACTCCATGTGCAATAATAAATGTGTAACATGATTTTTGATCAGCTACCTCATCGTTGTACCCCACATACAATTATCTGTTAGGTCCCTCAGTCGAGCAGTGCATTTCAAACACAGTTCATTTCAAACACAGTTCATTTCAAACACAGTGCATTTCAAACACAGTTCATTTCAAACACAGTTCATTTCAAACACAGATTCCACCACAAACACCGGGGAGGTTTTCCAATGACTCTCAAAGAAGGGTTCCTATTGGTAGATGGGTAAATATCATAAGCAGACATTGAATATCCTTTTGAGCATGGTGAAGTTATTAACTACACTTTGGATGGTGTGTCAATACACCGTCACTACAAATACACAGGCGTCCTTCCTAACTTATTTGCCGGAGAGGAAGGAAACCGCTCCGGGATTTCACCATGAGGCCAATGGTGACTTTAAAACTGTTAAATGGCTGTGATAGGAGAAAACGGAGGATCGGACAACATTGTAGTCACGAAACTAACCTAATTGACAGAGTGAAAAGGAAGCCTGCACATAATTTTATTTTCTAAAACATGAATCCTGTTTGCAACAAGGCACTATAGTAATAATGCAAAAAAATGTTGCAAAGCAAATAACACTTTGTAGTCAGGACAAAAAGTTGTTTGGGGCAAATCCAACACAACACATTAGAGTACCACTCTGCATATTTTCAAGCATTGTGGTGGCTGCATAATGTTATGGGTATGCTTGTAATCATTAAGGACTGGGGAGTTTTTCAGGATAAAAAAAATAAATATAATGTATCTAAGCACAGACAAAACCCTAGAGGAAAACCTGGTTCAGTCTGCTGTCCACCAGACACTGTGTCACACCCTGGTCAAAGTATTTTGTGTTTATCTTTATGTATTGGGTCAGGCCAGGGTGTGGCATGGGGTTTTTGTATTGTGGTGTGTTTTGTCTTGGGGTTTTGGTGTGTATATATATTGGGATTGTAGCTAGTGGGGTGATCTAGCAAAGTCTATGGCTGTCTGGAGTGGTTCTCAATCAGAGGCAGGTGTTTATCGTTGTCTCTGATTGGGAACCACAGCCATATTCTTTGAGTTTGTCGTGGGTGATTGTCCTTAGTGTCTTTGTTCCTGTCGCTGTATTAGTTGACAAGTATAGGCTTCGGTTTTCGTTACGTTTATTGTTTTGTAGCGTTTGTGTTATTTTGTGTTTACGTTTGTTTGATTAAACATGGATCGCAATCTACACGCTGCGTTTTGGTCCGACTCTCCTTCACCACACCTAGAAAACCGTTACACACTGGGAGGTTAATTCACCTTTCAGCAGGACAATAACCTACAACACAAGGCCAAATCTACACTGGTGTTGCTTACCAAGACAGTGAATGTTCCTGAGTTGCCAAGTTAGTTTTAACTTAGATCTACTTAAATCTGTGGCAAGATCTGAAAATGGTTGTCTACCAATGATCAACAACCAATTTGACAGAGCTTGAAGAATTTCAAAAAATATGTTTTTTTTAAATGGGCAAAAATTGCACATGCCAGGTGTGGAAAGCTCTTAGAATGACTTACTCAGCTGAAATTGCTTCCAAAAATGCTTCTACGTAGTATTGCCTCAGGGGTGTTAATAATTATGTAAATTTGATATTTCTGTATTTAATTTTCAATACATTTGCTAACATTTATAAAAACATGATTTCACTCAATCATTAGGGGGTATGGTGTGTGAATAGAAAAACATACATGTAATCCATTTTGAACTCAGGCTGTAACACAGATAAATGTGGGATAAGTCAAGGGGTATGAATATTTTCTGAAGCCACTGTACATACACTTCAGGATGTTGTGAAATAGAAATAATCAGAATGGATGTAAACATTATAGTTTTGAAAATAATGTATGGGTTAAGTTGAGCTGCAGGACACGGTACGTTAAGCTGCCTACACATTTCTGTACTGAATTAAATCTTACCACTACCTTGTAAAAACACGGCTAACTTTATTTCCCAAACAATGCAACACAATCACAATTTTGCCTTTTAAAATCACCTTTCAACACCTAGTGCTTTATTTTTAATAATGTATTTTTATTTTATTTACATAGGACAGGCCCTGTCGTTACCTCATATCCCAGCGATAATGCCTTGCATTACGCCTGGAAAGAAAACACTTTCATTAGCTAAACTTACCCCAAGGAACCATTTTGCCCACACAGCTACAAGGATAGGTTCAGGACCTCATGTTGAAGCTTATAGAGACCCCAACTGATGTATAGAACAATCTTAAAATTATCTACTTTGGTTTAGATACAAGCATCATGAAACCTCTAACACAAATTCATTTGACTTGGTGAAAATATGTTTCTTAGACCTAACTTGCTCACCACTTTTTCAATGTGGTTTCAGTAACACTTTACTTGACACCCAGGGCCATGACACCTTATGACGCGGCCATGACACCTTATGACGCGGCCATGACACCTTATGACGCGGCCATGACACCTTATGACGCGGCCATGACACCTTATGACGCGGCCATGACACCTTATGACGCGGCCATGACACCTTATGACACATGATAACAGCTGACATAACCTGTTATATTATGGTCATAACACTGTCATGAAATAGTTAGACCTGTTGTGACATGTATTGCGTTATTGTATGGCTGGTTATGACACCTACACCATTGTAAAACATTCCATTACACCATCATAGCCGACTTGTCAACACTATGTTTATGTTATATAACATTTCCTGAAAATATACAATATTGATTATCATTGCAATTGATGTCAGACATGTACCTACCCCATTGCTCTGTTGCTGATGATTGGGATGAATGTAGGAGCAGATTTCAGAATACCCTCTTTTTGACTGATGACTGATAGAAGGGCATGTATGTGATAGGCCAATCTGGCTTAAATGATTATGATGGTCAGAATGTGTATTTTCTTAGTCTAAGTAAAGTGACACGGGATGGTCAAAATGCTTCTTGACAGTGTCAAAGTGTATTTTCTACAAGTTATTTAAAATATGAAGAAAAAAAAACATGTCTGTAAATAATTAATTACAACAGACAAATGATTTATGAAACAAACTTTCAAAACGAAAGGAAACTTCTTTGCAGGGAAAAAAAAACTAATTTGAAAAAAATGTGGGTTTTGAAAACTGTTATGTAAGTGTCATAACCAGCCATAACATAATGCAGTATAGGTCACAACCGGTGTAAATAAGGGTCATGACAGTGACCATATAATGACAAGTTATCAGTAGTTATGAAGTATGTGGACACCTGCTCGTCAAACATCTCATTCAAAAATCATGGGCATTAATATGGAGTTGGTCCCCGCTTTCCTGCTATAACAGCCTCCACTCTACTGGGAAGGCTTAGATGTTGGAACATTGTTGTGGGGACTTGCTTCCATTCAGCCACAAGAACATTAGTGAGGTCGGGTGATCAGACCTGGCTCGCAGTCAGAGCTCAGTGCAGGCCAGTAAAGTTCTTCCACACTGATCTCGACAACCATTTCTATATGGTTTGTGCATGAAGGGATTGTCATGCTGAAACAGGAAATGGCCTTCCCCAAACTGTTGCCACAAAGTTGGAATGTCATTGTATGCTGTAGCGGTAAGATTTCCCTTCACTGGAACTAAGGGGCCTAGCCCGAACCATGTAAAACAGCCCCAGACCCTTATTTGTCCTCCACCAAACATTACAGTTAGCACTATGCATAAGGGCAGATAGCATTCTCCTGGCATCCGCCAAACCCAGATTTTTCCGTCGGACTGCCAGATGGTGAAGCATGATTCATCACTCCAGAGACCGCGTTTCCAAGTCTCCACAGTCCAATGTCGGCGAGCTTTACACCACTCCAGCCGACGCTTGGCATTGCACATGGTGATCTTAGGCTTGTGTGCGGCTGCTCGGCCATGGAAACCCATTTCATGAAGCTCCTGACAAACAGTTCTTGCTGACGTTGCTTCCAGAGGCCGTTTGGAATTCGGTAGTGAGTGTTGCAACTGAGGACAGACGATTTTTACGCTACAACACTTGGCGGTCCTGTTCTGTGAGCTTGTGTGGCCTACCACTTTGCGGCTGAGCCGTTGTTGCTCCTACACGTTTCCACTTCACAATAACGGCACTTACAGTTGACCGGGGCAGCTCTAGCAGGGTAGAAATTTGACAAACTGACCTGTTGGATTTGATACACCTGTCAGCAACAGGTGTGGCTAAACTAGCCGAATACACTAATTGGAAGAGGTGTCCACATACACTATATATACAAAAGTATTATGACATGGTTATGACCGTGTCATAATGTGTTATGACACTGGGTGTCAATTAAAGTGTTACCGTGGTTTCTTCCTTCTCAGACTCCATTTATATGATGACCTGTTCTTAAATATTTGGTCAAATTATTAACTTTGTGTATGGTTTCCTAGAAACAAGGGTGGCTCAACTTACCCCACTCTCCCCTTCTGCCCTCTTACCTTCATAGTTGACCTGTCCATTTGTCTCCCATCTAATAACCACTGCTACATGTGGCTGGTTAACCATACCGGGTTTGTCCTCTTACCTTCATAGTCTCCCATCTAATAACCACTGCTACATGTGGCTGGTTAACCATACCGGGTTTGTCCTCTTACCTTCATAGTCTCCCATCTAATAACCACTGCTACATGTGGCTGGTTAACCATACCGGGTTTGTCCTCTTACCTTCATAGTCTCCCATCTAATAACCACTGCTACATGTGGCTGGTTAACCATACCGGGTTTGTCCTCTTACCTTCATAGTCTCCCATCTAATAACCACTGCTACATGTGGCTGGTTAACCATACCGGGTTTGTCCTCTTACCTTCATAGTCTCCCATCTAATAACCACTGCTACATGTGGCTGGTTAACCATACCGGGTTTGTACTCTTACCTTCATAGTCTCCCATCTAATAACCACTGCTACATGTGGCTGGTTAACCATACCGGGTTTGTCCTCTTACCTTCATAGTTGACCTGTCCGTCTCCATCAATGTCTGCTTCTCTGATCATCTCGTCTACCTCCTCGTCTGTTAACTTCTCCCCCAGGTTTGTCATGACGTGGCGGAGCTCTGCAGCACTGATGTAGCCGTTTCCGTCCTGGAGACACAGGAGAGAAGGAATCCCATTGGGTGAGAATAGATGGAAAGGCATTCCCATTGGGTGAGCAATCAGGATATAACCAAGGGGTAAATCCCCAATGGGTAATGATGAGTGGAGAATTAAATCCCATTGGACAGTTAATGATATATATATATATATATATAGCGTCATCATACCAGGAAGACTTTGACGATGTGTTTATTAAAGGGAGGTACATCTTATGAAAGTTGAACATTTACTAGTTTAGAACGAAGCAAAATTGCGTATGATGATAATAGTATCTACTCTCCAAGGATGGGGGGAGGGTTGCCAAAAATGTACATGGTAAAATTGGCACTGAATACATGTAGTACCTTACCTTGTCGAATACCCTAAAGGCTTCACGGATCTCCTCCTCACTGTCCGTGTCCTTCATTTTTCTGGCCATCATGGTCAGGAACTCCGGGAAGTCAATGGTGCCGTTGCCTGGATTGGAGGAGAAAGAACTACCACATTCAGTTAAGGTGCAGAGTGCAATGCAAATCCACAATTGTGCCATATATTCATTGGCTATGTCATAGCTGATTTTTAATTTACACACACAGGCTCAGAGAGGCCACAGCTCAAAGAGGCCCCAGCTCAGAGAGGCCACAGCTCAGAGAGGCCACAGCTCAGAGAGGCCACAGCTCAGAGAGGCCACAGCTCAGAGAGGCCACAGCTCAGAGAGGCCACAGCTCAGAGAGGCCACAGCTCAGAGAGGCCACAGCTCAGAGAGGCCACAGCTCAGAGAGGCCACAGCTCAGAGAGGCCACAGCTCAGAGAGGCCACAGCTCATGAGCTCTATCAGCGGCAGGTTTTAATTTAGAATGGAAAATGAATGTGTTTATACAACAAATGTGAGAAGCATCAAATCGATTTGTTCTCTAATCAAACCGAATCGTTTCAAACAAAACGTATAGTTTCTGTATAGTATCGGAGCCCATGTATCTAGATAATGACCTGTTAACTAACACTCAGACATAGACAGGGACACAGACAGGGAAACACACTCAACTAGGTGTGTGAGTGCATGTGTGTGTTTAGACACTAGGTAGCAAGGCAGGAAAAGCCCCTGGAAGAGGAGGTGTGGAGTGATGGAGTGCTGGCTGACTGACTCTTGGCTATGACTCTGCCTGTGGAGTACGAGAGGGGGAGATGGAGTGCTGGCTGACTGACTCTTGGCTATGACTCTGCCTGTGGTGTTAGAGAGGGTAGATGGAGTGATGGAGAGCTGGTTGACTGACTCTTGGCTATGACTCTGCCTGTGGCGTACGAGAGGGGGAGATGGAGTGATGGAGAGCTGGTTGACTGCCTCTTGGCTATGACTCTGCCTGTGGCGTACGAGAGGGGGAGATGGAGAGCTGGCTGACTGACTCTTGGCTATGACTGCCTGTGGAGTACGAGAGGGGGTGATGGAGAGCTGGCTGACTGACTCTTGGCTATGACTCTGCCTGTGGAGTACGAGAGGGGGTGATGGAGAGCTGGCTGACTGACTCTTGGCTATGACTCTGCCTGTGGAGTACGAGAGGGGGAGATGGGGTGATGGAGAGCTGGCTGACTGACTCTTGGCTATGACTCTGCCTGTGGAGTACGAGAGGGGGTGATGGAGAGCTGGCTGACTGACTCTTGGCTATGACTCTGCCTGTGGCGTACGAGAGGGGGAGATGGGGTGGGTGGGAGAAAGATGGAGCGAGGGAGAGAAGAGGAGAGACGGAACTAGTGGGAGACGGTGTGATTATATAGCCTATGTAAGGAGGCACTGCTATCGCAAATTATAGGAAGCAGACTCATTCTATTGTCTGTGACGACATTCATTCCACAGAATAGCTTTTCATAGGCAAGGCAGAAAGGCCTCTAAGAAAACAGCTGAAACCAATGAAGTCCAACTATTTTTCACATGGGAGGGGATAACAGTGAATGGGAGGGGATAACAGTGAATGGGAGGGGATAACAGTGAATGGGAGGGGATAACAGTGAATGGGAGGGGATAACAGTGAATGGGAGGGGATGACAGTGAATGGGAGGGGATAACAGTGAATGGGAGGGGATAACAGTGAATGGGAGGGGATAACAGTGAATGGGAGGGGATAACAGTGAATGGGAAGGGATGACAGTGAATGGGAAGGGATGACAGTGAATGGGAGGGGATAACAGTCAATGGGAAGGGATGACAGTGAATGGGAGGGGATAACAGTGAATGGGAAGGGATAACAGTGAATGGGAGGGGATAACAGTGAATGGGAAGGGATAACAGTGAATGGGAAGGGATAACAGTGAATGGGAAGGGATAACAGTGAATGGGAGGGGATAACAGTGAATGGGAGGGGATAACAGTGAATGGGAAGGGATGACAGTGAATGGGAGGGGATAACAGTGAATGGGAGGGGATAACAGTGAATGGGAGGGGATAACAGTGAATGGGAAGGGATGACAGTGAATGGGAGGGGATAACAGTGAATGGGAGGGGATAACAGTGAATGGGAGGGGATAACAGTGAATGGGAGGGGATAACAGTGAATGGGAGGGGATAACAGTGAATGGGAAGGGATGACAGTGAATGGGAAGGGATGACAGTGAATGGGAGGGGATAACAGTCAATGGGAAGGGATGACAGTGAATGGGAGGGGATAACAGTGAATGATAAGAAAAAAATGACAGGGCAACATAAACACTACTTCAGAGCCTCTCTCCTCTCAGAGGTGATATCACAGCTCTCTGGGGTAAAGCCTCTCATCTCAGAGGTGATATCACAGCTCTCTGGGGTAAAGCCTCTCCTCTCAGAGGTGATATCACAGCTCTCTGGGGTAAAGCCTCTCTCCTCTCAGAGGTGATATCACAGCTCTCTGGGGTAAAGCCTCTCTCCTCTCAGAGGTGATATCACAGTCCTCTGGGGTAAAGCCTCTCTCCTCTCAGAGGTGATATCACAGCTCTCTGGGGTAAAGCCTCTCCTCTCAGAGGTGATATCACAGCTCTCTGGGGTAAAGCCTCTCCTCTCAGAGGTGATATCACAGCTCTCTGGGGTAAAGCCTCTCCTCTCAGAGGTGATATCACAGCTCTCTGGGGTAAAGCCTATCTCCTCACAGAGACCAACAGCACAACTCTCTGGGGTAAAGCCTTTCTCCTCTCAGAGACCAACAGCACAGCTCTCTGGGGTAAAGCTAATCTCATTCTCTACTTCCTTTGTCATGCACTCTGCTTGTTTAGTAAAGAATCTATAGCTACTGTTGACATCACTGAGGCAACTGAATGTACAAAGAGGAGAGAGGAGAGGAATAATCGGTGGCCCTGCTGTTGAGAACAGAGAGAGAGAAGGGAGAACTTTGGATATATACAGCGAGCCAAGCCACGTGAGATCGATCAATATGGCAGTCCGATCGATAAGGCCCCATTTACCAAAACCCTAGAAGCTAACAGGACATCACCTCAGTTTAGTAGGTCTGACCAGCCCCCTAGATGACTGACAGGACATCACCTCAGTTTAGTACGTCTGACCAGCCCCCTAGATGACTGACAGGACATCACCTCAGTTTGGTAGGTCTGACCAGCCCCCTAGATGACTGACAGGACATCACCTCAGTTTGGTAGGTCTGACCAGCCCCTAGATGACTGACAGGACATCACCTCAGTTTGGTAGGTCTGACCAGCCCCCTAGATGACTGACAGGACATCACCTCAGTTTGGTAGGTCTGACCAGCCCCTAGATGACTGACAGGACATCACCTCAGTTTAGTACGTCTGACCAGCCCCTAGATGACTGACAGGACCTCAGTTTAGTACCTCTGACCAGCCACCTAGATGACTGACAGGACATCACCTCAGTTTGGTAGGTCTGACCAGCCACCTAGATGACTGACAGAACATCACCTCAGTTTAGTACGTCTGACCAGCCCCTAGATGACTGACAGGACATCACCTCAGTTTAGTACGTCTGACCAGCCACCTAGATGACTGACAGGACATCACCTCAGTTTAGTACGTCTGACCAGCCCCTAGATGACTGACAGGACATCACCTCAGTTTGGTAGGTCTGACCAGCCCCTAGATGACTGACAGGACATCACCTCAGTTTAGTACGTCTGACCAGCCCCTAGATGACTGACAGGACATCACCTCAGTTTGGTAGGTCTGACCAGCCCCTAGATGACTGACAGGACATCACCTCAGTTTAGTACGTCTGACCAGCCCCTAGATGACTGACAGGACATCACCTCAGTTTAGTACCTCTGACCAGCCACCTAGATGACTGACAGGACATCACCTCAGTTTGGTAGGTCTGACCAGCCACCTAGATGACTGACAGAACATCACCTCAGTTTAGTACGTCTGACCAGCCCCTAGATGACTGACAGGACATCACCTCAGTTTAGTACGTCTGACCAGCCACCTAGATGACTGACAGGACATCACCTCAGTTTAGTACGTCTGACCAGCCCCCTAGATGACTGACAGGACATCACCCCAGTTTAGTACGTCTGACCAGCCCCTAGATGACTGACAGGACATCACCTCAGTTTAGTAGGTCTGACCAGCCCCTAGATGACTGACAGGACATCACCTCAGTTTAGTAAGTCTGACCAGCCCCTAGATGACTGACAGGACATCACCTCAGTTTAGTACGTCTGACCAGCCCCCTAGATGACTGACAGGACATCACCTCAGTTTAGTAGGTCTGACCAGCCACCTAGATGCTGTCAGGACATCACCTCAGTTTAGTACGTCTGACCAGCCCCTAGATGACTGACAGGACATCACCTCAGTTTAGTAGGTCTGACCAGCCCCTAGATGACTGACAGGACATCACCTCAGTTTAGTACGTCTGACCAGCCACCTAGATGACTGACAGGACATCACCTCAGTTTAGTACGTCTGACCAGCCCCTAGATGACTGACAGGACATCACCTCAGTTTAGTACATCTGACCAGCCCCTAGATGACTGACAGGACATCACCTCAGTTTGGTAGGTCTGACCAGCCCCTAGATGACTGACAGGACATCACCTCAGTTTAGTACGTCTGACCAGCCCCCTAGATGACTGACAGGACATCACCTCAGTTTAGTACGTCTGACCAGCCACCTAGATGACTGACAGGACATCACCTCAGTTTAGTACGTCTGACCAGCCACCTAGATGACTGACAGAACATCACCTCAGTTTAGTACGTCTGACCAGCCCCCTAGATGACTGACAGGACATCACCTCAGTTTAGTACGTCTGACCAGCCACCTAGATGCTGACAGGACATCACCTCAGTTTAGTACGTCTGACCAGCCACCTAGATGACTGACAGGACATCACCTCAGTTTAGTACGTCTGACCAGCCCCCTAGATGACTGACAGGACATCACCTCAGTTTAGTAGGTCTGACCAGCCCCTAGATGACTGACAGGACATCACCTCAGTTTAGTACGTCTGACCAGCCCCTAGATGACTGACAGGACATCACCTCAGTTTAGTACGTCTGACCAGCCCCCTAGATGACTGACAGGACATCACCTCAGTTTAGTAGGTCTGACCAGCCACCTAGATGCTGTCAGGACATCACCTCAGTTTAGTACGTCTGACCAGCCCCTAGATGACTGACAGGACATCACCTCAGTTTAGTACGTCTGACCAGCCCCTAGATGACTGACAGGACATCACCTCAGTTTAGTACGTCTGACCAGCCCCCTAGATGACTGACAGGACATCACCTCAGTTTAGTACGTCTGACCAGCCCCCTAGATGACTGACAGGACATCACCTCAGTTTAGTACGTCTGACCAGCCCCCTAGATGACTGACAGGACATCACCTCAGTTTGGTAGGTCTGACCAGCCCCTAGATGACTGACAGGACATCACCTCAGTTTAGTACGTCTGACCAGCCCCCTAGATGACTGACAGGACATCACCTCAGTTTAGTACGTCTGACCAGCCCCCTAGATGACTGACAGGATATCACCTCAGTTTAGTAGGTCTGACCAGCCACCTAGATGCTGTCAGGACATCACCTCAGTTTAGTAGGTCTGACCAGCCACCTAGATGCTGTCAGGACATCACCTCAGTTTAGTACGTCTGACCAGCCCCTAGATGACTGACAGGACATCACCTCAGTTTAGTACGTCTGACCAGCCCCTAGATGACTGACAGGACATCACCTCAGTTTAGTACGTCTGACCAGCCCCCTAGATGACTGACAGGACATCACCTCAGTTTAGTACGTCTGACCAGCCACCTAGATGACTGACAGGACATCACCTCAGTTTAGTACGTCTGACCAGCCACCTAGATGCTGTCAGGACATCACCTCAGTTTAGTACGTCTGACCAGCCACCTAGATGACTGACAGGACATCACCTCAGTTTAGTACGTCTGACCAGCCACCTAGATGACTGACAGAACATCACCTCAGTTTAGTACGTCTGACCAGCCCCTAGATGACTGACAGGACATCACCTCAGTTTAGTACGTCTGACCAGCCCCCTAGATGACTGACAGGACATCACCTCAGTTTAGTACGTCTGACCAGCCCCCTAGATGACTGACAGGACATCACCTCAGTTTAGTACGTCTGACCAGCCCCTAGATGACTGACAGGACATCACCTCAGTTTAGTACGTCTGACCAGCCCGCTAGATGACTGACAGGACATCACCTCAGTTTAGTAGGTCTGACCAGCCCCTAGATGACTGACAGGACATCACCTCAGTTTGGTAGGTCTGACCAGCCCCTAGATGACTGACAGGACATCACCTCAGTTTAGTAGGTCTGACCAGCCCCTAGATGACTGACATCACCTCAGTTTAGTAGGTCTGACCAGCCCCTAGATGACTGACAGGACATCACCTCAGTTTGGTAGGTCTGACCAGCCCCCTAGATGACTGACAGGACATCACCTCAGTTTAGTAGGTCTGACCAGCCACCTAGATGACTGACAGGACATCACCTCAGTTTAGTAGGTCTGACCAGCCCCTAGATGACTGACAGGACATCACCTCAGTTTGGTAGGTCTGACCAGCCCCTAGATGACTGACAGGACATCACCTCAGTTTAGTAGGTCTGACCAGCCCCCTAGATGACTGACAGGACATCACCTCAGTTTGGTAGGTCTGACCAGCCCCCTAGATGACTGACAGGACATCACCTCAGTTTAGTAGGTCTGACCAGCCCCTAGATGACTGACAGGACATCACCTCAGTTTGGTAGGTCTGACCAGCCCCTAGATGACTGACAGGACATCACCTCAGTTTAGTAGGTCTGACCAGCCACCTAGATGCTGACAGGACATCACCTCAGTTTGGTAGGTCTGACCAGCCCCTAGATGACTGACAGGACATCACCTCAGTTTAGTACGTCTGACCAGCCCCCTAGATGACTGACAGGACATCACCTCAGTTTAGTACGTCTGACCAGCCACCTAGATGACTGACAGGACATCACCTCAGTTTAGTACGTCTGACCAGCCCCCTAGATGACTGACAGGACATCACCTCAGTTTAGTACGTCTGACCAGCCACCTAGATGACTGACAGGACATCACCTCAGTTTAGTACGTCTGACCAGCCACCTAGATGCTGTCAGGACATCACCTCAGTTTAGTACGTCTGACCAGCCACCTAGATGACTGACAGGACATCACCTCAGTTTAGTACGTCTGACCAGCCACCTAGATGACTGACAGGACATCACCTCAGTTTAGTAGGTCTGACCAGCCCCTAGATGACTGACAGGACATCACCTCAGTTTAGTACGTCTGACCAGCCCGCTAGATGACTGACAGGACATCACCTCAGTTTAGTAGGTCTGACCAGCCCGCTAGATGACTGACAGGACATCACCTCAGTTTAGTAGGTCTGACCAGCCCCCTAGATGACTGACAGGACATCACCTCAGTTTAGTACGTCTGACCAGCCCCCTAGATGACTGACAGGACATCACCTCAGTTTAGTAGGTCTGACCAGCCACCTAGATGCTGTCAGGACATCACCTCAGTTTAGTACGTCTGACCAGCCCCCTAGATGACTGACAGGACATCACCTCAGTTTAGTACGTCTGACCAGCCACCTAGATGACTGACAGGACATCACCTCAGTTTAGTACGTCTGACCAGCCCCTAGATGACTGACAGGACATCACCTCAGTTTAGTACGTCTGACCAGCCCGCTAGATGACTGACAGGACATCACCTCAGTTTAGTAGGTCTGACCAGCCCCCTAGATGACTGACAGGACATCACCTCAGTTTAGTAGGTCTGACCAGCCCCTAGATGACTGACAGGACATCACCTCAGTTTAGTACGTCTGACCAGCCCCCTAGATGACTGACAGGACATCACCTCAGTTTAGTACGTCTGACCAGCCCCCTAGATGACTGACAGGACATCACCTCAGTTTGGTAGGTCTGACCAGCCCCTAGATGACTGACAGGACATCACCTCAGTTTAGTAGGTCTGACCAGCCCCCTAGATGACTGACAGGACATCACCTCAGTTTAGTAGGTCTGACCAGCCCCTAGATGACTGACAGGACATCACCTCAGTTTAGTAGGTCTGACCAGCCCCTAGATGACTGACAGGACATCACCTCAGTTTAGTAGGTCTGACCAGCCCCCTAGATGACTGACAGGACATCACCTCAGTTTAGTACGTCTGACCAGCCCCCTAGATGACTGACAGGACATCACCTCAGTTTGGTAGGTCTGACCAGCCCCTAGATGACTGACAGGACATCACCTCAGTTTAGTAGGTCTGACCAGCCCCTAGATGCTGTCAGGACATCACCTCAGTTTGGTAGGTCTGACCAGCCCCTAGATGACTGACAGGACATCACCTCAGTTTAGTAGGTCTGACCAGCCCCTAGATGCTGTCAGGACATCACCTCAGTTTAGTAGGTCTGACCAGCCCCTAGATGACTGACAGGACATCACCTCAGTTTAGTACGTCTGACCAGCCCCTAGATGACTGACAGGACATCACCTCAGTTTGGTAGGTCTGACCAGCCCCTAGATGACTGACAGGACATCACCTCAGTTTGGTAGGTCTGACCAGCCCCTAGATGACTGACAGGACATCACCTCAGTTTAGTAGGTCTGACCAGCCCCCTAGATGACTGACAGGACATCACCTCAGTTTAGTAGGTCTGACCAGCCCCTAGATGCTGTCAGGACATCACCTCAGTTTAGTAGGTCTGACCAGCCCCTAGATGACTGACAGGACATCACCTCAGTTTAGTACGTCTGACCAGCCCCTAGATGACTGACAGGTTCCATTTCCAACATCATTAAGAGTCAAAGACGCTGCCGACTGACATCCACCACGATCACCCTCATTCTCAACCACTCAAAGTGCATCCCAAATGGCATCCCCATATAGGACCTGGTCAAAAGTAGTGCACTAGAAAAGGAATAGGGTGCCATTCATGAGTAGCTGTTGACTCAGCCAGAACTATCTAGGCAGGAGGGAGTTGGGTTGATAAGTTTATGTGTTGGGACAGGTTTCTTAAAGAGCTGTCACTCACCACGGTGACAGGCCTGACTCTCGTTGGTAAAGCTGACACTGTGACAGCGAGCTGGTACCCTCCAGCAGCCCGTAAGGCAGGTAACAGTTAGGTTGGTAGTTAGGTACTTCATCATCCAGAGGAGATAACCAGATAAATTCAGTTGCTGGATCTAAATGTATCTTCTTCTGATGACACAAGACAAGTGTCCATGACTACCCCAGCTTCCTCTGGCCACTTTCCACCAATCGAGTTTGTCTATAAGCTTCCTGTTTCCTGCATTTTTGACATATCGAGTGTGTTCACTTCTCCACTCACCGTCAGCGTCGACCTCATTGATCATGTCCTGCAGCTCCGCCTCCGTGGGGTTCTGTCCCAGCGACCTCATCACGGTGCCCAGCTCTTTGGTCGTGATGGTGCCGTCACCATCCTTGTCGAATAAGGAGAACGCTTCTTTGAACTCTGTGAGAAGGGAGGGAGGAGAATGAAAGTGTTTCTTGGGCGGTCGCTCAAGCTCTGGTTGTGGGATGGGTATCACTTTACATTAAGCTATATTTTAAAAGCGAGTATGTAGAAAACGTTAAGAGGCATAAATATCATACCCCCCCCAAAAATGCTAACCTCCCCAGCTATGGTAATGGTGCGAGGTTAGCACGTCTTGAGTGAATGATATGTGTGTGTGTCTGTAACTTTCAAGCATCATTATTCAATATTGATTCAGGATTATCTGTAACCATGGCAGCATCCACATTAATGTAGAAGTGGTTCAAAACATATTCTATTTCTATTTACAATAAAAGTGACTCCAAAATGACAATACATTAATTACCATTAATTTATATTGGCCACAAGATGATGTAAAACACAACCAAAACACACAGAAAATGTGTCCAACCAGTTTGTAGAGTCACACGCTTGATGTCATTGTGTGTGTGTGTGTGTGTGTGTGTATGTATATATATATATGTGTGTCTATGTTTATGTGTGTGTATGTGTGTGTGTGTATATGTGTGTGTATACATGTGTATATGTGTGTGCTTTCCCTGTATGTCTGTGTGTGTGCTGTTTATTAAATGAGTCAGCCGTGTTAAAAGCATGCTGGAGTGATTACTCAGTGGTTCCTACCTGCGATCTGTTCCTCTGTTAGCTGATCGGCCTGAGGAAAAAAAAGAGGGAGAGGGAACCAACATCACTCAATACCAAACTACTTAACCATGTTCTCCTGGCTGTCACCTGCCCCACGGTGAGGACACTGTTCAAGGCTCAGACCAGGGACCTCTACAGACCAGTGACTTGGATGGGGAACCAGAATATCCCCCACCTTGGCCCAGACAGAGGCAACCTTGGCCCAGACAGAGGCAACCTTGGCCCAGACAGAGGCAACCTTGGCCCAGACAGAGGCAACCTTGGCCCAGACAGAGGCAACCTTGGCCCAGACAGAGGCAACCTTGGCCCAGACAGAGGCAACCTTGGCCCAGAGGCTAGACTAGCCTGGGATGTGTTCAGTCAGTGGACACAAAAACATGTTTTTGAAACAGAAAGACTGTTCTTATTGACCAAGCTCAGGTAGTACATAGCATTTTCTCCCTTCTGAACATTACCCAGATAGAACCGACTCTGTTTAAAATGTGTTTTGTCCTATTTCATGATTTCTGGCCCTGGCCTGCTGGAACATGAAAAAACAATGGCTGTAGGGGTGCATTCAGTTGGCTTGGTCTGCCTGACTACCTCCCTGTATGTTCTCTGTTAGTGCTATTTAACAGCTGAGTCAGAGGTGTGTGAGTGACTTGGCAGCACTTCTTTTTAGTAGTGACCCACAGATGAATGACGTCTTTAGAGTTTAGACACACAGGGCCACAGCTTTCAAACAAACATTCACACAGTGGCAGCAGCAGCGTAGGTCTTACGAAAGCACCTAAAGCCTGTTGGTGTGTGGGGTGTGTGGGGTGTGTGAGTGAATGGTTAATCCCACAGGTGCCCCCAGATTGGGAAAACATGCTTATGATTATGGCAAACAAACCACTGACGTAACAGAGTGCCTGGTGCTGGTAGTGAGAAAAACAGAACACACACACCCTCTAAGTGACATTTCCCTGTATGCCAATAGTTTCCATCACCAGGTTTCCTGTGAAATTAGTCACACAGAATAGCAACCAGTTCTGTCACAAAGTAGAAGAAATATCCTACAGCATGTGTCTAGGCTTTATAGATAGATCTGTGTGTATTCAATATCTGGGGTTTGAGAACACTAAACATAGACCTGCCTCAGTCCACAACATGAATGGTCACGTGACACCATGACACAACCACCACTCCTTGTAGCGTAGGCATACAGTGTGTGTGGGGTGAGGTTTCCCTTCCTTGTGATAAGGTCTGTTGGTTCTGATAAATCACGCAGAGCAATGGAGAAGGGGATTCATCTGATGTCCTAGACCTCAACTTACATTATTTTGTTTTGGAGATGCTCTTTAACTTCGACTGATAGCAAAATCGACATGGCTCTGATGCTGCGTCACTGGCCCAGGTCCATACATGAGCTGACGTGATTCAATAAAATGGAGGACAGCCTTTGCTTTCCTTTCCTCATTCTTCTAGTCTCCCTCGTTCTCTCCATCTGTGAGGTTTGTGAAATGTTGTGTCTCTATCTAACTGTTCTTCCCTCTGAAAGGCTGGGCGTTGGGTGGGTTCAGTGGCAGAGATCCTGTGGCTGTTTCTCAGACAGTTAGGCCTCACCGTGCTGCTGCACAGCCAGGCCTACACCCGCCCATGCCTTTCCATGACTGGGCCTCACAGTGCTGCTGCGCGACCAGGCCTTCTCCAGCCCTTCCCTTTCCTTTCCTTTCCTTTCCTTTCCTTTCCTTTCCTTTCCCTTGGCATGGCAAGGTCTGCCTGGAACCATGCCTACACTCCTACTACAGGCCTTTCCTCTCTGGGGCTCCCTCCCTCCCTCGCTCTTCTGGCCAGTCTAGCAGGAAGGCAACAGGGGCTGGGTGGATGTGCAATCTGTTGGTAGGCAGCAAAGTACTGGTGAATTTACACAACACAGAACAACCCCAATGACCACAGACACACTCCCTCTGATTCACCATGTCCTATGGACATGAGGGTGTTGTGTCAACCTCAGTATGGGACTAGAGACAGGACTCAACAGGCTGACACACAGCCCCCCTTAGTATTCTGGTGTCTGTCTTTAGGTTACAATACAGGCTTGGGATTACAGCAGTAGATTACAGGAGAAACTAGCTAGCTCAGTCTGGTATGCAGTGCACCATTCTTCTCAAACCTCATTGACAGGGCAGGTATTATTCTGGTGTTTCTGCTCTCTAGGCTACAGTTTTACAGCAGTAGGCTACAGTTTTACAGCAGTAGGCTACAGGAGTGTAGGTAGTGTCAGCGGAGGCACCATACAATATATGGACTATGCAAACCAACAGGCCTCTTTCAAAGAACCTGCTTCCCCTATAGCTTATCAATATGACTCATAACAAAGGAAACCCTTAGTCCCCGGGGAAACACTACACACCCAAAACACACACTTTTGTACCGGGAGGCTTTTCAGCTCATAATGTGCTGTACGTGTCTTTTGTTTTAGTCCAGCTGGTCACCAACCAGCAACACCAGCAGCTAACTAACTGCTGTCTGCAGGATAGGACCAGGCCATATTGACCTGAGTGGTGGTTTGAGTTCAGTCTACAACTGGGTCCTGTTCATTTGGGCACACAAGGGAAAGCTTTTTGCAACGGAAAAATGAAAAATAACGTTATTATTGGAGTCCCCTCCCTGTAGTCCCTCCCTGTTTCAGTCAGGTGCCTAAGGAACGAACACAATCCTGATAGCAGTTTACACACAGACCCGTCCATGCCTGGATGGGACCATTTGCCAAGCAAATAAATTATTCAATGCACTGGATCACATGTCCTCTAAGTTACTCCACGTGCACCAGCAAACAAGGCGGGAACAGGACTAGGATAGGCCCGTTTACACTCAAGACTACTTACACGACACAGGACTAGGATAGGCCCGTTTACACTCAAGACTACTTACACGACACAGGACTAGGATAGGCCCGTTTACACTCAAGACTACTTACACGACACAGGACTAGGATAGGCCCGTTTACACTCAAGACTACTTACACGACACAGGACTAGGATAGGCCCGTTTACACTCAAGACTACTTACACGACACAGGACTAGGATAGGCCCGTTTACACTCAAGACTACTTACACGACACAGGACTAGGATAGGCCCGTTTACACTCAAGACTACTTACATGACACAGGAATAGGATAGGCCCGTTTACACTCAGACTACTTACACGACACAGGAATAGGATAGGCCCGTTTACACTCAGACTACTTACATGACACAGGAATAGGATAGGCCCGTTTACACTCAGACTACTTACATGACACAGGAATAGGATAGGCCCGTTTACACTCAAGACTACTTACACGACACAGGACTAGGATAGGCCCGTTTACACTCAAGACTACTTACATGACACAGGAATAGGATAGGCCCGTTTACACTCAAGACTACTTACACGACACAGGAATAGGATAGGCCCGTTTACACTCAAGACTACTTACACGACACAGGACTAGGATAGGCCCGTTTACACTCAAGACTACTTACATGACACAGGAATAGGATAGGCCCGTTTACACTCAAGACTACTTACATGACACAGGAATAGGATAGGCCCGTTTACACTCAAGACTACTTACATGACACAGGAATAGGATAGGCCCGTTTACACTCAAGACTACTTACATGACACAGGAATAGGATAGGCCCGTTTACACTCAAGACTACTTACATGACACAGGAATAGGATAGGCCCGTTTACACTCAAGACTACTTACACGACACAGGAATAGGATAGGCCCGTTTACACTCAAGACTACTTACACGACACAGGAATAGGATAGGCCCGTTTACACTCAAGACTACTTACACGACACAGGAATAGGATAGGCCCGTTTACACTCAGACTACTTACACGACACAGGAATAGGATAGGCCCGTTTACACTCAAGACTACTTACACGACACAGGAATAGGATAGGCCCGTTTACACTCAAGACTACTTACACGACACAGGAATAGGATAGGCCCGTTTACACTCAAGACTACTTACACGACACAGGAATAGGATAGGCCCGTTTACACTCAGACTACTTACACGACACAGGAATAGGATAGGCCCGTTTACACTCAGACTACTTACACGACACAGGACTAGGATAGGCCCGTTTACACTCAGACTACTTACACGACACAGGACTAGGATAGGCCCGTTTACACTCAAGACTACTTACACGACACAGGAATAGGATAGGCCCGTTTACACTCAAGACTACTTACACGACACAGGACTAGGATAGGCCCGTTTACACTCAAGACTACTTACACGACACAAGAATAGGATAGGCCCGTTTACACTCAGACTACTTACATGACACAGGAATAGGATAGGCCCGTTTACACTCAAGACTACTTACATGACACAGGAATAGGATAGGCCCGTTTACACTCAAGACTACTTACACGACACAGGAATAGGATAGGCCCGTTTACACTCAAGACTACTTACACGACACAGGAATAGGATAGGCCCGTTTACACTCAAGACTACTTACACGACACAGGACTAGGATAGGCCCGTTTACACTCAGACTACTTACACGACACAGGAATAGGATAGGCCCGTTTACACTCAGACTACTTACACGACACAGGAATAGGATAGGCCCGTTTACACTCAGACTACTTACACGACACAGGAATAGGATAGGCCCGTTTACACTCAGACTACTTACACGACACAGGAATAGGATAGGCCCGTTTACACTCAGACTACTTACACGACACAGGAATAGGATAGGCCCGTTTACACTCAGACTACTTACACGACACAGGAATAGGATAGGCCCGTTTACACTCAAGACTACTTACACGACACAGGAATAGGATAGGCCCGTTTACACTCAAGACTACTTACACGACACAGGAATAGGATAGGCCCGTTTACACTCAAGACTACTTACACGACACAGGAATAGGATAGGCCCGTTTACACTCAAGACTACTTACACGACACAGGAATAGGATAGGCCCGTTTACACTCAAGACTACTTACACGACACAGGAATAGGATAGGCCCGTTTACACTCAGACTACTTACACGACACAGGAATAGGATAGGCCCGTTTACACTCAAGACTACTTACACGACACAGGAATAGGATAGGCCCGTTTACACTCAAGACTACTTACACGACACAGGACTAGGATAGGCCCGTTTACACTCAAGACTACTTACACGACACAGGAATAGGATAGGCCCGTTTACACTCAGACTACTTACACGACACAGGAATAGGATAGGCCCGTTTACACTCAAGACTACTTACACGACACAGGAATAGGATAGGCCCGTTTACACTCAGACTACTTACACGACACAGGAATAGGATAGGCCCGTTTACACTCAAGACTACTTACACGACACAGGAATAGGATAGGCCCGTTTACACTCAAGACTACTTACACGACACAGGAATAGGATAGGCCCGTTTACACTCAAGACTACTTACACGACACAAGAATAGGATAGGCCCGTTTACACTCAGACTACTTACATGACACAGGAATAGGATAGGCCCGTTTACACTCAAGACTACTTACATGACACAGGAATAGGATAGGCCCGTTTACACTCAAGACTACTTACATGACACAGGAATAGGATAGGCCCGTTTACACTCAAGACTACTTACACGACACAGGAATAGGATAGGCCCGTTTACACTCAAGACTACTTACACGACACAGGAATAGGATAGGCCCGTTTACACTCAAGACTACTTACACGACACAGGACTAGGATAGGCCCGTTTACACTCAAGACTACTTACATGACACAGGAATAGGATAGGCCCGTTTACACTCAAGACTACTTACACGACACAGGACTAGGATAGGCCCGTTTACACTCAGACTACTTACACGACACAGGACTAGGATAGGCCCGTTTACACTCAGACTACTTACACGACACAGGACTAGGATAGGCCCGTTTACACTCAAGACTACTTACACGACACAGGACTAGGATAGGCCCGTTTACACTCAAGACTACTTACACGACACAGGACTAGGATAGGCCCGTTTACACTCAGACTACTTACACGACACAGGACTAGGATAGGCCCGTTTACACTCAAGACTACTTACACGACACAGGAATAGGATAGGCCCGTTTACACTCAGACTACTTACACGACACAGGACTAGGATAGGCCCGTTTACACTCAGACTACTTACACGACACAGGAATAGGATAGGCCCGTTTACACTCAAGACTACTTACACGACACAGGACTAGGATAGGCCCGTTTACACTCAGACTACTTACACGACACAGGAATAGGATAGGCCCGTTTACACTCAGACTACTTACATGACACAGGAATAGGATAGGCCCGTTTACACTCAAGACTACTTACATGACACAGGAATAGGATAGGCCCGTTTACACTCAAGACTACTTACACGACACAGGAATAGGATAGGCCCGTTTACACTCAGACTACTTACACGACACAGGAATAGGATAGGCCCGTTTACACTCAAGACTACTTACACGACACAGGAATAGGATAGGCCCGTTTACACTCAGACTACTTACACGACACAGGAATAGGATAGGCCCGTTTACACTCAGACTACTTACACGACACAGGAATAGGATAGGCCCGTTTACACTCAGACTACTTACACGACACATCCATCTCAATTGAGACACACTGTTTGCACTTCAATAGCTGTATTGTGTTGAAGTGTACGGTAGGCCTACACAGAGGTTCACGCACAGATTCAACTTTTCAAAAGCTCCATTTATATACTCCAATTATTACCGTAGTATGCAACATGAAACCTACGGCATGCCGTTCAATACCATATATGGGATATTTGTTCCCACAGAGAAAAATGTAGTTTATATGTCTTGACTTCCCCAGAGCTGTGAACGACCCATAGGGCAGAGAATCAATATACTGACTGGGAGAGGCCTTTTCCTTGCTTCAACACACCCTGCTGCATCACTTCTACATCAGGACTGACATTTGGCTGAGAGATGCTTTTATATGGAATTTAATGAGCTCGATTCCAACATTGTGGACTGTTTGACAGTTATACAGTGAAGTTTGAAATGCATTGCTGATTTAATCTGATAATAATTCCCATAAAACAATCTTGTAACTGCAAACGGATTTGATAAGGAAGACAACAAACAAATACTGTATTCTGCATTTAAATTAATTTATTAATACCAAACAGACCCAGGACTGAACAGCTGTTGATGTTCTTGCCTAGGTTACTGTACAGTGGGCTGCCTATGTGACTGCCAAAGAGCTTTGGCGACTCGATGAAACGAGAAGCATCATAGCATTTGCATTGAGAATTTGCAAAAGACAACCAAATCAGTCGGCATTACATTGACATAAACGGAGCGTGAAGAAGCATCCGAAACATTCTAACTACTGTACTGCAAACTACTGTACTGCAGAACGCCAGTGGGCCAAACTATATACAATGTTGCAATTTGTCTGATTCCCCCCCATTTGAGGTAGATGTTGGGATTTATGTTACGGATCAGAGGCGAAAGATAGATTGTTGCAATTATCATCATCATCATCATCGTCTCTAGGCAGCCAGACACGATGATGCAACATCGACAAAAGCAGCTAATCGACCTATCGAACTACTGAATTGATTAATTTGCCTCAAAATTAGATTAATCTTAATCAATATCATACAGGAGTTGATATATGTAACTCGATCGCCAGTTAATAAAACGGGTTATCAATCATAGACACATGACATATATCAGCAGCATCCCCCATATTCGTAGTGCGCTACTCCATTCCAGCCTACACACAGAGACTCTGAATTGTAATAACTTTTAGCTACAGATCTATGCTGTAATCATCTAGTATAACTTGCTAGTTATCCCGATGCTATTAATCTAATCGGATAATTCGTTCAATCTGCACTGTGCAGCAGCAACATGGGACATGTTAGCTACATGCAATGAAGTATATATCATTGGCTACATGCCCCGATATTGCCATCGAGCCAGCTAATATGCCGTAAGAATTGCGCAGTTATCGCGGAATCCCCGCTCCACGGAAAACGTCCGTCCAAATCTAATCAACTCACCACCGAGGCTACATTAAATATCCCATGCAACGGTTACATAATAGCTGCAAAATAGCACGCCATTTGATGGTCCTAATTTAAATCCAGGTAAAATAACATTATGTAAATCTATGAGTGGCAAAATAGAGGATTTCCTCAAATCTTTAACAATAGCCCCATTCATTTCCCGTTATATCGTGGCATTGAATGCATTGACAAATGATCTAAAAAGGAATCGAAATACATACCATGTTTGATGGATCTATGCTGATTATCTATGAGGCAGACTAGGAGTGTGCTCGTTCTTTAGATGGAGTTTCCACTAGCGGGATAGAGGTGTATATTCGCCGTGGTTAGAATGGGGACTATGTATCCTTCCGCGACCCGACCCGAGCCCAGCATGTAGTAGTGGCTAGAATGGATACAGCTTTTGTTCAAATGTACTTTTCGTAGCAGGTTTAGAATTTACGCAGCAGGTTAGGATAATTAATGTACCAGGTTAGGATGATCAGGTTAAAGTTAGGAAAATCTAAATCTATGGTTAGTTAAAATAAAATATACCTTTGAAGTCTATTTGACAAAAGCTGTAGGCCATCTAGACAATACCCCAGCCTGTTCACTCACTTCCTTATTTCTCCAACTGCAGATACTGTGTTTAAGTCCCTCCCACTACAAGGCGGAGACGTGTCAATCACAGGACCGCCCTGCGTCTTCTGTAGTTATAGCAGGCCTGTTGTGCACATTGTAGACTGCACATCCCCTCATTTCAATTATGATTTGCGCCATAGCGCACCAACTCTCCATACACTACGGCAAGAACAGCCAAGAACATTATAAGAGCCACCAAGGTCATTTGAGACAGTCCTTGGTGTGTTATTATTTTATTAGGGATTTAACCCAACCCCTCTGAATCATAGCTGCCTAATCAAGATCAACGTCATCGGCGCCCGGGGAACAGTGGGTTAACTGCCTTTTTCAGAGCGACAGATTTGCACATTGTCAGCTCGAGGATTCGATCCTGCAAACTTTCGATCACTGGCCCAATGCTCCTACCTGCCACACCTATTATAGGTCTTGCTAACTCTAAACTATATGTCTCATTCAAGTCATTTTACAAACCTTGCCTTAAAGACAACATATTAGGCCTATAACCTGTGCAACATAATGCCTCCTCGTGAATAAGGACCCTGTATTTTGACGCAAAGACATAATTCATCACACTACATCAACAAGTGAGCCGGTGAATAATTGAGAAATACATTTCGCATTAGTTACATTATGACTATCAATGATACTTCGAAAGGCCATAAAATCAAACTAAACTTTTCGGTCTCTTCTCTAATACAAAAGTTCTACACTGGACTATTTTACTATAGCGGAAGGATACTCGTAGTGTATAAAGTCGCTACCTGGCTGACGCTGGATAATTTGCAGTTTCGTTATGTGACGCTGCGTCTGATTGGTTAGAGCAGACCCGCAATATTATGTACTGGCCGCAAGTATTGGCTAGGTCGGACCTGCATTGCACCAGTAACGCTAGATGGAAATCCCATAAATGTAACAAAGTTAAAACCAATACGATTTACGCCCATAGTTTGTCCAATCGGCTCATTTAGTTAGATATGGAGATTACATTGTGGTTTACTAAAAGCTTTGGAAATGTAAGTATTTTGTGACAGCGAAAAGGACTACCGGGCAGACAATGCTGAGATTCTATCCTGGGAGGTGCAAGACTTTCCATTGGATGATACGCTGCCTACTAGAAAATCATGTATAAATGTAAGAACGTAAGACTGGAGCGTCATCGTTGCGGTGGTGTAAATGCCTTTAATGGGGGAAAACACTGCTCTCTATATTTTATTTGAGAAGTTTTGCCTGCATAATAGTCCGTATGTTGTGTTTGTTGCTTATGTTGTAAATTCTACCTATTTCCTAGTGAGTTGAGTATGCTAAATATCAAATGTTTTCAATGAAGGCTATTTTAGGATTGGCATAGGCTACAGTAGCTTATTCTGCAGATGGTGTTCAATTTCTGAAGGCAAATGTCAGATTTTATGCGACATTTGTTGGCCAAGAAGTGTGACCAGCCTAATTCTCATGTCCTGTCTGTCAGTGTACTTTTTTATAAAAACGCGCCACCTTGTGGTGGATGATGAGAATGATCTCTCCCTCTGGCCACAGAGAAATCCATTTCAGATCAATTCAATCTGTCAGAACATTAGTCTTTGAATAACCTAGGAAGTGTCTGCCTGAAATGAAGTTTAAAAAAAAAAAAAAGTCAGCTTCGAAACAGAAGTCGATGACAGCCTGACTGAAGAGACGTCCTCAGATACAGTGTGTCCATGATCTTTACCTCTTCAGTTGACTGAGACATCACTGAAAGGTCAACCTCCGTATCTGCCAATGACTCCACCCTGCAGAGAGAGAGAGAGAGATTCCACCTGTCCACTTCCCACTCTGTCAGTTGACCCGTCAAATCTCAGTTCAGTGGTACACTGTGCATTTGATATCAATAAAAAATTCTGAATATGAAATGTCCAGAGCATGGAAACAAGATGGTTAACCTTTGTCCTTTGACACTTTCACACTACATAGGCTTTATTACACAGTAATAACTGGGGGGGGGGCTAACACCACGGTCTAAGGCACTAGAGGCGTCACTACAGACCCCGGTTTGTTTCCAGGCTGTATCACAACCGCCTGTGATTTGTGCTGCGCCCTATGGGACTCCCATTGGCCCAGCGTCGTCTGGGTTAGGTCGTCATTGTAAATCATTTCTTCACTGACTGGCCAACTTAAAATTTAGAAACACCAGTAGTTATAACCACGTAGGCTAGGCCTACACATTCACCACCAACCGTCTCCCCTGCCTGCTGGCCTGGTGTGGCTCAGCTCAGTCACTCTATTATCCATGGTAGGCCAACCGTCTCCCCTGCCTGCTGGCCTGGTGTGGCTCAGCTCAGTCACTCTGTTATTATCCGTGGTAGGCCAACAGTCTCCCCTGCCTGCTGGCCTGGTATGGCTCAGCTCAGTCACTCTGTTATTATCCATGGCAGGCCAATCGTCTCCCCTGCCTGCTGGCCTGGTATGGCTCAGCTCAGTCACTCTGTTAATATCCGTGGCAGGCCAACCGTCTCCCCTGCCTGCTGGCCTGGTATGGCTCAGCTCAGTCACTCTGTTATTATCCATGGCAGGCCAACCGTCTCCCCTGCCTGCTGGCCTGGTGTGGCTCAGCTCAGTCACTCTATTATCCGTGGTAGGCCAACCGTCTCCCCTGCCTGCTGGCCTGGTATGGCTCAGCTCAGTCACTCTGTTATTATCCATGGCAGGCCAACCGTCTCCCCTGCCTGCTGGCCTGGTGTGGCTCAGCTCAGTCACTCTGTTATTATCCGTGGCAGGCCAACCGTCTCCCCTGCCTGCTGGCCTGGTATGGCTCAGCTCAGTCATTCTGTTATTATCCATGGCAGGCCAACCGTCTCCCCTGCCTGCTGGCCTGGTATGGCTCAGCTCAGTCATTCTGTTATTATCCGTGGCAGGCCAACCGTCTCCCCTGCCTGCTGGCCTGGTATGGCTCAGCTCAGTCACTCTGTTATTATCCATGGCAGGCCAACCGTCTCCCCTGCCTGCTGGCCTGGTGTGGCTCAGCTCAGTCACTCTATTATCCGTGGTAGGCCAACCGTCTCCCCTGCCTGCTGGCCTGGTATGGCTCAGCTCAGTCACTCTGTTATTATCCATGGCAGGCCAACCGTCTCCCCTGCCTGCTGGCCTGGTGTGGCTCAGCTCAGTCACTCTGTTATTATCCGTGGCAGGCCAACCATCTCCCCTGCCTGCTGGCCTGGTATGGCTCAGCTCAGTCATTCTGTTATTATCCATGGCAGGCCAACCGTCTCCCCTGCCTGCTGGCCTGGTGTGGCTCAGCTCAGTCACTCTGTTATTATCCGTGGTAGGCCAACAGTCTCCCCTGCCTGCTGGCCTGGTATGGCTCAGCTCAGTCACTCTGTTATTATCCATGGCAGGCCAATCGTCTCCCCTGCCTGCTGGCCTGGTATGGCTCAGCTCAGTCACTCTGTTAATATCCATGGCAGGCCAACCGTCTCCCCTGCCTGCTGGCCTGGTATGGCTCAGCTCAGTCACTCTGTTATTGCCTGCTGGCCTGGTGTGGCTCAGCTCAGTCACTCTGTTATTGCCTGCTGGCCTGGTGTGGCTCAGCTCAGTCACTCTGTTATTATCCGTGGCAGGCCAACCATCTCCCCTACCTGCTGGCCTGGTGTGGCTCAGCTCAGTCACTCTATTATCCGTGGCAGGCCAACAGTCTCCCCTGCCTGCTGGCCTGGTGTGGCTCAGCTCAGTCACTCTGTTAATATCCATGGCAGGCCAACCGTCTCCCCTGCCTGCTGGCCTGGTATGGCTCAGCTCAGTCACTCTGTTATTGCCTGCTGGCCTGGTATGGCTCAGCTCAGTCACTCTGTTAATATCCATGGCAGGCCAACCGTCTCCCCTGCCTGCTGGCCTGGTATGGCTCAGCTCAGTCACTCTGTTATTGCCTGCTGGCCTGGTGTGGCTCAGCTCAGTCACTCTGTTATTGCCTGCTGGCCTGGTGTGGCTCAGCTCAGTCACTCTGTTATTATCCATGGCAGGCCAACCGTCTCCCCTGCCTGCTGGCCTGATGTGGCTCAGCTCAGTCACTCTGTTATTATCCATGGCAGGCCAACCATCTCCCCTGCCTGCTGGCCTGGCTCAGTCACTCTGTTAATATCCATGGCAGGCCAACCATCTCCCCTGCCTGCTGGCCTGATGTGGCTCAGCTCAGTCACTCTGTTATTATCCATGGCAGGCCAACCATCTCCCCTGCCTGCTGGCCTGGCTCAGTCACTCTGTTAATATCCATGGCAGGCCAACCGTCTCCCCTGCCTGCTGGCCTGGTGTGGCTCAGTCATTCTGTTATTATCCATTGCAGGCCAAAGGTCTCATTCCAGTGTTGCATTTGAACTGCGTGACTGATTTAACAAGGGGATGTCAGAGAGAAAGAGGGCAGGGCTGCATGCAGCATTTTCACTCAAGCAAGCGTTGTGCTGAGTACCAAGTTACACTTGGCCCCACATCAAGAGCAGTTAAATCAATGTTGCTTTTCTGCTGCATGAATCAAATGAACTGCAGTGGCTCAGCCGCAAAAAAAAAAGACGCGTTAGTTTGTGAACTTAAATTAAGATATGACGATTATTTCTGGAGTTAATGAACCACAGTTATTGAATTGACCCACAAGTGGGAATGATGCAGACGGTATGCCAAGTAACACTGCTTCTACTGTAGCCGAGATTTCCAGGCTTCTCCAAACGGTTAAGACACTAGCTACGCAACACTACCTCTACTAAAGTGAGATAACATGGAGGGGAATATATAATCATATGGGACAATGAATAACAACACTTCTCTCACATTCTTGTATTTATTGTCTGTCATATCATAGCACATAAAGGTAGACAGTGGGAGTGTTGAGTCCAACGTAACATGCAACAAAATATATCAAAACTCCGTTCTGTGAGGAGACAGCCAGACTCCTCTCTTTCACACTGCGGACAGGTCAGGGGTTATAGGTTAGAGGTACAGGCCCTCTGGTGTGCCCTCCTGTTTCTTGTACAGCACATTCTCCTTGGACTTCTTGAAGTCTTCGTTGGTGACCTTCATCCTGCGCTCTCTCAGGGCCATGAGGCCAGCCTCAGTACAGATGGCCTGAAGGATGAGAGGACAGGTTAGTCTCAGAAGATTATGGCTTTCAAATACAGATAGAAATGGAACAGAAAAAGAGCCCTGTTCAGACGGTTTCAAACTGTATCCTCGTCTCCATTTCTTTAAACAGATCACTGATTTAACATGGTAAAATAGATATAGTGGGAACATAGGAATGAGGGAGGAACAAAAGCTGTACTGTAAAAGTAAAGAGCTGTCACAAGAGGGCAGCACAGTCAAGTCAATGGGAGCTTATGTTCCAAACATCGTACTCCTCTGGTGTGCATCGAGGCACTAATGTGTTCTACAGCCCTGTTTCCCCTAGGTAATGTGTTCTACAGCCCTGTTTCCCCTAGGTAATGTGTTCTACAGCCCTGTTTCCCCTAGGTCATGTGTTCTACAGCCCTGTTTCCCCTAGGTCATGTGTTCTACAGCCCTGTTTCCCCTAGGTAATGTGTTCTACAGCCCTGTTTCCCCTAGGTAATGTGTTCTACAGCCCTGTTTCCCCTAGGTAATGTGTTCTACAGCCCTGTTTCCCCTAGGTAATGTGTTCTACAGCCCTGTTTCCCCTAGGTAATGTGTTCTACAGCCCTGTTTCCCCTAGGTAATGTGTTCTACAGCCCTGTTTCCCCTAGGTAATGTGTTCTACAGCCCTGTTTCCCCTAGGTAATGTGTTCTACAGCCCTGTTTCCCCTAGGTAATGTGTTCTACAGCCCTGTTTCCCCTATGTCATGTGTTCTACAGCCCTGTTTCCCCTAGGTAATGTGTTCTACAGCCCTGTTTCCCCTAGGTCATGTGTTCTACAGCCCTGTTTCCCCTAGGTAATGTGTTCTACAGCCCTGTTTCCCTAGGTAATGTGTTCTACAGCCCTGTTTCCCCTAGGTAATGTGTTCTACAGCCCTGTTTCCCCTAGGTAATGTGTTCTACAGCCCTGTTTCCCCTAGGTAATGTGTTCTACAGCCCTGTTTCCCCTAGGTAATGTGTTCTACAGCCCTGTTTCCCCTAGGTAATGTGTTCTACAGCCCTGTTTCCCCTAGGTAATGTGTTCTACAGCCCTGTTTCCCCTAGGTAATGTGTTCTACAGCCCTGTTTCCCCTAGGTAATGTGTTCTACAGCCCTGTTTCCCCTAGGTAATGTGTTCTACAGCCCTGTTTCCCCTAGGGCATGTGTTCAACAGCCCTGTTTCCCCTAGGTAATGTGTTCTACAGCCCTGTTTCCCCTAGGTAATGTGTTCTACAGCCCTGTTTCCCCTAGGTAATGTGTTCTACAGTCCTGTTTCCCCTAGGTAATGTGTTCTACAGTCCTGTTTCCCCTAGGTAATGTGTTCTACAGTCCTGTTTCCCTAGGTAATGTGTTCTACAGCCCTGTTTCCCCTAGGTAATGTGTTCTACAGCCCTGTTTCCCCTAGGTAATGTGTTCTACAGCCCTGTTTCCCCTAGGTAATGTGTTCTACAGCCCTGTTTCCCCTAGGTAATGTGTTCTACAGCCCTGTTTCCCCTAGGTAATGTGTTCTACAGCCCTGTTTCCCCTAGGTAATGTGTTCTACAGCCCTGTTTCCCCTAGGTAATGTGTTCTACAGTCCTGTTTCCCCTATGTCATGTGTTCTACAGTCCTGTTTCCCCTATGTCATGTGTTCTACAGTCCTGTTTCCCCTATGTCATGTGTTCTACAGTCCTGTTTCCCCTATGTCATGTGTTCTACGGTCCTGTTTCCCCTATGTCATGTGTTCTACAGTCCTGTTTCCCCTATGTCATGTGTTCTACAGTCCTGTTTCCCCTAGGTCATGTGTTCTACAGCCCTGTTTCCCCTAGGTCATGTGTTCTACAGTCCTGTTTCCCCTATGTCATGTGTTCTACAGTCCTGTTTCCCCTATGTCATGTGTTCTACGGCCCTGTTTCCCCTATGTCATGTGTTCTACGGCCCTGTTTCCCCTAGGTAATGTGTTCTACAGCCCTGTTTCCCCTAGGTAATGTGTTCTACAGCCCTGTTTCCCCTAGGTAATGTGTTCTACAGCCCTGTTTCCCCTAGGTAATGTGTTCTACAGCCCTGTTTCCCCTAGGTAATGTGTTCTACAGCCCTGTTTCCCCTAGGTAATGTGTTCTACAGCCCTGTTTCCCTAGGTAATGTCTTCTACAGCCCTGTTTCCCTAGGTAATGTGTTCTAAAGCCCTGTTTCCCCTAGGTAATGTGTTCTACAGCCCTGTTTCCCCTAGGTAATGTGTTCTACAGCCCTGTTTCCCCTAGGTAATGTGTTCTACAGCCCTGTTTCCCTAGGTAATGTGTTCTACAGCCCTGTTTCCCTAGGTAATGTGTTCTACAGTCCTGTTTCCCCTAGGTCATGTGTTCTACAGTCCTGTTTCCCCTAGGTCATGTGTTCTACAGTCCTGTTTCCCCTAGGTAATGTGTTCTACAGCCCTGTTTCCCCTAGGTAATGTGTTCTACAGTCCTGTTTCCCCTAGGTGGTTTTCAAACATCTGTAAGGCAACACTCGGAGCTAAAAAACACACAACATTCAATTGAAACCAATAGAGGCCAGTCATTTTGGACATGCACAGTGCTTGACTGGGGGGCCTACCTCATGTAGGTATTGGTAGTGGGAACCCTGGACAGCCATAGTGTGCGTTTGAGATGGACTACATTACAGTCAGACTGCGCAGAACTACTAATGATCCTGCAAAAAAAGTGCCCCTGGCCCACAGCGGTGGTGGTGGAGGAAACCCTGGCCAGCCGTATTACCTTGATGTCAGCTCCTGATAGGTCATCTTTAGCTAAGATCAGGTCGTCCAGGGTGACGTCGTCTGCTACGGTCATCCTGCTGGTGTGGATGTTGAAGATCCTCCGCTTGGTCTTCTCATCAGGCAGGGGGAACTCGATCTTCCTGTCAATCCGCCCTGGAAGAACCACATAACCAGGGGGTGAGGAGGGCATGGAACATCACAAAGAGAATGGCTGTTCGGTTCTACTCATTCCGATTCTAGAATAGAATACTTATTGAGATGGACTCAACAGTGTGTGGAGATAAAGGTTGCTTTGCTTAAATGGTGAATGTGAATGTTGTTGCTTTTGATTTGAGTTGTGTAGAAGAGCTTTGAGATCTGTTGTTCACTAATAAAAAGGTCAAGCTCTGGAGTTCAGAATGAGGAAATTAAATCTGCATTCATTTTATAGTAGAATCTCAATCCTCAATATACACCTTTATCCCTGTCCAAGTGTACAGCTCTATTGGTCCATTCATATATCAAATGTCCAAAATAGGCTCCATTTTTCAGATCCTGCTGAGAGCATCTTACCAGGCCTGATGAGGGCAGGGTCCAGAGTCTCTATCCTGTTGGTGGCCATGATCACCTTCACATCTCCTCTAGAGTCAAAACCATCTAGCTGGTTGAGAAGCTCCAGCAAAGTCCTCTGGATCTCCCGTTCTCCTCCAGAGTTAGAGTCATATCTGTGTGTGAGAGAAACACACAGTGGATAGTCCGAGTAGAGAAACAGTCCTGGGTTGTGTTCATTAGGGCACACAACTGAGGAAGATCTAAAACGTTTTACAATGGAAAATAAACACATGTTCAGGTAGTCCCTCTCCGTTTCAGTCTGTTTCCTTCCACTACCGTGCCTAATGTACACAACTCTGGAGCCCTGGTGTTACCAGTGGATCCAACTGGAAGTATTTTAGTACCTTTTAGTGCCGATAGCGTCTATCTCATCGATGAAGACAATGGACGGTGCGTGTTCCTCTGCCACCCTGAACAGCTCTCTGACCAGCTTGGGCCCGTCCCCCAGGTACTTCTGAATCAGCTCAGAGCCCACCACACGCAGGAAGGTAGCTGACGTCTGGTTGGCCACCGCCTTGGCCAGCAGGGTCTTACCTAACACAGAGAGGCAAACAGAGACATCAGCAGAGAGACACAAACAGGCTCACACCGTTCATTACGTCATAGGATGTCTGTTTGCCTGTACATACTGCTCGTTGCTATGCATGTCTCAGGGATTATCTATGTTGTTTTGGTGCTTCTTGTTGTGTAAACAGTTTTGAACAACTTTGGAAATAATTTCCTCTTGAATAACCAGGAACATTTTTCTAAAACAACTTAGCGTAGAAGAATGTGAATGGTTAAATATTGATGTAACTCACCAGTGCCAGGTGCTCCATAGAGGATGACTCCTTTAGGAGGCTTGATGCCCATCTCCTCATAGTACTCAGGGTGGGTGAGAGGCAGCTCCACGGACTCCTACAGTACAACATCAACTGTTATTATGGCAGTCACCATGAAATGTAGTGTTAACGCACATGTGGAGTATAGTATGTCCCTCCCCTCTCAAGCTGTTTATACTGGTTAGTTACAGGGTAAAGACATGGTTATTACCACTGGTAGTTACTGTGTTACAGCTTGTAGTGTTAGAAAGTCTATGTCGTGTTATAGAGTGTGTTATGTAGGGTGATGCCCTCTGTTGTGCCTTGATCATGTGGAGCTGGCTGTCCAGACCTCCTATGTCAGATAGTAGCTGTGTTATAAAGGCTGCTGTCTTGTACCTTGATCTCCTGGATCTGGCTGTCCAGACCTCCTATGTCAGCGTAGGTCTCCTGAGGGGCCTTCTCCACCTTCATCACCGTGACCAGGGGATCAGTGTCGTCCATCAGGACACCAATCACAGCATGGACCTAGAGAACAAATATGGAACAGAGTCAATCAACGTCACTCACACATAACAGAAATACTTTCCCCCACACAATGGGGACTTTGGCTTAACACACTTATATTGTCAAAGATTAAAAACATAAAACATCTCGGATTACAATGCAATTAATTAATGTAAAAACTATTAACGACAACAAAAAGCCAAATTCAGAGGCTACATTCCTGACTATGGGTAGACAGTTTTCTTTACTTCGTGGTTTAGTACAGAGCAGATATCAACTCAGTTAAAAAAGAAACATCCCTTTTTCAGGACCCTGTCTTTCAAAGATAATCCGGGAAAAATCTAAATAACTTCACAGATCTTCATTGTAAAGGGTTTAAACACTGTTTCCCATGCTTGTTCAATGGGGCGTCAGGGTAGCCTAGTGGTTAGAGCGTTGGACTAGTAACCGGTTGCAAGTTCAAACCCCCGAGCTGACAAGGTACAAATCTGTCGTTCTGCCCCTGAACAGTTAACCCACTGTTCCTAGGCCGTCATTGAAAATAACAATTTGTTCTTAACTGACTTGCCTAGTAAAATAAAAAATAAAATAAAAAAGACCCATAAACAATTAATGAACATGCACCTGTGGAACGGTCGTTAAGACACTAATAGCTTACAGACAGTAGGCAATTAAGGTCACAGTTATGAAAACTTATGACACTAAAGAGGCCTTTCTACCGAGTCTGAAAAACACCAAAAGGAAGATGCCCAGGGTCCCTACTCATCTGCGTGAACGTGCCTTAGGCATGCTGCAAGGAGGCATGAGGACTGCAGATGTGGCCAGGGCAATAAATTGCAATGTCCATACTGCGAGACGCCTAAGACAGAGCTACAGGGAGACAGGACGGACAGCTGACCGTCCTCGCAGTGGCAGACCACGTGTACCAACACCTGTACAGGATAGGTACATCTGAACATCACACCTGCGGGACAGGTACAGGATGTCAACAACAAGTGCCCAAGTTACCCCAGGAATCCCTCCCTCCTCCATCAGTGCTCAGACTGTGTGAGAAAGGCTGGACTGAGGGCTTGTAGACCTGTTGTAAGGCAGACATCACCGGCAACAGTGTCTGTTAGTGTCTTAACGACCGTTCCACAGGTGCATGATCATGAATTGTTTATGGTTCATTGAACAAGTGGAAACAGTGTTTAAACCCTTTACAATGAAGATCTGTGAAGTTACTTGGATTTTTACGAACCGGGCCCTGAAAAAGGGACATTTATTTTTTTGCCGATTTTATATGTCAGTACCTTGTGGTTGAGTGGTACAGAGCAGATATGTCAGTACCTTGTGGTTGAGTGGTACAGAGTAGATGTCAGTACCTTGTGGTTGAGTAGTACAGAGTAGATGTCAGTACCTTGTGGTTGAGTAGTACAGAGCAGCCGGGCTCCAGCAGGTCTTTGTCTACGAAGGAGAGGATGCTGACATAGTGCTCTGACCCTACTGACGTAGACACGATGGCATGGTTGTCATCAATGATCTCCTCCAGGTTCCCCACAGACATGGGTGTTCCCCTCAGGTCATCCACCTTGGACCTCTCCTCCTGCAGAACAGACACAGGAAATACATGGAAGACAACTTATGAGTTGAATTGACATAGCCTAAGGCATGTTTCTCAATTAAATCAAGTGATTCATTATTATCCCGTGAAAAGGGAAATTAATTTAGCAGACACGTGGTTGTCCCACCCAGCCATCTTAAGATGAATGCACTAACTAAGTGGCTCTGAATAAGAATGTAGGCTAAATTACAAAAAATATATATTTTTAAGTAAAATGTCCTACAGAGTTTACTGTATCAGTACCGTTTCTCCTTTAGTGGTTTCATCTGATAAACTACAGTAATATAGTATTATACATACATACATACATACATACATACATACATACATACATACATACATACATACATACAATATGGTATTACAAACTCAGCGGACAGTTTATTACGTACACCCATCTAGTACCGGGTCGAACACCCCTTTACCTCCCCCGAACATCCTGAATTCTTTGTTGCATGGAAATGTGGCTCAATTGGTATCAAGGGAACTAATGTGTGCCAGGTAAACATTCCCCACACCATTTCACCACCGCTACCAGACTGTACTGTTGACACCAGGCAAGATGGGGCCATGGACTCATCCTGCTTACGCCAAATCTTGACTCTGCCATCAACAGGAACCAGGATTTGTCGGACCAGGCAATGTTTTTCTCTCCTAAACTCTAGATACTGTCATGGATAAAAAAGCCCAGGAGGCCGTTTCGGAGATACTGAACACGACTCGCCTGGCACCGACGATCACGCCACGCTAAGAGTCACTTAGGTCACTCATTTTGACCATTCTAACGTGCAATCAAACAATAACTGAATGCCTGGATGCCTGTTTGCCTGCTTTAACTAGCAAGCCACGGCCACGTGGCTCACTGTCTGTAGGAACTAACCATTTTCGTGAACAGGATGGTGTACCTAATAAAGTAAAATATATCTGTAGTCAGTACCTCCTGTTTTTCCTCCAGCGGTTTCATCTGCTCCTGGTTCCTGATGAACTCCTCCTCCATCAGCAGGTAGTCTTTGATCCTCTCCTGCTTCAGCAGCTTCAGACGGCAGTGGGTGTGAGGGGTGACTGCATAAGTCAGGGAGAAACACACAGAGCATACGTCAGGGAGAAACACACAGAGCATACGTCAGGGAGAAACACACAGAGCATACGTCAGGGAGAAACACACAGAGCATACGTCAGGGAGAAACACACAGAGCATACGTCAGGGAGAAACACACAGAGCATACGTCAGGGAGAAACACACAGAGCATACGTCAGGGAGAAACACACAGAGCATACGTCAGGGAGAAACACACAGAGCATACGTCAGGGAGAAACACACAGAGCATACGTCAGGGAGAAACACACAGAGCATACGTCAGGGAGAAACACACAGAGCATACGTCAGGGAGAAACACACAGAGCATACGTCAGGGAGAAACACACAGAGCATACGTCAGGGAGAAACACACAGAGCATACGTCAGGGAGAAACACACAGAGCATACGTCAGGGAGAAACACACAGAGCATACGTCAGGGAGAAACACACAGAGCATACGTCAGGGAGAAACACACAGAGCATACGTCAGGGATCAAAACCGACACACAAGTCATTATTTTTGTCCACCCAAAGTTTCTGGGGTGGTGGTGGTGTTAGTTTTGGTCTAAAAAGACTGACATCACCAGGAATTCCTAAAAAAAAATCTGTTTAGGAAATCTGTTCCCAAGTATTCCCACGAATAAAAATATGTGTTATGGCCCCCGCGGCTGAATCTAGTTGCCTACCCTTGCCATACATTATGAATATTATTTCTCTTGACAAGCGAGTGAGTAAGAAATTACAAAGCTAGAGTTGGGAATGACATACAGAAAAACATGTAAAACACCAAGCTAGATATTGAGTTTATAGGTTATTTATAAAGATAACCATTTCCCTAAGCGAGGGGACATTAGTTACGCTACCTAAAGGTAGCTTGCTGGCCGCATCTGGTCCCTTGCTTTTCTTCTTCCTCTTCCCAACTCTAGTGGGGATGGGAGGCTCATACTTCTTCTTCTTGTCCTGTTGGCATATGATATGGTGACATGTTTTGTGGCAGTAGAATAATGCAGGTCAACACAGAAATCTGAAAGATCCAGCTGGTAGCTATAGAGATGGCGTTGTCAGAGGCTCTGATTGTTGCCATGTCATGCTCACCTTGTCATCCTTCTTGCCTCCACCAGGTCCATGGCCCCCACTTTGGCTTTGACCCTGAAATCATAAATACACACATTAGCTACATATCCTGGAGGTAGAATCAATCAATCGAGGCACCTTGAATCAGGCTTATTGTTGGTAACGTTAGACTTTATTAGCTAGCCGACATATTTAGTTTCTTTAAGTTGGCCAGCTTTAGTTTATTTAAGTGCGATTCGTAATTGCCGCTATGTATTTCCTGATCGGGGAATCAACATGCTAGCTAGTTAGCTATCGGCAAACTGAACGCTGTAACGTTATTCAACGTAAGAGTTAACAGCTCGCAAGCTATGGTAGCTGACAATAATGAGGGTTTTATACAACGAAGGCGTTTAAAAAAATGTAACAAATACATAAAATGGTGTTTTATGTATACATTTAAAAGCTACATCTTTAATATTAAGCTACAAAATCCGGTAAATTCTTGTAATATCTTATCAAAACATGAGCCAAAAAGAAATCTGCTTGCTCACTCACCATTGTTGCGTGTCGCTCTAAATTGACGTCACTACGGTGAATAAGGGATCTGGCATGAAAACTTTACGAGGCTTCGTTGATCTTCTTCTTCGATGGGGTATAAAGGGAGTTGGCATCCAATTTGAATGGTGCATTACCGCTACCAGCTGGGCGGGGTATTGAATTAGAAACATTGCAGGAAAGGGGGAAAACGATATCATACAAAATTAAACACATCAACTAAGAAAACCCACTTCTTCAAATCACAGTCCACTCCAAAATACATCCCTACACAGGCTCAGAGGTCTGTGATGACGGAACATTCACTAACAGGATTTCTTGCACGGCCTCGGCTGTGAAATCACAAAAGACCCCAAAACGTTGAGCGGCATTCACAATGATTCAAATTGTCTTAGACTTATTCTCCACTTGTGCTGTACAGTTTATGACCACTGTAATAAAAAATACTAAGTCCACCTTTTAAAATGTAGCATTTCACTATCCCTCAGTTGATGAGGCTTTCTTTGATCCAATGGCAACCACCTTCTTCTTCTTCCTTCGTCTTGGAGTGCAGTTTATAACCAATGCAAAAAAAAACGATACAAAGTCCACCTTTTTGTCAGGATGTCAGGATCCCGTTGGCGAGTAGCATTTACTGCTTTCTTTAATCCATCTACCATGGTTTCATCAACGTTACTCTCTTCTTCCACTCTGGATAGGAGACTCACATAACCCAAATATACAGTAGGAGTCAAACGTTTGGACACACCTACTCATTGAAGGGTTTTTCTTAATTAAAAATATATATTTTATACATTGTAGAATAATAGTGAAGACATCAAAACTATGAAATAACACATATGGAATCATGTAGTAACCAAAAAAAGTGTTAAACAAATCAAAATATATGTTATATTTGAGATTATTCAAAGTAGCCACCCTTTGCCTTGATGACAGCTTTACACACTCTTGGCATTCTCTCAACTAGCTTCATGAGTTAGTCAGTCACCTGGAATGCATTTAAATTAACAGGGGTGCCTTGTTAATTAAAAGTTCATGCGTTTCATTCCCCATCAAGCTGGTTGATGAGGCTCTGGATCGGCACCACGTCCCAGGCAAGATCAGAGATCTCATACTGGACTAATAAAAACAGTTTCAGTTTGAGAGTCACATTTGGATCCACAACATCGGAATGGCACAGGCTTGAGAAAGGAATCATCCCAGGCTGCATCATTTCAGTGAAACTGTTCGCCCTTGCCATATCAGCTGAGGTGGTCTGGCATGTGACACCCTCCTATCAGAACCTTCATGGACGACTTGACTTCGACAATAACATCTGTCCCAGGGAGTAGGTGGATTCAGAAGCGGTTGGATAAGTTTGTCGACCTGGGGGAACGGATGAGCTTAAAGCCAGCAAAGTCTAGATCCCTGGTGCTGAAGATGGGGAAAACAGTGGACAAGTTCCACTTCATCATTCAAGACACATAGATCCCATCCGTCACAGAGAAACTGGTAAAGAGTCTGGCCAAGCTGTTTCACAGCAGCCTGAGGGATACATCATCCATCAAGACATCCAACCAGGAGCTAGAAGAGTGGTTGGCTGCAGTGGACAAGTCAGGTTTACCTTGCAAGCTCAAGACCTGGATATCCCAACATGTCCTGCTACGAAACCTTTGAGAGAAGAGTCAGCAGCTACCTCCGCAAATGCCTGGGATTACCGTAAAGCCTGAGCAGCATCGCCCTGTACAGTCAGAAGAACAACTGAAGCTACACATACAAGGTGCAATACAGGGAGACAAGACAAAAGTCTCCTAGGCCGGTATAGAGGCGAGGACAGGAATTGGAGTGCTCAGAATGAAAGGGAGTGAAGTGAATTTTACCCCTTTTTCTCCCCAATTTCGTGGTAGCTACTATCTTGTCTCATCGCTACAACCCCCGTACGGGCTCAGGAGAGGTTGAAAGTCTTCCGATACACAACCCAACCAACTGCTTCTTAACACAGCGCGCATCCAATCCGGAAGCCAGCTGCACCAACCTTGGTTAGCGCGCACTGCCCCCAGCCCGCCACAGGAGTCGCTGGTGCGCGATGAGACAAGGACATCCCTACCGACCAAGCCCTCCCTAACCCGGACGACGCTAGGCCAATTGTGCATCGCCCCACGGACCTCCCGCTCGCGGCCGGTTTACGACAGAGCCTGGGCGTGAACCCAGGGACTCTGATGGCACAGCTGGCGCCCTTAACCACTGGGCCACCCGGGAGTTCTGATGTGTGGGAACTTAAGCTGCCTACCAAGGTTGACATTCAGCTCCTTGTCTTGAGCTGTTGCGAGAAGACCTGTCGAGCTGGTGTTGGCTTTTTTCCAGCTCTGACGAATGCGATAACCTGCTTCGCTGGTTGAAGGCCCTTTTTCGGTCATTCTCATATTAATGCCCACTCTGTCAACACCCTACTACGGCCCTGTATCCATCTATCCCTCCCTGAGTGCTTTATGGACACTTTGTGAGATTTCGGTGGATGCGGATTAGGATCTCAGTGGGGCCACTGCTATGGCTTTAACATCTCCTGACTTCCACACACAGCCTACAAGCCACTGATTCAGACCTTTGGAACATCTACATTTGAAAAAGCCTAATAAATCCATTTAATATAACCTTTACCATCACTATAAATCCATTATTTATTTTAGACAGGTCTAAAGAAGCATGACATGAAGAAAATACAGTCTATTTCAAAAGAACAGAATAGCATACTCTGAGTTGTCCTTATGTTAGGCCCTGACCTGGCTATGCCATATGGCTGCAGGCTACACTAGTTAATTTAGCAGACAAGATTTGGTGAGAATTCCATGACATTATTTTATGGTATGAAGTAATTTCATCTCCAAAGTAGGCTACAAGTGAAGACAGACACATCAGGGATGCAACTGCGCATGTCTTTCTTACTGAATTTCAAGGCCCAAATTGAAATACTAGAACTGTCCTTCTGTGCGAGAAATAAATATTCCAAACATACTCTGGGACAGTTGTGGGATGCGAAAGATCCCAAATTATGACAACCACTTGCATCAAAAAAACGTTTAAAAGAAATAAGACTGTGCAACAGATCAGAATGTTTCGCTTAAAATGTTGATAAACTATTGGGCTATTTCTTCACATTATAAGCGCAGCAGTGTGCACACGGCAGTAGGCTATAAGCACAAATGTTCAAAAATGCAATCAATTAGCAGGAAAAAAACATTTTAAAAAGTGACCGCAAATGCTATTATGCATGTAGTGTTTTATTATAAAGGTGCATTTTTATCATGAACATTATCTTCCCCAAACTTGAAACTCAAATGCCGCCTATGTGTACCAGTTAGGCTTTATACCAGTTGCAAAGCAAATTAATGTGCTTAATTTGAAGAAGTTATTTGGCCACTTCACTTGTGATACAATCTTTTCAAAATATATAGGCCTATGGGCTAGGCTACATGAGGTGTGCCACTATGATTTGAAAAAGTCGCAAAAAAAGTAATGCGCTGTTTCTTGCTTTCATCTATGCACTTAAATAGCGAATGGAGGATGCTATTCCCGTGGTTCATTTTCATGCCAGACAGGTTGGCTATACTCCTGTTGTAAAGTGAAGCAATGTGCTAAATATTAGGAAAGTTGAGAAATAAATATAGTAGGCCCAGCCTGTAGAAAGCTGATGGGATCCTCATCTTTTTAATAGTGGCCATCAAAACTCTGTTCTCCTACAATTGCATAGCCTATAGAAATGTTGCGCAAACATGAGCTCATGGGCTTTCATTAAGTGTTTGATTAGATGTTCAAGTACATTTGCATTGATGTCAGAGTGATTAGAGGGACAATAGAGTGCTGAGTATCAGGCAGTTAGCAAGTTTGGTAGGCTACTAATGACCAGCAGCAGCATCAGAGCGCAGTTTTGGAGAATGCTAGTAATTGTGACCAAGTGGCCACGTGGAATTTGACTGCAGTCATGACTTGTGACCGCCGGTGTGGCGGTACCGTAATAGCCCTAGTCATGACACACATCAACACCATCGTCCCAGACACCCTAGACCCACTCGAATTTGCATACCTCCCCAACAGATCCACAGATGGATCTGCATTTCACACTGACCTCACCCAACAGGACAAGAAGGGAAGTAACTATGTGAGAATGCTGTCCATAGACTACAGCTCAACGTTCAACACCATAGACCCCGCCAAGCTCATCACCAAGCTTGGCATCCTGGGGCTGAACCCCTACCTCTGGAACTGGATCCTGGACTTCCTGACGGGCTGCACCCAGGTGGTAAGGGTAGGCAGCAACACCTCCGGCACACTGAATCTCACCACGGGGGCCCCTCAGAGGTGTGTGCTTAGTCCCCTTCGTACTCTCTGTTCCCCTACGACTGCATGGCCACGCACGACTCCAGCACCATCATCAAAATTTGTTAGAGCTTGAGGTAGTCATTTCACACAAGTGTTTGGGAGTATGGCTAGACTGTACATTGTTCTTCTCTCATCACATATCAAAGCTGCAGGCTAAAGTTAAATCTGGACTTGGTTTCCTCTGACGTAATCACTCCTCTTTCACCCCAGCTGCCAAACTAACCCTGATTCAGAAGACCATCCTACCCATGCTAGATTACAGAGATGTAATTTATAGATCGGCAGGTAAGGGTGCTCTCGAGCGACGAGATATACTTTACCATCCGGCCATCAGATTTGCCACCAATGCTCCTTATAGGACACATCACTGCACTCTATACTCATCTGTAAACTGGTCATCTCTGTATACCCGTCGCAAGGCCCACTGGTTGTTGCTTATTTATAAAACCCTCTTCGGCCTCACTCCCCCCTTATCTGAGATATCTGCTGAAGCCCTCATCCTCCGCATACAACACCCGTTCTGCCAGTCACATTCTATTAAAGGTCCCCAAAGCACACATATTCCTGGGTTGCTTGTCTTTTCAGTTCGCTGCAGCTAGTGACTGGAACAAACTGCAACAAACACTCAAACGGACAGTTTTATCTCAATCTCTTCATTCAAAGACTCAATCATGTACACTCTTACTGACAGTTGTGGCTGCTTCGCGTGATGTATTGTTGTCTCTACCTTCTTGCCCTTGTTGCTGTTGTCTGTGCCCAACAATATTTGTACCTTATTTTGTGCTGCTACTATGTTGTGCTGCTGCCGTGTTGTGTTGCTACCATGTTGTGTTGTCATGTGTTGCTGCCATGCTGTTGTTGTCTTTATGTAGTGTTGTGTCCTAGATTTTTATTCAATTTATTTGTATTTTTATTTTAAATCCCAGCCCAGTACTTCACTGGGGCCAAGCTCCCTGCCATCCAGGACCTCTATATCAGGCAGTGTGAAAGGAAGGCTCGAAAAATGGCCAAAGACTCCAGCCACCAAAAGCCATAGAATGTTCACTCTGCTACTGTCCGGCAAACCGTACCAGAGCATCTGCTCTCAGACCAACAGGCTCCGAGACAGCTTCTACCCACAAGCCATGAGACTGCTAAATAGCCAGACTGCTAAATAGTCAATTAATGGTACCCAAAGTTAAGTTTTAAGTTGAAGTTTAATTAATTTGCTCCAAAGAAAACAAGAGATCGACAACAATACAGTTAAAAAAGTATTAAAAAAACACAGTACAACAAAACATTTTAAAGTACATAAGTACAAAAATAAAAAAGGTTTGTTAAAATGATAACAAAACTACTAATATATAAATTAATTGATCACTAATCACAAAAAAACGATTTATATTTGTGTTTGCACGTGTGTATGTGAGTGTGTGAGAGTTAGACTATATGGAGGAGATTACTGAGTAGTTTGGTTCATCAGTCTTGTAGCATACAGTGCCTTCAGAAAGTGTTCAGACCCCTTGACTTTCCACATTTTGTTACATTACAGCCTTATTCTAAAATGGATTGAATATTTTTTTTTTATCTCAGCAACTGTATACCACTACTCAACAAACAATACCCAAATAATGACTTTGAGACTCGAAATTGAGCTCAGGTGCATCCTGTTTCCATTAATCATCCTTGAGATGTTTCTACAACTTGAGTCCGTCTGTGGTAAATTCAATTGATTGGACATGATTTGGAAAGGCACACACCTGTCTATATAAAGGTCCCAGAGTTGACAGTGCATGTCAGAGCAAAAACCAAGCCATGAGGTCGAAGGAATTGTCCATACAGCTCCGAGACAGGAATGTGTTGAAGCAGAGATCGGGTGAAGGGTACTAAAACATGTCTGCAGCATTGAAGGTCCCCAAGAACACAGTGGCCTCCATCATTCTTAAATGGAAGAAGTTTGGAACCACCAAGACTCTTGCTAGAGCTGGCCGCCCGGCAAAACTGAGCAATCGGGGAGAGAAGGGCCTTGGTCAGGGAGGTGACTGATGAGGGGAAAAAATGAATACATTTCAGAATACGGTTGTAAAGTAACAAAATGTGGAAAAAGTCAAGATGTCTGAATCTTTTCTGAATGAAATGTATGGAGCTATTCACCTTTAATGATAGTCCATAACTCCCTTGTGTTTAACAGCCAATCAGTATCACTCGAAGTGGAAGGCCAAGGGGATACAGTTGAAGTCGGATGATTACATACATTTAGGTTGGAGTCATTAAAACTTGTTTTTCAACTACTCCACACATTTCTTGTTAACAAACCATAGTTTTGGCAAGTCGGTTAGGACATCTACATGACTGTGCCTTAAACAGCTTGGAAAATTACAAAAAATGATGTCATGGATTTAGAAGCTTCTGTCAAATGATGCAATTGAGTCAATTGGAGGTGTACCTGTGGGTGTACTTCAAGGTCTACCTTCAAACTCAGGGCCTCTTTGCTTGACATCATAGGAATTTCAAAAGCAATCAGCAAAAACCTCAGAAAAAAATTGTAGACCTCCACAAGTCTGGTTCATCCTTGGGAGCAATTTCCAAACGCTTGTAGGTACCACATTCATCTGTACCAACAATAGTATGCAAGTATAAACACCATGGGACCACACAGCCGTCATACCGCTCAGTAAGGAGACGCGTTCTGTCTCCTAGAGATGAACGTACTTTGGTGTGAAAAGTGCAAATCATTCCCAGAACAACAGCAAAGGACCTTGTGAATATGCTGGAGGAAACAGTAAAACGAGTCCTATATCGACATAACCTGATTGGCCGCTCAGCAAGGAAGAAGCCACTGCTCCAAAACCGCCATAAAACAGCCAGACTAAGGTTTGCAATTGTACATGAGGACAAAGATCGTACTTTTTGGAGAAATGTCTGAAAATAGAACTGTTTGACCATAGTGACCATCGTTATGTTTGGAGGAAAAAGGGGGAGGCTTGCAAGCCGAAGAACACCATCCCAACCGTGAAGCACGGGGGTGGCAGCATCATGTTTGGGTGTGCTTTGCTGCAGGAGGGACTGGTGAACTTCACAAAATAGATGGCTTCATGAGGGAGGAAGATTATGTGGATATATTGAAGCAACATCTAAAAACGTCAGTCAGGAAGTTAAAGCTTGGTTGCAAATGGGTTTTCCAAATGGAGAATGACCCCAAGCATACTTCCAAAGTTGTGGCAAAATGGCTGAAGGACAACAAAGTCAAGGTATTGGAGTGGCCATCACAAAGCCCTGACCTCAATCCTATAGAAAATTTGTGAGCACAACTGAAAAATCGTGTGCGAGCAAGGAGGCCTACAAACCTGACTCAGTTACACCAGCTCTGTCAGGAGGAATTGGCCAAAATTCACCCAACTTATTGGGCAATGCTACCAAATACTAATTGAGTGTATGTAAACTTCTGACCCACTGGAAATGTGATGAAAGAAATAAAAGCTGAAATAAATAATTCTCTACTATTATTCTGACATTTCACATTCTTAAAATAAAGTGGTGATCCTAACTGACCTAAGAAAGGGAATTTCTACTAGGATTAAATGTCAGGATTTGTGAAAAACTGAATTTAAATGTATTTGGCTAAGGTGTATGTAAACTTCTGACTTGAACTGTACGTTGTACATGGGGGATATTTTTGCAGAATTCTGCATGCAGAGTCTCAATTTGATGTTTGTCCCATTTTGTGAGATCTTGTTTGGTGAGCGGACCCCAGACCTCACAACCACAAAGGGCAATGGGCTCTATGACAGATTCAAGTATTTTTAGCCAGATCCTAATTGGCATGTTGAATTTATGTTCCTTTTGATGGCATCTCTCCCTCTCTCTCTCAATTCAATTGACATGGCAAGTTCATTATTACTTACATTGTCAAAGTATACATATAAAAGTATACATATATATATAAAAATATATATATATAATATATATATAAATAAGTGGGGCGGCAGCGTAGCCTAGTGGTTAGAGCGTTGGACTAGTAACCGGAAGGTTGCGAGTTCAAACCCCCGAGCTGACAAGGTACAAATCTGTTGTTCTGCCCCTGAACAGGCAGTTAACCCACTGTTCCCAGGCCGTTATTGAAAATACGAATATGTTCTTAACTGACTTGCCTGGTTAAATAAAGGTAAAATGAAAGAAAAAAAAATGGTGGGACCAACAGCAATAATAATAGTAGTTGTGGACATGGGATTACCATTAACAACAACTACAACAACAATATTAATCAGAACAACAATATTAATCAGAACAACAATACATTAACGCAATGGTAGTAGACCAGTATTCTGTCACTGTGTACTCTCTGTTTAGGGCCAAATAGCATTCTAGTTTTCTCTGTTTTTTTGTTTATTCTTTCCAATGTGTCAAGTAATTATCTTTTTGTTTTCTCATGATTTGATTGGGTTTAATTGTGCTGCTGTCCTGGGGCTCTGTGGGGTGTGTTTAACCCGGACATGACTGAGAAGACACATGACATGGTATGAAAGGCAAAACACAAGACAAACATCGACATTACATTGCACTTTTCACTGGCTGTCCCTCAAGTTGTGGCAGGAGGACACATATTTGTCTGCCAAAACTGCACATTTAGGCTTTTCACCCAATAAATGTTTGGTCAGATAGTGCCACCATGTACTGTCTGTTTAGAGCCAAATAGCATTGAAGTTGACTTAGATTTTTTTTGTTGGTGTCTTTCCAATAGCTGATATATTTTTATTTTTGTGATGATTTGGTTGAGCCAGATTTTCTGAGTGCTGTCCTGAGGCTCTATGGGGTTGCTTTGGGTTGGTGAACTGAGCCTCAGAACCAGCTGGCTGAGGTTCTGAGGTTCTCTGGTTTCATCTCTTGACATTGTAGAGCTGTGTGATGGAATGTTTTGGGGTCACTTGTTTTTAGATGGTTGAAAGTCATACGTCCTCCGATACACAACCCAACCAAGCCGCACTTGGTTGGGTTGTTAAAGCACTTGGTTGGGTTGTTAACACAGCGCGCATCCAACCCGCATTTATGATCGCATTAGTGTCATGCCACTTGGGTGGATGTAGTGTGAGGATGGTAGAGTTCTTGTGCTCATCTTACCATGACCCTCGGCCTATCACGTGAGCATAGTAGACTCAGCATGTGTTTAATGTCACTCATTTGGTTGGTGGGGGCTGGGCCAGTTGCTCCTCTCACAGCCTGTGCGTATCTCTGCCTGCTGGGCTGTGGCTCCTCCAAGTGTGGGCCTGCGGTGGGGTGGGAAGCCTCGTCTGGGTGGCTCTGAAACTGGGCTGGGGTGGTCTATGCTGCCCTGGCTGTGGTGGGCATTGAGGTTGGTGGTGCTGTGGTCGTGGCTGGGGGGACCAGGGTGCTGGTCCGGGGTGTTGTCTCAGTGATCTTGGCGGGGTGGAGATTGCTCCGCTGTTCCTGGGTTGAGAGGTCGGGCTGCGGTTTATAGCGATGTCCTTGAGAGTCTTGGCAAGGATGGGGACTGTCTCCCTGTACAGGTGAACATGGTCATAGAGACAGTCCAGATGGTTGGCCAGGTGTACATTGGGTCGCAGGTCACAGTCCCAGGAGAGGCTGTCGTTTAGTCTTTGGATTGTGGCAGGGTGGAAGTCCTTCCTTTGTAGAAGGGTTGACACCACTGTCATGACGTTGTCCTCTTTGGGTACAGCGAGCACCATCCCCCTCTCTCTGTCTCCTACACTCAGGCTGCTGCGACCTCATGTAATGGCAGATTTCCTCCTCTTCGTCCGAAGAGGAGTAAGGATCGGACCAAGATGAGGTGTGGTAAGTGTTCATGATGATTTTAATAAGAAAAGCACCTGAACACTATGAAATACAAAAACAATAAATGAATATGTGAAATAACCAAACCGAAACAGTACCGTGTGGCGACAAACACTCACAAACGGAAACAAACACCCACAAACCAACAGTGAAACCCAGGCTACCTAAGTATGATTCTCAATCAGAGACAACTAACGACACCTGCCTCTGATTGAGAACCATACTAGGCCGAAACAGAAACCAAACATAGAAACACTGTCACGGTCTTCCTCCTCCTCATCTGAAGAGGAGAGGCGAGAAGGATCGGAGGACCAAAATGCGGCGTGGTATGTGTTCATCATGAATTTTAATAAAGAAAACACTGACCACTGAAACACACTATACAAAACAATAAACAAATAACGACCGTGAAGCTAATGAGAACTGTGATGACACAAGCAACTAACATAGACAATCACCCACAAACCAACAGTGAAACCCAGGCTACCTAAGTATGATTCTCAATCAGAGACAACTAACGACACCTGCCTCTGATTGAGAACCATACTAGGCCGAAACAAATCCCCAAATCATAGAAAAACAAACAGACTGCCCACCCCAACTCACACCCTGACCATACTAAATAAAGACAAAACAAAGGAAATAAATTGTCAGAACGTAACACCTCAGGTCATAAATTCCTGGAAGAGATTATCTCCTCATGGCCACAGTATAGAGAAAGAGAGGGAGTTTTCATCGAGAGAACAAAGGAATTTCTTCCACCTCACAGAACTTGAGGTCCGAACAACATTTATGTTTTGGAGAAGGTATAAAAGATCGGTGAAGAATCCAGCTACGAACTGGTCCGTTTGGTACAATTGTGTGAAACTCATGAGAGACAATACGGCCACATTACCAGGCAGTTAACCCACTGTTCCTAGGCCGTCATTGAAAATAAGAATTTGTTCTTAACTGACTTGCCTGGTTAAATAAAGGTAAAATACATTTTTAAAATACCATAACGCTGTTTATACAATAGCCTAAGATATGAGGCTTACATCTAATTGTTGTATAAGATGAATTGTGTGTGTGGATGATACTGTTTGTGAAATTGTGTAATGTGATTTTGGACTGTTTTAACGAAGGATACTCCAATTCCCTTTGGAGTGAGCACAGTTATGGTCGGGCATCCTGGGACAGGCCCTTTTCTGCTCTTTCGAATAAAACCCCCACCTGGGTTTTCTATCACCAGACCATGTTTGTCTCAATTACGAGAGGACAAAGGTTGAGACCAGCTTATCTCACCACGAGGGGGCCAAGGTTTGAGACCAGACCAGTTTGCCACCACACGTGGTTAAACTCTTAGACTATTGATACAGACAGAATAAGAACAAATCTTTGATGCTAATTACTAGTCTGCAGCTACGAATTCGGTATCATTGAACGCGAAGACCGACAACCGCCGAAACATCCATTCTACAACAACATCGCTGAATGTTACTCTGAAGTATCCATTCTGACCACGGCAGAGAGAGAGACGGACAATTCTACAAAAGAAACACACTTTTCAACAGCGATCAAGACGACACACTGAGCGTAAATATATATATATATTGATTGAAATGATTCCCCAATGAGTGCGCGTTCATGTGCAAAGGATCACTTTCCATTGTTATAATTATCAACTTTGTGGTGTTATCGATCTACCCCCATTTCCCTTCTGTCTAACAAGCCGCCATGCCGGTTTAGCCCACTAGGGCACATTTCCCTATCATTTCTTGTCACCATATTTACTTTGTTTGTTTGTGTGTGCACTTCTGTGATTGTTTAGTTAGTTAATAAATAAATGATTGAGACAATTGATGTATGGATGATTCATAGTAAAGGCTGGGTTCGTGCAGATCAACAATTTACGGCGTTCGGAATGAGACTAAGGTGAGGTAAAATAAATAAATAATTAATTAAGAAGACTAATTGATCAGATATTGAAATATCTGAAAAGTTGTATTAGGAAAATTATAACTTTGTAATCTGAATATTTTCCTTGGTGCCCCGACTTCCTAGTTAATTACATTTGCCCTCATGGCAGCCATGGTGGTGAGGAGGGTCTGAGCCTGTTCTGCACTGAGGGGTCGCACTCCTCCTGGGGAGTGTCCTCCACTATGGTGGGAAGAGAGGTGCTGGATGTGCCTTTTTGGGTGGGCATAGTAGGCGCAAGGGTGGTGCTGATGGAGTTTGTCTTGTGGGAGGGTGGCACTGGTGGTGTCCTTCTCTCTCTGCTCTCTCCTTAATGGTTTGAAAGTCTGTTTCAAACAGCTTAATGTTACCTTGCACCATGACAGTCCCAGTCTTTTAGAGGTTGATTGTTATCATGGTGCTGTCAGTGTCGTGTCTCTCTTTGACTTTCAGCTTCCACCCATTACAGATTCCCTCTTTCTTTATGGATGGGTAGTGAGAGCAGACTGCTGAGTGCCATGCATTTGGCTGGTCCGTGAAGAAGATGAGATTACCCACATCACCGTTTTGGTACAGGTCTGCAAAAAGGGTTTCTGGCCTCCCCTTTAGTAGTGTCTGTTTATAAGCTTTCCTCGTTGTGTCATTTTTGGGCTCTGGAGGGTAGAGAATGGATTCAGTGTTGAGGGGGAGTGGGGACATGGTGCTTGTGGGCTCTGCTACAATTGCTGCTGCTGCTCTGTCCTGCTGACCTGTTGCCATGGCAACCAGTTTGTTTGTCTGCTGCAGTTGCTTGCTCGCGCTAATTTAGTTAAAAAACCAGCAAAAAGAGTGACAAATCTTCACACAAAAAAACATAAGATATGTTTAATGTTAGAGTCCGTGCTCCTTTTTGGTTTACTCACTCAGTTTGGTCGTTTGATGTAGTTGTATTAGCTCCCCTTGCTAGGTCTGTTCTAGCTCGTTTCTTCTGGCTAGCTTGTTAGTCTGCTGGCTAGGTCTTTGTTGTGTAGCTAGCTAGAGTCAAAACTTCTTTACTTGGGCCGCAAAGTTACTTTTTTTCTATTCTGAATTAATAGAGTTGTTGTTCATCCCTTCTTGTCTGAAATTATTTTTCGTTTAGAGTGTTTATCTCATTCTAAAAACAAAAAAAAATGAATATATCAGGAGCTCTCTCCCTCTCGGCATTAGCCAACGACTGTGATAAAGTGAGATTACTCACACCAAACTGTCATCTTCAGCACATTGTCTACTTTGTTCTCTATATGTGAGGCGGCAGGTAGCCTAGTGGTTAGAGCTTTGGGCCAGTAACCTAAAAGGTTGCTAGATCAAATCCCCGAGCTGACAAGGTAAAAATCTGTCATTCAACCCCTGAACAAGGCAGCTAACCCACTGTTTTTAACTGACTTGCCTAGCTAAATAAAGGTTGAATAAATAAATAGCAACCTAACTGTAGTAGTATGTGTACGTGATACACAGTTGAAGTTTATCCAAAGTTGAACATTGTGAAACGATTACTTTGTTTTGATTCAAAGGAGTACAGCAGTGCCATTTGACGACTTGGTCCTGTGTTGTTTGAAGATACCTGGCACTTAAATTGTTCATCATTCAGAACAGATTTATTTTCAGAATATGGTTTCACTCAACACTCAAGAGCACCAGACAAGTAATTTCATATTTTTGACTCATTCGTTTCAGCACTCTACAATTTCTTTGTCAACAGTATAGTAATTTTATGATACATTGGTGGTTTCAAAATTAATTATATTTCGAAGTAGCAAACAATGTGCTAGTGACAAGTAGAAGATGTAAATTCTATTATTATCCATAATATTCTGGTTGCCATTTCAAATCATTACATGACCATTTGGTAAAAAAATATCACAAAGCACATTCATGTGATGACTCACAGGCCTACTGTGGGCTAAACTGTAACCTATTCACACTTCCATAGTCCCATTATACTGCTTCTCAACTGTGGCGCGCTGTTATTTCTGAGGCTTTGGTTTTATTTTTTTATTTTTTATTTCACCTTTATTTAACCAGGTAGGCTAGTTGAGAACAAGTTCTCATTTGCAACTGCGACCTGGCCAAGATAAAGCATAGCAGTGTGAACAGACAACACAGATTTACACATGGAGTAAACAATTAACAAGTCAATAACACAGTAGAAAAAAAAGGGGAGTCTATATACAATGTGTGCAAAAGGCATGAGGAGGTAGGCGAATAATTACAATATTGCAGATTAACACTGGAGTGATAAATGATCAGATGATCATGTACAGGTAGAGAGAGATATTGGTGTGCAAAAGAGCAGAAAAGTAAATAAATAAAAACTGTGGGGATGAGGTAGGTGAAAATGGGTGGGCTATTTACCAATAGATTATGTACAGCTGCAGCGATCGGTTAGCTGCTCAGATAGCTGATGTTTGAAGTTGGTGAGGGAGATAAAAGTCTCCAACTTCAGCGATTTTTGCAATTCGTTCCAGTCACAGGCAGCAAAGTACTGGAACGAAAGGCGGACAAATGAGGTGTTGGCTTTAGGGATGATCAGTGAGATACACCTGCTGGAGCGCGTGCTACGGATGGGTGTTGCCATCGTGACCAGTGAACTGAGATAAGGCGGAGCTTTACCTAGCATGGCCTTGTAGATGACCTGGAGCCAGTGGGTCTGGCGACGAATATGTAGAGGGCCAGCTGACTAGAGCATACAAGTCGCAGTGGTGGGTAGTATAAGGTGCTTTAGTGACAAAACGGATGGCACTGTGATAAACTGCATCCAGTTTGCTGAGTAGAGTGTTGGAAGCAATTTTGTAGATGACATCGCCGAAGTCGAGGATCGGTAGGATAGTCAGTTTCACTAGGGTAAGCTTGGCAGCGTGAGTGAAGGAGGCTTTGTTGCGGAATAGAAAGCCGACTCTTGATTTGATTTTCGATTGGAGATGTTTGATATGGGTCTGGAAGGAGAGTTTGCAGTCTAGCCAGACACCTAGGTACTTATAGGTGTCCACATATTCAAGGTCGGAACCATCCAGTGTGGTGATGCTAGTCGGGCATGCGGGTGCAGGCAGCGATCGGTTGAAAAGCATGCATTTGGTTTTACTAGCGTTTAAGAGCAGTTGGAGGCCACGGAAGGAGTGTTGTATGGCATTGAAGCTCGTTTGGAGGTTAGATAGCACAGTGTCCAATGACGGGCCGAAAGTATATAGAATGGTGTCGTCTGCGTAGAGGTGGATCAGGGAATCGCCCGCAGCAAGAGCAACATCATTGATATATACAAAGAAAAGAGTCGGCCCGAGAATTGAACCCTGTGGCACCCCCATAGAGACTGCCAGAGGACCGGACAGCATGCCCTCCGATTTGACACACTGAACTCTGTCTGCAAAGTAATTGGTGAACCAGGCATGGCAGTCATCCGAAAAACCGAGGCTACTGAGTCTGCCGATAAGAATATGGTGATTGACAGAGTCTTCTATCGATGGCGGTTATGATGTCGTTTAGTACCTTGAGTGTGGCTGAGGTGCACCCGTGACCGGCTCGGAAACCAGATTGCATAGCGGAGAAGGTACGGTGGGATTCGAGATGGTTAGTGACCTGTTTGTTTGTTGAAGTTGAAGTAGTGGTATGTACACCTACATACCACTATTTCACCACCAACTAACCCTACACATATATACCACTATTTCATGAATATAAATCACAACCCCATGAACTCTTCTGCAGTAAAATCTCATACACCCAGATACTTCTCAGCAGTTGCCACATACACTCATTAAAAATCCATTACCCCATTCCACTACTTTGACCCTATCTGCTCGTTCACCATGCTAACGTCCTGGGAGGACGGGACACCACCACTCAACACACCCTGTAACTCTTCTGGAGTCACATCTCATACACCCAGGTACTTCTCTGCAGCTGCCAACACAACATCTATTTTCTGTTATTTACGTTCCATCTCTGTACTTTATCCACCAAAACTACACAATCGTTTGTCCCATGCCCTTGTAACGGATGTGAAACGGCTAGCTTAGTTAGCGGTGCGCGCTAAATAGCGTTTCAATCGGTGACGTCCGCTGCTCTGAGACCTTGAAGTAGTAGTTCCCCTTGCTCTGCAAGGGCCGCGGCTTTTGTGGAGCGATGGGTAACGATGCTTCGTGGGTGACTGTTGTCGATGTGTGCAGAGGGTCCTTGGTTCGGGCCCGGGTATGGGCGAGGGGACGGTTTAAAGTTATACTGTTACACCCTCCTGCACACCTCCCACATCTTGGAATCTCCCTCCTATACACTGCTGCAACAGGACCATAAATGTTGCACCTGAAACAGCGAAGTGGATTCTGGGACAAGTGCTCTAACAATATAACTGATACACCCTAACATGACTTTGGTAGAGACTCAAAACTCAAGAGGACAATGATTCCTCTGTTTCACCACATTCCCCATCAGGTCCGCATTACACAGCGCGCATCACAGACACCAGGACTTTTCAACTTTAATTGCTCCACCTCCACACTTAACACTACCCTAGAAATCACAGGTGCCCTGTTCCTAAGAGCAAGAAACCGATCTTAACCCAAGTTACGTGACAGGGAGCGTCTTCTCCCTCTGGTCAGAAGAAACACAAACAAATATCACAAGTCCAGTACTGGTTACGTTTACTGATTCAACTACATCCAACTCCTTTCTCACCCACCCTGAAACCACAAATGGATCATCCAAAAGACAAGGGTCCACTTTCTCTCAGAGATGTCACTCCTACTGGTCCAGATTCTTCTTTATCATGTCTGACGCCAGTCTTCTTCAACACACATCTTCCCACTACACTCGTAGCTTCTTCTTCTTCCTCACTGTCAATAACCACGTCTATCTGTTCACCACGCACTTGCCATGCCTTCATCCACTGCATTGTTTGCAGAACATGCACCGATGACGTTTCTCCAAAGCCCAACTTCTGTTCTTTAGCCCACTTTACAAGTCTGGCTTTTATTTTTACTTCTCTGTGCTTTCTCCATCTCTGTTCCATGTTACATCTGAACCGAGTTCCTGGCTAGTGGCTACATGCGACCACCCTTGATTCAACTTACTGAGGGCTTGATGATTAGTTGACAAGTTGAAGCAGGTGTGATTGTCTAGGGCTACAACAAAACAAATAGAAAAAGAGCGTGCTGTAGGGGGTGTTGTGAAACACTAATATTACAGTAATATTACGTTTTGAATTTTGGTAAGAATAGATAGGGCTCCATTGGTTTGTAATGTTGCTGCCTGGGTGTTTCTGTCCATTGCAGAATGTGTGTAAAACATAAGTGAGAGAATTATACCAATTCCTAAAGCATCGAATCCCTCTATGCTGAATGACTACCGCCCTGTCGCTTTGACATCCGTAGGTATGAAATGCCTTGAGAAAATTGTGAAAAGTCATATTCTCAGTGTCACTCAGAAGCTCCTCGACCCATTTCAGTTTGCCTATCAGCCTAGCAGAGGAGTTGATGATGCCATTCTTACATGGTCTATAGACATCTAGAGCCAAATCCCATGTCAGGGTTCTGTTTGTTGACTTTTCTTCTGCCTTCAACACAATCCAGCCTTACATTCTGGCACAGAGACTCATTCGGGACTTCTCCTTAGATGGGGGGCTGGTTTTGTGGCTGTTGGACTTCCTGAGCCAACGCTCACAGCGAGTCGAAATAGGTCCCCATGTGTCGGATATACGCAATACCAACACAGGCTCTCCTCAGGGATGTGTTTTGTCCCCACTTCTGTACATCTTGTACACTAATAGTTGTACTAGTTACCATACTGACAGACACCTCGTTAAGTTCACTGATGACACTGCCTTGATCTGCATGATGACGAGGAACATCATGGCCCGGTCCTAGATGACTTTGTAGAGTGGTGTGAGGAACATCATGGCCCGGTCCTAGGTGACTTTGTAGAGTGGTGTGAGGAACATCATGGCCCGGTCCTAGATGACTTTGTAGAGTGGTGTGAGGAACATCATGGCCCGGTCCTAGGTGACTTTGTAGAGTGGTGTGAGGAACATCATGGCCCGGTCCTAGATGACTCTGTAGAGTGGTGTGAGGAACATCATGGTCCGGTCCTAGATGACTTTGTAGAGTGGTGTGAGGAACATCATGGCCCGGTCCTAGATGACTCTGTAGAGTGGTGTGAGGAATCACACTTGGTCCTCAATACCAACAAGACCAAAGAGATGTGCATAGACTTCAGGAAGCGTACAACACCTACCTCTGCAACATCTATCAGAGGTCAGAATAAAGAGACTGTAGAGGAATACAAATACCTGGGTGTCCTCTTGGACAATAAGCTTCAGTGGAGTAAATGTACAGACCTGATCTACAAAAAGAGCCAACAGAGACTGTACTTTCTCAACAAGCTGGGTTCTTTTAATATAGACTGTACTGTATTGACTCTGTTTTACAAATCCTTTATTCAGTGTATTTTAACTTTTTGTATTGTTTGTTGTTTTGGCAATGCCACAGTCCGCATAGAGAAACATGCTAAGAAGGATTATTACTACAGCAAGCAAGGTACTTGGAGTCAAACAGACAGGCCTGGATGAGATCTTTAAGGTCAGGGCCCTCCGTAAGGCTCACAAAATCATTTTAGACCCAAGCCACCCCCTGTACCTGGACTTTGAATTACTCCCCTCTGGGCGCAGGTATAGGGCACCCCTCAGCAGGAAAAACAGAACGAGACAATCATTTGTGCCAGGTGTGATATCCCTCCTGAATAGCTCGGGTGAATGTTCCCATTGACTCCATAAGGCCAGCAGGCTAGTCTTTTCTTCTTTAAAACAAAATAAGTTGTATTTCTTATTTCTTACTATTATTCTTTTTATTGGTGCGTAACTGTTATGATAGTTGTGTTGTCAATCTGGTTTTGTATTTAAACGCCACTTTAAATGTGTACATGACACTGCAACATTTCCCCATGGGGACAATAAAGTCAGTAAGTAAGTAAGTAAGAGAGAGCAGTGCCAGAAAAACCTCCAGTACAGCTGATGGACAGAGGCCGCAGACTTGTTATGTTCATTCAGACAGAAACACACTGAACAGTCAACGTATTTTTCTGCTGAGGCTATTTTCCCCAAGTTTTATCTCTGACATGCAGGGGAGCGGTAGGTCTGATGAGTCAGGGTGAAAGTATAGGATGTTTGTGGTAGCAATGATGAACAGTCTGTTGGCTAGTTGTTATCCGCTGGTGATACTGTATATAGAATATCATAGTGTGGTTTAAAACCCCCTCAGCTACAAGGTCTTTAAACCCCCCTCAGCTACAAGGTCTTAAAACCCCTCAGCTACAAGGTCTTAAAACCCCCTCAGCTACAAGGTCTTAAAACCCCCTCAGCTACAAGGTCTTTAAAACCCCATCAGCTACAAGGTCTTTAAAACCCCATCAGCTACAAGGTCTTAAACCCCCTCAGCTACAAGGTCTTAAAACCCCCTCAGCTACAAGGTCTTAAAACCCCCTCAGCTACAAGGTCTTAAAGTCCCCTCAGCTACAAGGTCTTAAAACCCCCTCAGCTACAAGGTCTTTAACCCCCCCCCTCCCCCCCAGCTACAAGGTCTTTAAGAACTCCTCAGCCACAATGTTTTTGGGTAGCTTTCTGTATTCTGTAGTGTTACCATGGAAACTGCCTCAGTAACCGTAACCAATATATTCCAGCACTAGCTACAGTTGGTCCTGATCCAGATGTGGGTGAATGTGTCACACACACACTAACACACACCGCATGACCCAGCATACATCAATTGTGTCTTTAAATCTTTGAGACGGAGCGGAGTGGAGTGGCTGACAGAGGTACACTACATGGCCAAAAGTACGTGGTCACCTGTTAGTCGAACATTTCATTCCAAAATCATGTGCATTCATATGACGTTGGTCCCCCTTTGCTGCTATAACAGCCTCCACTCTTCTGGGAAGGCTTTCCACTAGATGTTGGAACATTGCTGCGGCAACTTGCTTCGATTCAGCCACAAGAGCATTAGTTAGGTCGGGCACTGATGTTGGGCGATTAGGCCTGGCTCACAGTCGGCGTTCCAATTAATCCCAAAGGTGTTTGATGGGGTTGAGGTCAGGGCTCTGTGCAGGACTGTCAAGTTCTAGACAAACCATTTCTGTATGGACCTCACTTTGTGCACGGGGGCATTGTCATGCTGAAACAGGAAAGGGCCTTCCGCAATCTGTTGCCACAGGTGGAAGCACAGAATCATCTTGAATGTTATTGTTTGCTGTAGCGTTAAGATTTCCCTTCACTGGCACTAAGGGGCTTAGCCCGAACCATGAAAAACAGCCCCAGACCATTATTCCTCATCCACCAAAGTTTACAGTTGGGACTATGCATTCAGGCAGGTAGCGTTCTCCTGGCATCCACCAATCCCAAATACGTCTGAAGGACTGCCAGATGGTGAAGCGTGTTTCATCACTCCAGAGAACATGTTTCCACTGCTCCAGAGTCCAATGGGGGTGAGCTTTACACCACTCCAGTGAACGCTTGGCATTGCGCATGGTTATCTTATCTGTTTGTGTGCGGCTGCTCGGCCATTCATTAAGCTCCGACGGACAGTTCTTGTGCTGACGTTGCTTCCAAAGGCAGTTTGGAACTCGGTAGTGAGTGTTGCGACTGAGGACAGATGATTTTTCCGTGAGCTTGTGTGGTCTACCTCTTCGCGGCTGAGCTGTTGTTGCTCCTAGATGTTTCTACTTCGAAAATAACAGCACTTACAGTTGACCGGGGCAGCTCTAGCAGGGCAGACATTTGACGAACTGACTTGTTGGAAAGGTGGCATCCTATGGCGGTGCCACATTCAATGTCACTGAGCTCTTCAGTAAGACCAGTATGCTGTCAATGTTTGTCTATGGAGATTGCATGGCTGTGTGCTTGATTTTATATACCTGTCAGCAACTGGTGTGGCTGAAATAGCCAAATCCACTAACTTGAAAGGATATCCACATACGTTTGGCCATGTAGTGTATCTAATGGGACTTTGTCTCCATATAGGTAGTACTTCAGGTCAAATATTCTCCTGGATCTCTAGTTATGACACAATGCCCTCGTCTTTCATTCACTCCCTCAGCTCTCAGCTCTTCAGTGCCTTACACTGCTATGCTGCTCGGTCATTGCTCATCCATATATTTATATAGTCTTATTCCATTCCTTTACTTAGATTTGTGTGTATTAGGTTGTTGTGGAATTTTTAGATATTGCTGCACTGTCGGAACTAGAAGCTGAAGCATTTCGCTACACTCGCATCAACGTCTGCTAACCATGTGACCAATAAAATGTGATTTGATATATAAGTCCCATGCCAAATATGTGATATATATTTTGACTTAATGAGATCTGACCAGGCTGTAGTCCATGACGTCAATTATTTTCATGGAATATTGTTTTATTTCTCTATTCATTCAACTGAGTTCCATTGACATTAATGTATTTTGCGAGGACGGTCTCTCTCTGGCCAGCCAATTTCTGGTGACTGTCTCTCTGGCCAGTTAATCAGTCTGGCCTATATGTTCACCATGGTGATTTGCCAGGTCTATCTATCCATGCTGGTCTCTGCCAGGCGGTTGTTCATGATGCCCAGGGCACCCACCCCTCCAGAGAAGCCGTTGTGGCCGTGGCGGGAGTTGGATCCTGATTGGCGAGGGTGACCGTTAGCCATCTCTGACAGCTGCTTCTGCATGATGGCCAGGTTGACCTGAGAAATGGAGAGAAAGAGAGAGGATGACTACTCTCAATGGCCATAAAACAAGTGCCAGACACAAAGCATAGCAGTGAAAAAGAAAGCCATTGATATAGCAGCAATGCGGACCACCTGAGCAGGGACCAGGATTAGTTTGTGTTCCACATATGCTTTATAGTGTGGTTCACAGTACCAAATGTTCCAGGATCTGCAGCCCGAAGTATTTGACAGGGTCTTATCTTTTATTTAACTAGGCAAGTCAGTTAAGAACAAATTCTTATTTTACAATGACGGCCTACCCCGGCCAAACCCTCCCCTAACCCGGACAACGCTGGGCCAATTGTGCGCCGCCCTATGGGACTCCCGATCACGGCCGGATGTGATACAGCCTGGGATCAAACCAGGGTCTGTAGTGACGCCACTAGCACTGAGATGCAGTGCCTTAAACCACTGCGCCACTTGGGAGCCCTTATCTGGGAGCAGTATACATCATGTCCTCCATCTTCCCTCTACCTTATTGGCAGCCAGGAAATCTCTCATGGAGATCATCTCTCCAGACATCCTCCGCCCGTCCACCTCGCTCTCATTCACCGCGTCTGTCTCGATGGACAGGTCCCGCTGCGCCCTCAGATGTCCGGGCACCACCACGTTCCTCCTGGGGAGTCTCTGCTGGGGTTGGTGGCCCCCCCTCCTCGGGCAGTGACATGGTGCCTCCATCCTCCTCAACAGCCAGTTCAGCACCTAGAATGAGATTAAGAATAATACAATTTAAAATGAACAAAAATAAAATATGAACTCAAAATGTAAAGTGTCTCATGGTTTATGAGCTAAAATAAAAGATCCCAGAAATGTTTCATATGCACAAAAAGTGTATTTATATCAAATGTTGCGCAGAAATTTGTTTACATCCCCGTTAGTGAGCATTTCTCTTTGGCCAAGACAATACATCCATCTGACAGGTGTGGCATATCAAGTAGCTGATTATGAGCATTACACAGGTGCATCTTGTGCTGGGGACAATAAATGGCCACTCTAAAATGGGCCTTTTGGTCACACAACACAATGCTACCGATGTCAAAAGTTTTAAGGGTGAGTGCAATTGGCATGCTGACTGCAGGAATGTTCCCCAGAGATGTTGCCAGAGAATATAAAGTTAATTTATCTTCCATAAGCCGCGCCCAAGATCGTTTTAGAGAATTTGTCAGTATGTCCAACCGGCCTCACAACCACAGACCACGTGTATTCAGCCAGCCCAGGACCTCCACATCCGGCTTCTAAACCTGCGGGATCGTCTGAGGGGGCAGGGGGAGGTCACGGTGCTGAGGAGTATTGCTGTCTGTAATAAAGCCCTTTTGTCGGGAAAAACTAATTCTGTGCCCCTGCTCAGTCATGTGAAATCCATAGATTAGTTCCTAGTTCATTTACTGACCTTAGTTCTTTTGTTATGTCTTTGTTTTAGTATGGTCAGGGCGTGAGTTGGGTGGGTTGTCAATGTTTCTTTTTCTATGATTTGGGATTTCTGTGTTTGGCCTGGTATGGTTCTCAATCAGAGGCAGCTGTCATTCGTTGTCCCTGATTGAGAACCATACTTAGGTAGCCTGGTTTCACTTTTGAGTTGTGGGTGATTGTTTCCTGTGTCTGTGTTTGTACCACACGGAACTGTTTCCATTTTAGTTTGTTGATTCAAGTTGTTATTTTGTGTTTTTGTAGTGTTCAGTTTTATGTATTAAAATGGACACTTACCACGCTGCACATTGGTCCGACCTCTCTTACTCCTCGCAAGAAGAAGAGGACAATCGTTACAGCATGTTGCATTTATATTTTTGTTCAGTATATTTCTAAGCACAATTTTAACCAGTCTGTTTCTGCTCTCTTGCCAAGTGTTTATGGTATTGTCATGACAAACAGTTTGGGTTCGTAAAATGGCTTGAGAGAACACCTCACTCTGACCATTTCACTCACCCTAGCAGAACTGATTGGGCTGTTTTCATGTTATCTAGAGCGTTGGTGACTGTACCTGTGCTGCTGGCAACAGTTTCATTATGTTTACTGACACCGGTCAAATTCAGCGGGTGTTGAGCATTTGTAAATTCAGCACTTATTCTGCGCCCAGAGTGAATTTCCAAACTCACCCTAAGTACAATGGAGTTGGCAAGCTAGCACAACCATGGGCTTGAGTCACTCCACATAATAAAACGGATTCATCGATGAAAACCATCCAATCACACAATAATAACAATCCCACCTGTTTGATGACGATGGAGATGACGTTGAACAGCGAGTAAATACAGCAGACGCCTGTCAGTATAAACAGGAAGTTGCCCAGCCGGTAGGCCATCTGGTTCACGTTCCCCTCCTCGTACTCCAACCGTTGGCTGCTCACCACGTCACCGAACCCGATGGTGCTGAACGCCACAAAGCAAAAGTACAGAGAGTCTAGATACGCCCAGCCTTCTACAGCAGAGTACATTGCTGAGGCGCAGCAGGAAACCAAGATGGCAGCGGCGCCAAGGATCAGCATAACACAGTATACTGAAGGCTTCCACCCAGCTAGCCCCTCCCCCCTGCCACCTCTCCCGCCACCACCGCTGCCCTCAGAGAGGCGTCGGCAGCCATTTTGGGGAAGCATGGCCTTGCGGCGGCGGCGCTCATGACAGAACTTGAGGACGAAGGCGATGACTGTGATGACACGCTCCAGGAAGAGGTTGAAGAACAAGATGGTGGCGGCACAGCCGATGAGTCCGTAGAAGATGAGGAAGATCTTACCACCGATCGTCGCTGGCGTGGTCATCCCAAACCCTGGAAAACAAGATGGAGGAAGATGTTATTATTAAGAAAACGGAATGAAAAGAATATTGGTCAAAACTAATAATGATGTTTTTGCTTGTATTTATTAGCCATTACATTGTTGCATAGATACATTACCAATAGAATAGTGTGACAAACGAAACTGGATCACACTGAACTGAGTATTTTGTTAAGTTAAATTAGTTTCAAAGATCATGTTTCTTTACAATGATAAACCAGTCAATCTGAGCATATTGTTTACTGCCAGCTTTCACAGACAGGTGGAAAAGCACCTTATCAGATACAGCATAGCTCACATGACACAGTCCCCAAATACAAGTATCACACACGCACACATTTTATTTCTCACTCACTCCAGCTCTCTTTTCTCACTTCTTCTCTCATTCTCGCTCCAGGCCCACCACTCCATTGCACTCTAGGAATGTCATCTTTCAGCCCAGTGGAGGAGAATCAATACCATCATTTCAAAGCTGGACAATGTTTTTTTGTCATTCGCGATGATTCATTTTTAAGTCATTGACTTGGCATATGAAAGATTTGAGAACATTGCCCTGTTCATGTAAAACATGTATAAGTATTCACAGCCAGTCTTCAAGGTTTACAGGGATATAGGATATGTCTGAAATGACACCCTATTCCCTGTGTGGCTCTGGTCCAAAGCAGTGCACTAGATAATAGTGTGCCTTTTCAGACTATAGACATTAACCGATCCTTTGACCGTGATTGTAATAGTTTACAGAAACTGACTGCTTTACATGTACACTATGTCGTCTGTCTGTGAGCGTTCCAGCCTGCCCATTACCCAGCTTTCTGATCCTTCAGTCCACTGTGAACGTTACAGCCTGCCCAATGCCCAGCTTTCTGATCCTTCAGTCCACTGTGAACGTTACAGCCTGCCCATTACCCAGCTTTCTGATCCTTCAGTCCACTGTGAACGTTACAGCCTGCCCAATGCCCAGCTTTCTGATCCTTCAGTCCACTGTGAACGTTACAGCCTGCCCATTACCCAGCTTTCTGATCCTTCAGTCCACTGTGAACGTTACAGCCTGCCCATTACCCAGCTTTCTGATCCTTCAGTCCACTGTGAACGTTACAGCCTGCCCATTACCCAGCTTTCTGATCCTTCAGTCCACTGTGAACGTTACAGCCTGCCCATTACCCAGCTTTCTGATCCTTCAGTCCACTGTGAACGTTACAGCCTGCCCATTACCCAGCTTTCTGATCCTTCAGTCCACTGTGAACGTTACAGCCTGCCCATTACCCAGCTTTCTGATCCTTCAGTCCACTGTGAACGTTACAGCCTGCCCATTACCCAGCTTTCTGATCCTTCAGTCCACTGTGAACGTTACAGCCTGCCCATTACCCAGCTTTCTGATCCTTCAGTCCACTGTGAACGTTACAGCCTGCCCATTACCCAGCTTTCTGATCCTTCAGTCCACTGTGAACGTTACAGCCTGCCCAATGCCCAGCTTTCTGATCCTTCAGTCCACTGTGAACGTTACAGCCTGCCCATTACCCAGCTTTCTGATCCTTCAGTCCACTGTGAACGTTACAGCCTGCCCATTACCCAGCTTTCTGATCCTTCAGTCCACTGTGAACGTTCCAGCCTGCCCATTACCCAGCTTTCTGATCCTTCAGTCCACTGTGAACGTTACAGCCTGCCCAATGCCCAGCTTTCTGATCCTTCAGTCCACTGTGAACGTTCCAGCCTGCCCATTACCCAGCTTTCTGATCCTTCAGTCCACTGTGAACGTTACAGCCTGCCCAATGCCCAGCTTTCTGATCCTTCAGTCCACTGTGAACGTTACAGCCTGCCCAATGCCCAGCTTTCTGATCCTTCAGTCCACTGTGAACGTTACAGCCTGCCCATTACCCAGCTTTCTGATCCTTCAGTCCACTGTGAACGTTACAGCCTGCCCAATGCCCAGCTTTCTGATCCTTCAGTCCACTGTGAACGTTACAGCCTGCCCAATGCCCAGCTTTCTGATCCTTCAGTCCACTGTGAACGTTACAGCCTGCCCAATGCTCAGCTTTCTGATCCTTCAGTCCACTGTGAACGTTCCAGCCTACCCAATGCCCAGCTTTCTGATCCTTCAGCCCATTGTGAGCGTTCCAGCCTACCCAATGCCCAGCTTTCTGATCCTTCAGCCCATTGTGAGTGTTCCAGCCTTCTGATCCTTCAGCCCATTGTGAGCGTTCCAGCCTGCCCAATGCCCAGCTTTCTGATCCTTCAGTCCACTGTGAACGTTCCAGCCTGCCCAATGCCCAGCTTTCTGATCCTTCAGCCCATTGTGAGCGTTCCAGCCTACCCAATGCCCAGCTTTCTGATCCTTCAGCCCATTGTGAGTGTTCCAGCCTTCTGATCCTTCAGCCCATTGTGAGCGTTCCAGCCTACCCAATGCCCAGCTTTCTGATCCTTCAGCCTATTGTGAGCGTTACAGCCTGCCCAATGCCCAGCTTTCTGATCCTTCAGCCCATTGTGAACGTTACAGCCTGCCCATTACCCAGCTTTCTGATCCTTCAGTCCACTGTGAACGTTACAGCCTGCCCAATGCCCAGCTTTCTGATCCTTCAGCCCATTGTGAGCGTTCCAGCCTACCCAATGCCCAGCTTTCTGATCCTTCAGCCCATTGTGAGTGTTCCAGCCTACCCAATGCCCAGCTTTCTGATCCTTCAGCCCATTGTGAGCATTCCAGCCTACCCAATGCCCAGCTTTCTGATCCTTCAGACCATTGTGAGTGTTCCAGCCTGCCCATTGCCCAGCTTTCTGATCCTTCAGCCCACTGTGAACGTTCCAGCCTGCCCATTGCCCAGCTTTCTGATCCTTCAGTCCACTGTGACCGTTCCAGCCTGCCCATTGCCCAGCTTTCTGATCCTTCAGCCCATTGTGAGAGTTCCAGCCTACCCAATGCCAAGCTTTCTGATCCTTCAGTCCACTGTGAACGTTCCAGCCTACCCAATGCCCAGCTTTCTGATCCTTCAGCCCATTGTGAGCGTTCCAGCCTACCCAATGCCCAGCTTTCTGATCCTTCAGCCCATTGTGAGCGTTCCAGCCTACACAATGCCCAGCTTTCTGATCCTTCAGCCCATTGTGAGCGTTCCAGCCTGCCCATTGCCCAGCTTTCTGATCCTTCAGCCCATTGTGAGCGTTCCAGCCTGCCCAATGCCCAGCTTTCTGATCCTTCAGCCCATTGTGAGCGTTCCAGCCTACCCAATGCCCAGCTTTCTGATCCTTCAGCCCATTGTGAGCGTTCCAGCCTACCCAATGCCCAGCTTTCTGATCCTTCAGCCCATTGTGAGCGTTCCAGCCTACCCAATGCCCAGCTTTCTGATCCTTCAGCCCATTGTGAGCGTTCCAGCCTACCCAATGCCCAGCTTTCTGATCCTTCAGCCCATTGTGAGCGTTCCAGCCTACACAATGCCCAGCTTTCTGATCCTTCAGCCCATTGTGAGCGTTGTCTCTAAACATTTACAGGTTGTGCTCTCCCTGTGGGTTACACACGCACAAACATGCAGACACACACACATGGCTCTTATGGACTGATGTACAGAGAGCAAAGCCGTGATGAATCCTATGATGAGTCCAGTTCCTCTAGTCCAGGCCTTGACTGCTCTCTCTGTTCCCTGTGAGTTGTCAGTAACAATGGGCACTCACGTGTAAAAAAACATCTCTCCATTTACTTCCAATTTCTGGCTGCCTCTCGGCTTTCACCCAAAATCAATGGATTCACAGTGCAGGGCATCCATTAGTTCCCTTATTGGAGTAGACAAGAAGTACAGTTATATATCCTACTCTAGTGGATGCAGTATGTTTATATATCCTACTCTAGTGGATGCAGTATGGTTATATATATCCTACTCTAGTGGATGCAGTATGGTTATATATCCTACTCTAGTGGACGCAGTATGGTTATATATATCCTACTCTATTGTACGCAGTATGGTTATATGTCCTACTCTAGTGGATGCAGTATGGTTATATATATCCTACTCTAGTGGACGCAGTATGGTTATATATCCTACTCTAGTGGACGCAGTATGGTTATATATATCCTACTCTAGTGGATGCAGTATGGTCATATATCCTACTCTATTGGACGCAGTATGGTTATATATCCTACTCTACTGGACGCAGTATGGTTATACATCCTACTCTAGTGGACGCAATATGGTTATATATATCCTACTCTATTGTATGCAGTATGGTTATATATATCCTACTCTATTGTACGCAGTATGGTTATATATATTCTACTCTATTGGACGCAGTATATTTATATATATCCTACTCTATTGGACGCAGTATGGTTATATATCCTACTCTAGTGGATGCAGTATGGTTATATATATCCTACTCTATTGTACGCAGTATGGTTATATATCCTACTTTAGTGGACGCAATATGGTTATACATCCTACTCTAGTGGACGCAATATGGTTATATATATCCTACTCTATTGTATGCAGTATGGTTATATATATCCTACTCTATTGTACGCAGTATGGTTATATATATTCTACTCTATTGGACGCAGTATATTTATATATGTATCCTACTCTATTGGACGCAGTATGGTTATATATCCTACTCTAGTGGATGCAGTATGGTTATATATATCCTACTCTATTGTACGCAGTATGGTTATATATATTCTACTCTATTGGACGCAGTATATTTATATATATCCTACTCTTTTGGACGCAGTATGGTTATATATCCTACTCTAGTGGACACAGTATGATTTTATATATCCTACTCTATTGTACGCAGTATGGTTATATATATCCTACTCTATTGTACGCAGTATGGTTATATATCCTACTTTAGTGGACGCAATATGGTTATATATATCCTACTCTATTGTATGCAGTATGGTTATATATATCCTACTCTATTGTACGCAGTATGGTTATATATATTCTACTCTATTGGACGCAGTATATTTATATATATCCTACTCTATTGGACGCGGTATGGTTATATATCCTACTCTAGTGGATGCAGTATGGTTATATATATATCCTACTCTATTGTACGCAGTATGGTTATATATATTCTACTCTATTGGACGCAGTATATTTATATATATCCTACTCTATTGGACGCAGTATGGTTATATATCCTACTCTAGTGGACACAGTATGATTTTATATATCCTACTCTATTGTACGCAGTATGGTTATATATATTCTACTCTATTGGACACAGTATGGTTATATATATATATATCCTACTCTATTGTATGCAGTATGTTTATATATATCCTACTCTATTGGACGCAGTATGGATATATATCCTACTCTATTGTACGCAGTATGTTTATATATATCCTACTCTAGTGGACGCAATATGGTTATATATCCTACTCTCGTGGACGCAGTATGGTTATATATTCTACTCTAGTGGACGCAGTATGGTTATATATTCTACTCTAGTGGACGCAGTATGGTTATATATCCTACTCTAGTGGATGCAGTATGGTTATATATATTCTACTCTATTGGACGCACTATGGTTATATATCCTACTCTCGTGGACGCAGTATGTATATATATTCTACTCTAGTGGATGCAGTATGGATATATATCCTACTCTAGTGGACGCAGTATGGTTATATATCCTACTCTACTGGACACAATATGGTTATATATCCTACTCTGGTGGACGCAATATGGTTATATATCCTACTCTAGTGGACGCAATATGGTTATATATATCCTACTCTAGTGGACGCAATATGGTTATATATCCTACTCTATTGGATGCAGTGTGGTTTATATCCTACTCTAGTGGACGCAGTATGGATATATATCCTACTCTATTGGACGGAGTATGGTTATGTATCTTACTCTATTTTAAATTACAGAACATAAATGTGCTGTATTTAGTATTTCAGTACTGAATAGAAATGCATTAGCTGAGTTTGTCCAAATCCATTTGATTTGTTAACAAGCAATAAAGTAATTAAGAGACATTAAAGCCTTTAGCTGTGTTGCTTAGCTACAAAAGAACAGAGATAAGAATGTTCCTTATGTCATGAACATCCCCTCCCCACCAGGCTTTTGTTTTGCATCACAGTCAGGGTCTGATATCACCCAGACTGAGAGAGAGATCCTGCTATGCCTGCGGAGGAGATTCCTAGTAATTGGCACTCACGGCTGCACTAATTGAAGAGGTTTTCATATTCACACCAATTACAAGACACACAATAAGCCTAATAAGAACGTGATGGACATCCATATTGAAGCGTAATTTAGTTGGCTGTGATTGTTCTAGTATTGGAATAATTGAACGGTGCCTATTGATAATATAATAACATCCCTATAGTCTACACAAGGGTTTACCAAGCTCAAATTGGATTTGATTTAGGAGATGGTTAGGAAACCCTGCAAACAGAAATCATTTGAAAAGAACATTAGGCTAAGATCTACATGTTTTGGAGAGCTGAAGAATATTGTCAACAACTGGCCATTTATAATATGTTACACTTTTAATTGCCATGTAATATTGTCTAAAGTAAGTTGTGATAAGTGATAATGATATGTGATAATGATATGATCTATAGGGTACATCAAATCTCACCTATGGTCGAGACCACGGTCCCCACGAAGTAGAACGCACCGGTAAAGTCCCACCGAGGTCTGATAGTGTCCACGCGGATCCCAGCCACGTTCGCCTCCTCGTAGTTCCTCAAGAAGTTGTTCAGCTCTTTCTTGCTAAGGTTATACTTTTGGCTGAACTGTTCAAACCGCTGCCCCCAGCGCTCCTTCGCCTCCGCTTCCATCGGCTGTTCCAGTGCTGAAAAGACAGCGGCACCGCAGAGGAGGTAGAGGATTATGAACACAGCTAACATAAGGAACCTGGCGTTATCCTCGTTGAAGGGACCGAAGCCACAACAGCAGCCGCTCCGGAAAGCCATTACGTAGGATAATCACCGTTCAACAGGTGTTAGGGACACGACGCATCGTTTTATTATGGAACAAATTATACACTGCTCATCATCTGTCTCTTTAGGTTTATCGTTGAAAATAAAAAATGGTCCAGGATAGAAACTGGTGAAATAGAGTTGGAGGCTGTGAGGATAGAGAGCCAGAGAGAAAAATATGAGAGTTTTCCTCATGGAGGGCAGAGAGAAAAAATGTGATATGTTTCATCACGGAGAGCACAGAGACAGAGAGAGAATAAAATAGTTTTCCTCAGAGATTCAACAGTTGTTCACGTCACTGTGAAAAACCCCACCACAACAGTACCCATCAAAAGTTGTCAAGGATCTTTGACTATTAATCCAAGTCTAAAATGTCCGGTTATTATCTGTTACAATAAACATATGGCGTCATCCTTGACAGTTGTGCGCTTGTCAAAAATAAATACATTACTTTTAACCTCCCTGATATAGAGTTCAAATGTTATTAAACAAAATGTCCTTTTAACCGTGTGCAAACACCTTTTTTCAAGAGCACCAACTTGGCTGTGTGAATAGCGAAATAGTTTAAGACGATGCATTTGAGTTGTACCCTCAGCTTTGTCTCAAAAGAACGCCCCTCTCCCAGAGGGTGTTGAAAAGAAGACTTTTGAATAGCTTACACTGCATTCATTGAACGGTGAACTCTGTATGAACCCACGGTAAACTCAAGGCTGTTACACTCAACAGTAAGATGTCCGTCTGCAACAGTGCGCGTCAGTCTAACTGACCTCCATCTCGACTAGGCCACGCACTCTGAACAAGCCCCAGTCACAACCCACACCCACCTCCTTCGCTGTTCAGGTGGAGACCTTCACATATGAGCGCAAAATAAAATAAACATGAAGCTACTGTATAAACTTCAGCTTTCATAAAACATTAATATAACACAACTTAACAGTATGAACAACTGTGAATGTACTAAGTCAGTAATGATTACATTACTTATGTATTCATTTATAAAAAAATGACAGAATGAAAACATTCTGGTTAAACTATCAAGTGGATCAAGACACTGGGCACCATGTGACTTGAGGAGCCAGAAACAATGCTAAGCATGATTCCAACATTTGGGCAGTCTCCTGCCGCTGTCTGTCCACAGAGCATTAGAGATCGGCACCGTGACATCTTCTGTCATGGATCAATATGACTTGACCTTTCAGATCTGAGTCTGAACATTCATATGTTTGCGCATGGGACGTCCAGGGACAATCTGAGCAAATGTCACTACTGTGGAACAAGCTGTTAAAATGCATTATGCACATCAGAGGAAGATGGAAAACAAAAGGCAATTTTTAAAATATATCCTGCTTTGGATGGTTAGTGAACATAATCATACAATTTTTGGTGTAACTGGTGGTGACTGTAGGAAGATTTGAGGAACCAATACTTGCAGACAGAGTTTAACCCACCCAGATCTCAGACAGTTGTTTAGCTCTGTGGATACTTTTGACAGGCAGATTTGCAGCATGTCCACCAGGCTGTGCTCTTACAGGAGGCCACTATTTAGATTTTTAGTTAACCCCAACATTTCTAGTGGAAGTGGTGGTAACTTTGGCACACACTTTGAGGCAGAGAATTTCAGCACCATGGACAGGGATTATGCTTGTTGACAGTACCTCAACATTACTGGTGTAACTTTGGTGCATAGTTTGAGGACAAAACATTTTGGAACCATGGACAGCTAATAGGCCTACACCTCTGGCCAGACTCAGCAGTCCGGTTCTCCCACCAACGTAGCCTATCTGTGTCGCCTCAGAACGTGATTTAGTCCAGGAGGTCAAATGTACATTTCTTGCAGCATAGGCCTACATGTTGTGCAGTAGATCCTAAAGTTCGTCAGAGCTGTGTTTCTCCACCACAGCCCAGGTGTAGGCGTGGAGAGGAGGGGCTGCAACAGAATACATGTTTTGGCAGTTTCAAAGGAAAAGCTGTGTGACTATCTAACGTTACTTACTTACCTGACCCTCGCTCCAGCTAGATAGCTTTTACCAGGTTAGTTATAATAAGGGCCACCAACAAGTAACGTTAGTTAGTTAGCTAACTAGCTAGCTGTCTTCCTGCCTTCCTTTACTGACAGAACAGACAGGGAGCTTATATTAAAAACAAGCAAGCATCGACCTAAAGGCTAAAGCTAGCCAGCTATCATATAGTGCATTCGGAAAGTATTCAGACCTCTTCCCTTTTTTTTACATTACAGCCTTATTCTAAAATGTATGAAATAAAAACGTAAAGTTAAAGTGTGTGGTTCCCGATGTGCTCTGTTGAAGGGTATGTATCTGAAGGCTCTAACCTGTGTGTGTTTTTTGTTGTTGTGTGTGTTTAATTAACAAGCTAGTCAGTTTTCAGCTAGTCAGTAATATTTAGCTTCCTCTTTCAAAATATAATTTGGTGAATAATGGATAACTCCATAATTTGTAACGAGTTTCTGTAAACTATTTTTGGTAGAATTTCTATGTTGAAGATTCCAATTCTCTTCATTTTTGTAATACATTAAACTTGATCATTCTTGAATAAGTACCTCCATTTCTTTTTGTTTTTCCTCTCTTTCTTTGTCCACCTGGACGAAAGGAACACCTATGTGAGAATACTGTTCATTGACTACAGCTCAGCGTTCAACACCATAGTACTGTCCTGCCTTTGGCTATGCTGGATTAAGTGATATGGCATGCTATTCTATAAAATAATTTCTCTGTAATTAATATCACCTGATTGACCTAATCATGTAAATGTAATTAACTAGAGAGTCAGGGCACGACAAAATAATATTTATAGAGCCGTTATCTTCCGAATAAACTCTTAAAGACCGAGTAATATTTTACATCAATAGCAGTCAATATCAATCCTCATCTTAATTCAGTCTCATCTGAAAGTTGTAAATTCTTGGTTATCTGCACGAACCCTGGCTAACAATTTGAATCAGCAACACAAAATTGGGTTTAATTATTTATTTACTAAATACCTAACTAATCACACAGAATTACACATACACATAATTAAATCATAACTTGATTACAAATTACGTCATAAAGGAAAACGTCCCTAGTGGAACAGATATGACAGCTGGTTACACAAAGGAAAAGGGCTGGGTTTGAGTGAAAGAGCGGGAAGACTGAGGGACACAGGGAGAAGCTGTGCTATCATAAATACAGTATCTGATGCATTCCAAATTACCGCCCATTTGGAAAAGGAAAATGCAATAAATATTTACTCTGAGCTGCGCTTTGGTAGGTTGGTGGTAGATGGTAGGCCGTGTTGCCAAACCGAGTCCTTTGAAGAATGCCTCTGGTTGTCAATTGGATACGTTGTAGTAACGTCTTTGGGTGATAGACGGGATACTCTGTCTGTTCCTTCCTAACCGTCGTTGCATCTGCTGTTGCTAACTCAACGGCGAGGAGGTATCACTTCTGTAGTGAATAAGAGTTCAAAGTTCATACCATTCGCAACCAAGCTCACACTGATGTTGGCTTCGTTCTGTAGTTATTATCTGAACCATTCTGACATTGGACCGTCATCCTCACATCATCGGAACAGGAAGTTACATTGTCGTCAAGGGCTTATATAGGAAGGGAGAGGAGGGCGTGTTTGAAAAGTTTTATAGCCCATGTCCCTTCACAGGTGCTGATTGAGCAAAGCCCTATTTTATGAAAACCCAAATCTCACATTTTAGAAGCTAAAATCACATTTCATCTCATCACAAATAATTTCATATTCAAACAACAATTCCATGTGAATCTGATAACTCTGATGTGTACACTTTCCACTGTAGAGCTTATGTAAGTAAGTACCACCGCATATGTTCAATTGTTCGGATTACCAGAATATAGTTAATTTCCCCCCACCTACTGATGTTCTCAGAATCTCAATGTTAACCAAGGGTTTTGCAAATGTAACCTCAGTAGGGTAGAGAGAGGAAAAAGGGGGAAATGTATTTATGACTGTCATAAACCTACCCCCAGGCCAACGTCATGACAATACACTTTCAAATAATATATTGTATCTCAGTGACACGTGATGGACCCCCTATACATAATCATATCCCTACCTACCGCCTAGTTGAAAGAACCTGCAAGCCACTTCCTCATTAATTTCCCTGCTAGACGGGTCTATGGGATGTATAATGAGATGGCTCCAATACGGCTACGTACAGATCTGTGCTGGAGCCTCCGTTGCCTGTAGGGCTTCTTTTGTGATGGTTAGAAGGAAACAACACCTGTTACTTGCAGCTTGTTAGCCAGGCGTAAAGTGGTGACTTAGAGAGTGATGGATGGCGAGGAAAAAGGGGGGTAAGAGGTATTTATGACTGTCATAAACCTACCCCCAGGCCAACTTCATGACAGTACCCTCAAAGCTCATCACCAAGCTAAGGATCCTGGGACTAAACACCTCTCTCGGAAACTGGATCCTGGACTTCCTGACAGGCCGCCCCCAGGTGGTGAGGGTAGGTAGCAACACATCTGCCACACTGATCCTCAACACTGGAGCTCCCCAGGGGTTTGGCATGGGTCCTGACATACTCAAAAGGTTCTACAGCTGCAACATCGTAACCATCCTCACCGGTTGCATCACTGCCTGGTATGGCAATTGCTCGGCCTCCGACCGCAAGGCACTTCAGAGGGTAGTGCGTATGGCCCAGTACATCACTGGGGCAAAGCTGCATGCCATCCAGGACCTCTACACCAACCGGTGTCAGAAGAAGGACCTACAAATTCTCTCTACTACTGCATGGCAAGTGGTACTGGAGTGCCAAGTCGAGGACAAAAAGGCTTCTCAACAGTTTTTACCCCCAAGCCATAAGACTACTGAACAGGTAACCAAATGGTTACCCGGACTATTTGCATTGTGTCCCCTCCCCCCAATCCCTCTTTTACACTGCTGCTACTCTCTGTTTATCTTATATGCATAGTCACTTTAACTATACATTCATGTACATACTACCTAAATGGCCCGACCAACAAGTGCTCCTGCACATTGGCTAACCGGGCTATCTGCATTGTGTCCCACCACACGCCAACCACTCTTTTTACGCTTCTGCTACTCTCTGTTCATCATATATACATAGTGACTTTAACGATACCTACATGTACATACTACCTCATTAAGCATGAATAACAGCTGTGTGTATATAGCCTTGCTACTCTTTTTTCAAATGTTTTTTTACTGTTGTTTTATTTCTTTACTTACCAACGCACACGCACACTTACACACTTACACACACACACACACACACACACACACACACACACACACACACACACACACACACACACACACACACACACACACACACACACACACACACACACACACACAACTTTTTTCCCCGCACCATTGGTTAGAGCCTGTAAGTAAGCATTTCACTGTAAGGTTACCTGTAAGAATACCTGTTGTATTTGGAGCACGTGACAAATCAACTTTGATTTGATTTAACCTATTTTGTGCCTCTATCGTACAGTTTCCATTAACATCTGTTACTTCCTATATTTCCGTTATTTATCTTTTGACCTAAACTGCTTTTGCAGGGGCCTCCCACTCCTCATTCTATTCTGGTTAGAACCAGTTCTGTGAAGGGAGTAGTATACAGCGTTGTATGAGATCTTCAGTTTCTTGGCAATTTCTCTCATGGAATAACCTTCATTTCTCAGAATGAGAATAGACTGATGAGTTTAAGAAGAAAGTACTTTGTTTCTGGCCATTTTGAGCCTGTAATCAAACCAACAAATGCTGATGCTCCAGATACTCAACTAGTCTAAAGAAGGGCAGTTATATTGCTTCTTTAATTCGGGCAACAGTTTTCAGCTGTGCTAACATACTTGCGAAAGGGTTTTCTAATGATCAATTAGCCATTTCAAATGCTAAAACTTGGATTAGCTAACACAAAATGAGTGATGGTTTCTGATAATGGGCCTCTATACGCCTACGTAGATATTCTATTCAAAATCAGTCGTTTCTAGCTACAATAGTTATTTACAGCATTAACATGTCTAAACTGTATTTCTGATCAATTTGATGTTATTTTAATGGACACAAAATGTGTTTTTCTTTAAAAAACAAGGACATTTCTAAGTGACCCCAAACTTTTGAATGGTATTGTAGGTCCGTTGTCACTAAGACAAACCCTTGGCCGCCAATTGACGTTGGCCAGAGGGAAATATGGGCAGTCCCATGATAACAACATAAATATCTATGAGGGTGCTTATGAGAACTAACCTGTCACGCCCTGATCTGTTTCACCTGTCCTTGTGCTTGTCTCCACCCCCCTCCAGGTGTCGCCCATCTTCCCCACTTATCCCCTGGGTATTTATACCTGTGTTTTCTGTCTGTCAGTGCCAGTTCGTCTTGTTTGTCAAGCTTACCAGCATTTGTCCTGTCAGCTCCTGTCTTTTCCCAGCCTCTCTTTTTCTCGTCCTCCTCGTTTTTGACCCTTGCCTGTCCTGACCCTGTACCCGCCCGCCTGACCACTATGCCTGTCCCTGAGCCTGCCTGTCGTCCTGTACCTTTGCTTCTACTCTGGATTATCGACCCCTGCCTGCCTTGACCTGTAGTTTCCCTGCCCCCACACAGTCTGCATCAATGACCAAATAACATGGAAAACTGTCAGAAAAAAATAAATGGTAACAATATTAGATAACATTAATAGAAATAATAACACAATCTTATAAATGCATGCTCATATTTTGAGTCTCAACATGTCAGCCCAGCCTGCTCAGTTCATTTGATTCAATTGTTTGTGAAAAAAAAATGAAGAAAAAACAATCTGAATATATCGCAAGACCAGTCCTTTTTTTAATGTCCATTTGTCACGACTTCCGCCGTAGCCGGTACCTCTCCTTGTTCGGGCGGCATTCGGCGGTCGACGTCATCGGTCTTCCAGACATCGTTGATCCACCTTTCATTTTCCATTGGTTTTGTCTTTGTTTTCTACACACCTGGTTTTCATTCCCCAATTACATGTTCATGTATTTAACCCTCTGTTTGCCTCATGCCTTTGTGCGTGATTGTTTCTATGTTTATTTCGGTACATGATGGCTGGTTTTTCGACGGGTGAGTTATATTTACCGTTTTGTTATTGGTTAAGTGTATTTGTTACCTTGTGCCTTTTATTTTTGAGTAAAGTACGTTTGTTGCTCACTCATTTTGCTCTCCTGCGCCTGACTTCATGCACCAGCTACACCCACCTTCTGACACCATTACATGCAAGACATTATATCCTGTTATATTCAGAGAAAAATAGTGCAGTGTAATGTCTTATGCATTACACTGCCCATAAAGGAATGCCCAAGTTTAACTTACAATCGACTCTGACGTAGTCATGGCACGATAGCCAAGGATACATGCAGTACTGACAATCCAGAGTGAGTATTCCTGTAAAACCAACCCTCTCTCCACCCATACACATTTTGTTTTTTTATTCCAGGGTCGTTGCTATATCACTTCACCTATCATTTACACCTAGGCCTATATCATTAGGATCAAAAATATAAAAAGGTAGCATAAATTAACTTAAATAAAAATATATAATATACCACTCTCTCACTTAGAGAAGCGCTTCCAGTAGCCAGTTGTTGTGTTAGTTCTACTGTTAACTTGAATCAGTTTATCCCAGTGTTAACCAGCCCACCACACACTAATGGAGACAACAACCCTGTAGACAATACCTAGTCAATTTGCCGGTGTGTATCGGAACAATAATCATCCTTTACATTTTTTATATTGAGATGTGTTTTTAAATGTAAAAGTGTAATACCACCAATTATTTTAAGATCGTAAAGACCTATTCCAATAGAGAACCTAAGCAGGTTTTTTATTATACGATCCTGTATCCTAGCCCTCATATTCATATTTATTACGTTTTATCTTAAGAGCTAATTGTTCTTCCGATTCACATCGGCGAACAAGGGGTCGCACTATATATCAGCTTTTAAGTCGTAATATACCCGACCCTTACAATTAGGCCATATCATATCAAACAAAAAAAACAGCCTTGGTATTTCTACAATCTTCAATTTAAATAAAGAAGAAATCATACAGAAAAAAGGTCAGCCTTCCCCATCTTCACCTTCCCCTAAATCAAAACCTGATATTACGTCTAAATAGCCCCAAGCTCCATATTGCCTAGATAGAAAAAGGGTACGTTCATCGTACCCATTCTGAACTACCATAAGTCCAACCTTTTTTTTAAGTCCATGTAGTCCACGGTTCCATACTGCACGAATAAACAAATAAGTTGTTCATGCAAAAAAAAAACGTTTTTGTAAAAAACGAATGAATCCATATTTGTACTGTGTAATACATGTATATGTATCAGGGACTATCAACAGGAGGGTTAAGGGATTAAGTCATTTTGCTGAACTGCACTGTTGTTGATTTTCCTTCCTTGTGGATATTGTTCAGTACTCTGATTCCTTCACAATGACTTGAGGTAATTGAGGTTCAATCAACGAGCCTCATGTCATTTCATGATTGTGTTAAATAAGCTAAATTGCCAACGTGGCCCATTGTCATCAAGTGTTGTTGTGCCATGCAGTGAATGGACCCACTGATGTTGTCAGTGTGCGAGCTGGGGTTTGTTGCTATGGCTCTCGGTAACACCTCTGTAACAGGGTCTCAATAGTCACTGCATGTCTAATCGGCTACCCAGGACCAGACCAGACTCTCCTCAGCTCTCCATTAAGCCCCAAAACCGACACTCACTAGAACAGTGAGTCTGCTGTGTTTTTGTATTGGTATGGATCTGGCATACAGACCTTACAGGCAGTAGATGGCCTACTCTGTGTTAGTCTTTCATTCTCTCTCACTTACCTGCTTACTTCATAAAATAAATATATATTTTCTGATTTTTCACTGCATCAGGGTAGCATACGCTAATGTTTCAGCTGATCAAGTGTTCTATCGTGAGCCCCAATGAGCCTTTTGAAGTATGTCTGTGTCTGTCTCTATATCTGTGTGTGTGTGTGTCTGACCAGTGGCCACACCTCTGTCTTTGATGCCCCAGTTGTCAGAGAAATCATCAAACAAATTATTAGTGATTCCAGGTTCATACTACCACCTGGAACAGTTACATGACGTAACAGAATAGGGGAGGACAGGTGGTAAACTAAACCAATCAGAGGACAGAGAACACAGATGGTAAACTAAACCAATCAAATCAAATCAAATTTTATTTGTCACATACACATGGTTAGCAGATGTTAGTGCGAGTGTAGCGAAATGCTTGTGCTTCTAGTTCCGACAAAGCAGTAATAACCAACAAGTAATCTAGCAAACAATTCCAAAACTACTACCTTATAGACACAAGTGTAAGGGGATAAAGAATATGTACATAAAGATATATGAATGAGTGATGGTACAGAGCAGCATAGGCAAGATACAGTAGATGGTATTGAGTGCAGTATATACATATGAGATGAGTATCTAAACAAAGTGGCATAGTTAAAGTGGCTAGTGATACATGTATTACATAAGGATGCAGTAGATGATATAGAGTACAGTATATACGTATACATATGAGATGAATAATGTAGGGAACATTATATTAGGTAGCATTTTTTAAAGTGGCTAGTGATATATTTTACATAATTTCCCATCAATTCCCGTTATTAAAGTGGCTGGAGTTGAGTCAGTGTGTTGGCAGCAGCCACTCAATGTTAGTGGTAGCTGTTTAACAGTGTGATGGGCTTGAGATAGAAGCTGTTTTTCAGTCTCTCGGTCCCAGCTTTGATGCACCTGTACTGACCTCGCCTTCTGGATGATAGCGGGGTGAACAGGCAGTGGCTCGGGTGGCTGCTGTCCTTGATGATCTTTATGACATCGGGTGGTGTAGGTGTCCTGGAGGGCAGGTAGTTTGCCCCCGGTGATGCGTTGTCCAGACCTCACTACCCTCTGGAGAGCCTTACGGTTGTGGGCGGAGCAGTTGCCGTACCAGGCGGTGATACAGCCTGACAGGATGCTCTCGATTGTGCATCTGTAGAAGTTTGTGAGTGCTTTTGGTGATAAGACGAATTTCTTCAGCCTCCTGAGGTTGAAGAGGCCCTGCTGCGCCTTCTTCACGATGCTGTCTGTGTGGGTGAACCAATTCAGTTTGTCTGTGATGTGTACGCCGAGGAACTTAAAACTTACTACCCTCTCCACTACTGTTCCATCGATGTGGATAGGGGGGTGTTCCCTCTGCTGTTTCCTGAAGTCCACAATCATCTCCTTAGTTTTGTTGACGTTGAGTGTGAGGTTATTTTCCTGACACCACACTCCGAGTGGCCTCACCTCCTCCCTGTAGGCCGTCTCGTCGTTGTTGGTAATCAAGCCTACCACTGTTGTGTCGTCCGCAAACTTGATGATTGAGTTGGAGGACAGAGAACACAGATGGTAAACTAAACCAATCAGAGAACAGATAACACAGATGGTAAACTAAACCAATCAGAGAACAGATAACACAGATGGTAAACTAAACCAATCAGAGAACAGATAACACAGATGGTAAACTAAACCAATCAGAGGACAGAGAACACAGATGGTAAACTAAACCAATCAGAGGCCATCTGGAAGTCTATGAATACTCTGCAATTCATTGTATCACACAATGTGTCCCAATAATTTCTCCTTCCTGAAGGGTGCAGTCATTCACACACTCTTGGAAAAAAGGGTTCCAAAAGGGTTCTTCGGCTGACCCCATAGGATAACCCTTTTTTGGGTTCCATGTAGAACCTATCTGGAACCAAAAGGGTTCTTCAAAGGGTTCTCCTATGGAGACAGCTGAAGAATAATTTTAGGTTCTAGAGTGTACTCCCCACAAAATGTTTAAAAAAGCATTGGATTGGCGTAGGCATGGGAGAGAGGGAGTTTTGATATACCATTCATTTCATTTCAAAAGCATGAATGGATGTAAAGAAGTGCACACTTCCAGAGAAAGGAGAGATTATTGGGACACAGTCACAGAAACAGTGACAGACTCTGCCAGACAACCTTCAGACTTGAACAATGAATATTCACTGTCCAAGTTCACTGGTTGTCATAACACTGTCAACAATACTTTTACTCTCTTACTTTTCTCTTACTCTCCAGTAAAGATCAGTAGAACACAGTGGAAGTGATGCTTTCGGTTTTGGTCTCCGAAGCATCTAAGTGCTGTTGTAGAAAGTGACAAAGTCGTCTGAGGCAGAAACAACAGAAGACAACAGAGTCTTGTGGCTGTAGCTGTAGTAGCAGTCTGACTAGACAACACAGTTGACATTCAGCAGAGTCTTGTGGCTGTAGCTGTAGTAGCAGTCTGACTAGACAACACAGTTAACATTCAGCAGAGTCTTGTGGCTGTAGCTGTAGTAGCAGTCTGATTAGACAACACAGTTGACATTCAGCAGAGTCTTGTGGCTGTAGCTGTAGTAGCAGTCTGACTAGACAACACAGTTGACATTCAGCAGAGTCTTGTAGCTGTAGTAGCAGTCTGACTAGACAACACAGTTGACATTCAGCAGAGTCTTGTGGATGAAGCTGTAGTAGCAGTCTGACTAGACAACACAGTTGACATTCAGCAGAGTCTTGTAGCTGTAGTAGCAGTCTGACTAGACAACACAGTTGACATTCAGCAGAGTCTTGTGGCTGTAGCTGTAGTAGCAGTCTGATTAGACAACACAGTTGACATTCAGCAGAGTCTTGTAGCTGTAGTAGCAGTCTGACTAGACAACACAGTTGACATTCAGCAGAGTCTTGTGGCTGTAGCTGTAGTAGCAGTCTGACTAGACAACACAGTTGACATTCAGCAGAGTCTTGTGGCTGAAGCTGTAGTAGCAGTCTGACTATACAACACAGTTGACATTCAGCAGAGTCTTGTGGATGAAGCTGTAGTAGCAGTCTGACTAGACAACACAGTTGACATTCAGCAGAGTCTTGTGGATGAAGCTGTAGTAGCAGTCTGACTAGACAACACAGTTGACATTCAGCAGAGTCTTGTGGATGAAGCTGTAGTAGCAGTCTGACTAGACAACACAGTTGACATTCAGCAGAGTCTTGTGGATGAAGCTGTAGTAGCAGTCTGACTAGACAACACAGTTGACATTCAGCAGAGTCTTGTGGCTGTAGCTGTAGTACCAGTCTGACTAGACAACACAGTTGACATTCAGCAGAGTCTTTTGGATGAAGCTGTAGTAGCAGTCTGACTAGACAACACAGTTGACATTCAGCAGAGTCTTGTGGATGAAGCTGTAGTAGCAGTCTGACTAGACAACACAGTTGCCATTCAGCAGAGTCTTGTGGATGAAGCTGTAGTAGCAGTCTGACTAGACAACACAGTTGACATTCAGCAGAGTCTTGTGGATGAAGCTGTAGTAGCAGTCTGACTAGACAATACAGTTGACATTCAGCAGAGTCTTGTGGATGAAGCTGTAGTAGCAGTCTGACTAGACAACACAGTTGACATTCAGGATGCTCTGGGTTTTATTACATGTTACAAACCACAGCTTGTGATATTTATCATGTACAGACCAAGTATAGATCACATATAGATCACATGTAGATTGTGTATAGATCACATGTAGATCAAGTATAGATCATGTGTAGATCACATGTAGATAACGTGTAGATCACATATAGATAACGTGTAGATCACATGCAGATCACATGTAGATCACATGTATAGATCAAGTATAGATCATGTGTAGATCAGTTGGTTGAGCATGGCGCTTGCAACGCCAGGGTCGTGAGTTTGATTCCTGCTGGGGCCAACCATAAGAAAAAACGTCTGCTAAATGACATGTCATTACATTATTACTATGTACAGATGATGTGTATCTGTAGTGCAGAGAGCAGTAGCAGTAGGTGTAGCCCATCTTACAGTGGTCCTGTAGCTCAGTTGGTAGAGCATGGCGCTTGTAACGCCAGGGTAGTGGGTTCGATCCCCGGGACCACCCATACGTAGAATGTATGCACACATGACTGTAAGTCGCTTTGGATAAAAGCGTCTGCTAAATGGCATATATTATATTATTATTATATTACATGCTGCTTTGTGGTCCTGGAGGACACTTCTGGTTTCTTTTCTGTCCCTTCTAATCAGCGACTATTCAGAATCTAATCAAGGTCTAATCAGGAAGTCATTTATATGTGGGACACCAGGTGAACACAACACACACACCATCTACCTCGGGTGGACCCAGTGAGCCCGCGGTGATGTCAACAAACACAGATGGATCTATATAACACACACACACACGTTCAAACCCCAATTCCTCCGAACATACTGGTGAACTAAACCACATTACTCAGAGGATTGTAACATTCACACACGGACACTCATGTCAACCCTGTCTTCCCCCCCCTCACCGAACATAGATACTGTAGCACTGTAACACTCCATACAGGATTATGGACCCCCAGTGACATTAAGAAACACAGATAGTCTGTATGTGAATTTGATGCAGATTGAAGATCCCTCATATTTAGAGTGTGTAGTGCTGTCTTTCGGATGGGACGTTAAACGGGTGTCCTGACTCTCTGAGGTCATTAAAGATCCCATGGCACTTATCGTAAGAGTAGGGGTGTTAACCCTGGTGTCCTGGCTAAATACCCAATCTGGCCCTCAAACCATCACGGTCACCTAATAATCCCCAGTTTACGATTGGCTCATTAATCCCCTCCTCTCCCCTGTAACTATTCCCCAGGTCGTTGCTCTAAATGAGAACGTGACACGTGCACACACAGAAACTCTCAAGTGAGCAAGCAGACACGTGCACACACAGAAACTCTCAAGTGAGCAAGCAGACACGTGCACACACAGAAACTCTCAAGTGAGCAAGCAGACACGTGCACACACAGAAACTCTCAAGTGAGCAAGCAGACACGTGCACACACAGAAACTCTCAAGCTGTCTTTGTCTCTCCAGCAAGATGAATATATTGTCACAGGGGTATATCAACTAGAGTTCAAATTGGCTCATAACAGTGCAGAAATTCACAGGGTTCCTATTATTGAATTTGAAACCAATTAATTTATTTCATGACAGAAGGAATAATCTAATTGGCCAATACAGAGTCTCCTTGGGGATGAAGACAGAATAAAGAAATGTTGTATAGAGTCTGATCTGGAGGCTATCTCCCTGGGGAAGGAGACAGAATAAAGGAATCAAGTATAGAGTCTGGTCTGGAGGCTATCTCTCTGGGGGACGGAGACAGAATAAAGGAATCAAGTATAGAGTCTGGTCTGGAGGCTATCTCTCTGGGGACGGAGACAGAATAAAGAAATGTTGTATAGAGTCTGATCTGGAGCCTATCTCTCTGGGGGACGGAGACAGAATAAAGGAATCAAGTATAGAGTCTGGTCTGGAGGCTATCTCTCTGGGGGACGGACACACAATAAAGAAATGTTGTATAGAGTCTGATCTGGAGCCTATCTCTCTGGGGGACGGAGACAGAATAAAGGAATCAAGTATAGAGTCTGGTCTGGAGGCTATCTCTCTGGGGGACGGAGACAGAATACAGGAATCAAGTATAGAGTCTGGTCTGGAGGCTATCTCTCTGGGGGACGGAGACAGAATAAAGAAATGTTGTATAGAGTCTGGTCTGGAGAGTATCTCCCTGGGGGACGGAGACAGAATAAAGGAATAAAGTATAGAGTCTGGTCTGGAGAGTATCTCCCTGGGGGACGGAGACAGAATAAAGGAATAAAGTATAGAGTCTGGCCTGGAGAGTATCTCCCTGGCGGACACTGACTGAATAAAGGTGCATCCCCCTATCCAGCCACACACACACACACACACACACACACACACACACACACACACACACACACACACACACACACACACACACACACACACACTCACACACTCACACACACACACACACACACACACACACACACACACACACACACACACACACACACACACACACACACACACACACACACACACACACACACACACACACACACACACACACACACACACACACACAAAGCTAAATACAGACACACACAGATATCCTCCCACCCACATACACTTCAAGGAGGTGTAGGTGGGTGTGTGAAAAGGTCTCATGTCCCAGAGAGATGTGGTGGAAGAGTGGGCAGAGGAGTGGGATGAGTGAAGAGGGAAGAGGGAGAAGGGGGGAGGGAGGAAACAGGAGGGATGAAACAGGAGGGAAGAGCAAAGAGGGAAGAGGGAAGATGGAGGAGGCAGGAGGGAAGAGCCAAGAGGAAAGATGCAGGAGGAGGGAGACAGGAGGCAGTAGGGGAAGATTAAGAGGGTAAATATAAGGCATGGCTACCCTTAGAGGGATGGAGAGTGTAGGAAGAGGAGGGGGGAGATAAAGAGGGAGATGAGTTGGGGAGGGAGGACGGGAGAGGGGATGTGGAGAAATAGAGGGTTGAGGATAGGAATATAGTGGAGAAAAGGATGGGGGAAGGAAGTGGGGAAGAGAGAAAGAGAGTAAGACATTACCAGGAGTATACCTTTTATAGATTTTATAAAGTAGTTACATTGATTGCTAGAGCGCCGACTTTATGATGTATCTGAACCAGTTAATGACTGATGTGTACTAACATGGCAGAGGGCTTAGCTTCCCATCTGTCTTACAGAGCCAGGGGAAACAGACGGGTTGGAGAGAATGGATAGAGTAATGGAGAGAGAGAGAGAGAGAGAGAGCAAGATAGAGAGAAACACATATTGAAGAGATGAGATCTAGATCGCTAGAACATGTCAGATAGATAGATTCTCCAGTGCACTCTTATTTTCTCTATCTATTATTGTTGTTTAAGGACTAAATTACTATTGTGCATAAGCAGGTTGGCGGCTCCAAAATGGCTGCTATTATTTTCATTTCCTCTCTCAATTTCTGTTCCTGGAGGACTTCTTGATACAGCCCGATTTACCATATCACCAGGATTAATATGGGCTCCACCTCGAATAAAAGACAAGTAGGGAGAGAGACCAACCTGGAGTAAAATACAGGTAGAGAGACCAACCTGGAGTAAAAGACAGGAAGGGAGACCAACCTGGAGTAAAATACAGGTAGAGAGACCAACCTGGAGTAAAATGCAGGTAGAGAGACCAACCTGGAGTAAAAGACAGGAAGGGAGACCAACCTGGAGTAAAAGACAGGTAGAGAGACCAACCTGGAGTAAAAGACAGGAAGGGAGACCAACCTGGAGTAAAAGACAGGAAGGGAGACCAACCTAGAGTAAAATACAGGTAGAGAGACCAACCTGGAGTAAAATACAGGTAGAGAGACCAACCTGGAGTAAAATACAGGAAGGGAGACCAACCTGGAGTAAAAGACAGGAAGGGAGACCAACCTGGAGTAAAAGACAGGAAGGGAGACCAACCTGGAGTAAAAGACAGGAAGCGAGACCAACCTAGAGTAAAAGACAGGAAGGGAGACCAACCTGGAGTAAAAAACAGGAAGGGAGACCAACCTAGAGTAAAATACAGGAAGGGAGACCAACCTGGAGTAAAATACAGGAAGGGAGACCAACCTGGAGTAAAAGACAGGAAGGGAGACCAACCTGGAGTAAAATACAGGAAGGGAGACCAACCTAGAGTAAAATACAGGTAGAGAGACCAACCTGGAGTAAAAGACAGGAAGGGAGACCAACCTGGAGTAAAAGACCCCATCCCCATCACCCAGACAAAACCAAAACCTTATTGAAGGTAACAGCGCTCACTGTTGCCCCTAGTGGTCGATTTACATGTCATCTCCTGACGTCCCCAGACATGGATGGACGTCAATACCGACCTGGCTGAGAGAGACATACTCTATTGACCCTGAGTGGGAGTCAGTGAAAATCTGGCCTATGCTGTACCATGCTTAGGCAGTAGAGTTATCACACTGCCAGCTCGCAGGCTCTAGGGAGCAGGCCCCAAACACAGGAAGCCCACACAGGAAGCCCACACAGGAAGCCCACACAGAAAGCCCACACAGGAAGCCCATGGGGAGTGTTGCTGCACAGCTATTCTCTGGTCTCTCCAGAGATGTTTGATCGGGTTCAATTCCGGACTCTGGCTGGGCCACTCAAGGACATTCAGAGACTTGTCCCGAAGCCACTCCTGCATTGTCTTGGCTGTATGCTTAGGGTCATTGTCCTGTTGGAAGGTGAACCTTCACCCCAGTCTCAGGTCCTGAGCGCTCTGGAGCAGGTTTTCATCAAGGATCTCTCTGTACTTTGCTCCTTTCGTCTTTGCCTCGATCCTGACGCTGAAAAACATCCCCACAGCATGTTGCTGCCGCCACTGTCCTTCACCGTAGGGATGGTGCCTGGTTTCCTCCAGATGTGACGCTTGGCATTCAGGCTAAGGAGTTCAATCTTGGTTTAATCAGACCAAAGAATCTTGTTTCCTATGGTTTGAGAGTCTTTTGGGGCCTTTTGGCAAACTCCAAGCCGACTGTCATGTGCCTTTTACTGAGGAGTGGCTTCCATCTGGCCACTCTACCATAAAGGCCTGATTGGTGGAGTGCTGCAGATATGGCTGTCCTTCTGGAAGATTCTCCCATCTCCACAGAGGAAGTCTGGAGCTCTGTCAGAGTGCCCATAGGGTTCTTAGTCACCTCCCTGACCACCTCCCTCCCCTGATTGCTCAGTTTGGCCAGGTGGCCAGCGCTAGGAAGAGTCTTGGTGGTTCTAAACTTCTTTCATTTAAGAATGGAGGCCACTGTGTTCTTGGGGACCTTCAATGCTGGTAACCTTCCACAGATTTGTGCCCCCCGACACAATCCTGTCTCGGAGCTCTATGGACAATTCCTTCGACCTCATGACTTGGTTTTTGCTCTGACATACCATTGTCAACTGTGGGACCCAAATAGACAGGATTTTGTCTTTCCAAATGATGTCCAATCAATCGAATTTTCCACCGGTCGACTCCAATCCAGTTGTAGAAACATCTGAAGGATGACCAAAGGAAACAGGATGCACCTGAGCTCAATTACGAGTCTCATAACAAAGAGTCTGAATACTTATGTAAATAAAGTATTTCTGTTTTTATTTTGAATACATTTGCAAACATTTCTAAAACCCTGTTTTTGCTTAGTCATTATGTGGTATTGTATGTAGATTGCTGAGGAAAACATTTTATTTAATCCATTTTAGAATAAGGCTGTAACTTAAACAGAATGTGGAAAAGGGGAAGAAGGCCCTGTATGCACAGGCATGATAACCCCCACCTTGACAGGTGGTCGACAGTGCAGGGCTCCTGTTAGTACAGTGGCTATTATATTGTGGAGTGAATTCCAATAACGCAACTTTTTGGAACTGAATTAATGGGACTTTCACACGTCATATTGTTATAAATACATTTGGTTGAATGGTCAATTAAAACAAATATATATACATGTACGTTCACATGTTAAACGGTTCACTCATGGCATTTATCATTCCTCACACACACACACACACACACACACACACACACACACACACACACACACACACACACACACACACACACACACACACACACACACACACACACACACACACACACACACACACACACACACACACACACACACACACACACACACACACACACACACGGTGCACAATACCAAACGACCTACTTGTGATTCATCATCATAGTGTAATCAAGGCTTGAACTATAAACAACCATTTCAGTGGTTCCCGTCGAGAGCGAAGTAAATGCCAGATTTAATGACTGGATATATAATGTATAATGTGGCTGTGAAGTTGAATTTGTCTTAGAGATTAGCTAACTGTTGGAGGTTCTGCTAAGTGGCTACGTCATCTCATATGTAATTTATGAGCCAACTCTTTCAAGTAAACGTATTACTCAGCTGCTGCTACCAGGTCTCACAGTCTCACTTCAGAATTAGACATTCAACCATGTTTGTCAAACGTCAAATTTCAAAATGTTTAAGGTTAAGGTTAAGTTCCAGCCAGGTCACCCTTGATACAAGTCAATATTAGACGTCCATCCACATCTGAGGACATCGGAAGATTACGTGGAAATTGGCCACGAGGGGGCAACAGTGAGCACGGTTGCCTTCAACTAGATACGTTCTGTATTAACTCCGAATGGTTAAGTTAATGTTACTCTCAACCTTTGGAATCAGATGCTTATGCTTATGCTCATCCACAATCCTCAACGCTCTCCTCCGTCGCTTCATACTTGAAGGTAACAGCACTCACTGTTGCCCCGAGTGGCTGGTTTCCACATAATCTCCCAACGTCCTCAGATGTCTAATACTGATTTATAGGGTGACCTGGCTAGATACTATACTTGGTCAAGTAACTCGTTTTGAATTTGGTGCTTTTAGGGCCACTGTTTGTAAAATATTAAGACTCAATGAATGTCATGGTACACTCTTTTCCTGGTATTCGTTCAACACTCTTAAACCACTTTTCTTCCCTGTGCACTAGCTACAGTGTGGTGATGTCCAGTCTTCCAGTTGAGTTTCGCCATCTAGTGGGAAAATAGGGGCATGACAACATTAGAGAAACAACATCTGCTGTGCAATAGATGTGTTCTGTATTGATGCATGATATATCATTTTTTACCAAAGTATGTATTCGTTTTGCATAAGTAGTGGTCTCAAACTCCCGACTCACAAGCCACATCAGGCCCACAAGCCAAGCCTTTTGGTGGCCTGTGTGTAGCGAGTTTGGGACCACTGCACTATGGTCACTTTATTCTCCTCTCTCCTCTTTCTCTGTCCCCCAGATGGTTGTCAAGTGAAGTCCACTCTTGACCAGGTATAAAGAATATAATCTCTCTGTATATCATAACAATTGTACAAGGAATATTATCTCTATAGCATAATAATAGTACAAAGAATATTATCTCTCTGTATAACATAATAACAGTATAAATAATATTATCTCTCTGTATATCATAATAATAGTATAAAGAATATTATGTCTGCATAACATAATAATAGTATAAAGATTATTATCTCTCTGTATAACATAATAATAGAGAATGTGTGTTCAATATATGAGTCTTCAATGCAGGAAAAGGGCCATATAGACCAGGGCTGCCCAACCCTCTTCCTGGAGATCTACCGTCCTGTGGGTTTTCAGTTCAACCCTCTTCCTGGAGATCTACCGTCCTGTGGGTTTTCAGTTCAACCCTCTTCCTGGAGATCTACCGTCCTGTAGGTTTTCAGTTCAACCCTCTTCCTGGAGATCTACCGTCCTGTGGGTTTTCAGTTCAACCCTCTTCCTGGAGATCTACCATCCTGTGGGTTTTCAGTTCAACCCTCTTCCTGGAGATCTACCGTCCTGTGGGTTTTCAGTTTAAACCTCTTCCTGGAGATCTACCATCCTGTGGGTTTTCAGTTCAACCCTCTTCCTGGAGATCTACCGTCCTGTGGGTTTTCAGTTCAACCCTCTTCCTGGAGATCTACCGTCCTGTGGGTTTTCAGTTCAACCCTCTTCCTGGAGATCTACCATCCTGTGGGTTTTCAGTTCAATCCTCTTCCTGGAGATCTACCGTCCTGTGGGTTTTCAGTTCAACCCTCTTCCTGGAGATCTACCATCCTGTGGGTTTTCAGTTCAACCCTCTTCCTGGAGATCTACCGTCCTGTGGGTTTTCAGTTCAACCCTCTTCCTGGAGATCTACCGTCCTGTAGGTTTTCAGTTCAACCCTCTTCCTGGAGATCTACCGTCCTGTGGGTTTTCAGTTCAACCCTCTTCCTGGAGATCTACCATCCTGTGGGTTTTCAGTTCAACCCTCTTCCTGGAGATCTACCGTCCTGTGGGTTTTCAGTTCAACCCTCTTCCTGGAGATCTACTGTCCTGTGAGTTTTCAGTTCAACCCCCTTCCTGGAGATCTACCATCCTGTGGGTTTTCAGACCAACCCTCTTCTTGGAGATCTACCATCCTGTGGGTTTTCAGTTCAGCCCTCTTCCTGGAGATCTACCGTCCTGTGGGTTTTCAGACCAATCCTCTTCCTGGAGATCTACCATCCTGTGGGTTTTCAGACCAACATTCTTCCTGGAGATCTACCGTCCTGTGGGTTTTCAGACCAACCCTCTTCCTGGAGATCTACCGTCCTGTGGGTCTTCAGTTAAACCCTCTTCCTGGAGATCTACTGTCCTGTGGGTTTTCAGTTAACCCTCTTCCTGGAGATCTAATGTCCTGTGGGTTTTCAGACCAACCCTCTTCTTGGAGATCTACCATCCTGTGGGTTTTCAGTTCAGCCCTCTTCCTGGAGATCTACTGTCCTGTTGGTTTTCAGTCCAACCCTCTTCCTGGAGATCTACCGTCCTGTGGGTTTTCAGACCAATCCTCTTCCTGGCGATCTACCATACTGTGGGTTTTCAGACCAACCCTCTTCCTGGAGATCTACCATCCTGTGGGTTTTCAGTCCAACCCTCTTCCTGGAGATCTACCGTCCTGTGGGTTTTCAGACCAATCCTCTTCCTGGAGATCTACCATCCTGTGGTTTTTCAGTCCAACATTCTTCCTGGAGATCTATCGTCCTGTGGGTTTTCAGACCAATCCTCTTCCTGGAGATCTACCATCCTGTGGGTTTTCAGACCAACCCTCTTCCTGGAGATCTACCATCCTGTGGGTTTTCAGACCAACATTCTTCCTGGAGATCTACCGTCCTGTGGGTTTTCAGACCAACCCTCTTCCTGGAGATCTACCGTCCTGTGGGTCTTCAGTTAAACCCTCTTCCTGGAGATCTACTGTCCTGTGGGTTTTCAGTTAACCCTCTTCCTGGAGATCTAATGTCCTGTGGGTTTTCAGACCAACCCTCTTCTTGGAGATCTACCATCCTGTGGGTTTTCAGTTCAGCCCTCTTCCTGGAGATCTACTGTCCTGTTGGTTTTCAGTCCAACCCTCTTCCTGGAGATCTACCGTCCTGTGGGTTTTCAGACCAATCCTCTTCCTGGCGATCTACCATACTGTGGGTTTTCAGACCAACCCTCTTTCCTGGAGATCTACCATCCTGTGTGTTTTCAGTCCAACCCTCTTCCTGGAGATCTACCATCCTGTGGGTTTTCAGACCAATCCTCTTCCTGGAGATCTACCATCCTGTGGTTTTTCAGTCCAACATTCTTCCTGGAGATCTATCGTCCTGTGGGTTTTCAGACCAATCCTCTTCCTGGAGATCTACCATCCTGTGGGTTTTCAGACCAACCCTCTTCCTGGAGATCTACTGTCCTGTGGGTTTTCAGACCAATCCTCTTCCTGGAGATCTACCATCCTGTGGGTTTTCAGACCAACCCTCTTCCTGGAGATCTACTGTCCTGTGGGTTTTCAGACCAACCCTCCTCCTGGAGATCTACTGTCCTGTAGATCTCAGGCGATGAGGCCCTTTATCTACTTCCCCAGAGTCAGATGAACTCATGGATACTGTATCCAGTATGAAGGATGGGTAGTTTTGTAAGTCAACGTTAGTCAGTGTTAGCACAATGACTGAAGGTCTAAGTGTATCTGCTAGTAGGGTTAGGGTTATTGTTAGGGACACGGTTAAGGGTTTGTAAAGGTTATGGTTAAGAGCTAAGAGTCAGTTACAGATTTTGGCTTTCTCTCTGTTGCTAGTTAGCTGTTGAACCTTTGACAACAGATGTCACTCTGTTTCAGTGCAGACAGATTGACTCTAAACTGAATGACAGATTTACTGCAGTGCAAGGCTGCAGGCCCAGACTGCATCCCCAGCCGCGCCCTCAGAGCATGCGCAGACCAGCTGGCCGGTGTGTTTACGGACATATTAAATCAATCCCTATACCAGTCTGCTGTTCCCACATGCTTCAAGAGGGCCACCATTGTTCCTGTTCCCAAGAAAGCTAAGGTAACTGAGCTAAACGACTACCGCCCCGTAGCACTCCCTTCCATCATCATGAAGTGCTTTGAGAGACTAGTCAAGGACCATATCACCTCCACCCTACCTGACACCCTAGATCCACTCCAATTTGCTTACCGCCCAAATAGGTCCACAGACGATGCAATCTCAACCACACTGCACACTGCCCTAACCCATCTGGACAAGAGGAATACCTATGTGAGAATGCTGTTCATCGACTACAGCTCGGCATTCAACACCATAGTACCCTCCAAGCTTGTCATCAAGCTCGAGACCCTGGGTCTCGACCCCGCCCTGTGCAACTGGGTACTGGACTTCCTGACGGGCCGCCCCAGGTGGTGAGGGTAGGCAACAACATCTCCTCTCCGCTGATCCTCAACACGGGGCCCCACAAGGGTGCGTTCTGAGCCCTCTCCTGTACTCCCTGTTCACCCACGACTGCGTGGCCACGCGCGCCCAACTCAATCATCAAGTTTGCGGACGACACAACAGTGGTAGGCTTGATTACCAACAACGACGAGACGGCCTACAGGGAGGAGGTGAGGGCCCTCGGAGTGTGGTGTCAGGAAAATAACCTCACACTCAACGTCAACAAAACTAAGGAGATGATTGTGGACTTCAGGAAACAGCAGAGGGAACACCCCCCTATCCACATCGATGGAACAGTAGTGGAGAGGGTAGTAAGTTTTAAGTTCCTCGGCATACACATCACAGACAAACTGAATTGGTCCACTCACACAGACAGCATCGTGAAGAAGGCGCAGCAGCGCCTCTTCAACCTCAGGAGGCTGAAGAAATTCGGCTTGTCACCAAAAGCACTCACAAACTTCTACAGATGCACAATCGAGAGCATCCTGGCGGGCTGTATCACCGCCTGGTACGGCAACTGCTCCGCCCTCAACCGTAAGGCTCTCCAGAGGGTAGTGAGGTCTGCACAACGCATCACCGGGGCAAACTACCTGCCCTCCAGGACACCTACACCACCCGATGTTACAGGAAGGCCATAAAGATCATCAAGGACATCAACCACCCGAGCCACTGCCTGTTCACCCCGCTATCATCCAGAAGGCGAGGTCAGTACAGGTGCATCAAAGCTGGGACCGAGAGACTGAAAAACAGCTTCTATCTCAAGGCCATCAGACTGTTAAACAGCCACCACTAACATTGAGTGGCTGCTGCCAACACACTGACATTGACACTGACCCAACTCCAGCCACTTTAATAATGGGAATTGATGGGAAATGATGTAAATATATCACTAGCCACTTTAAACAATGCTACCTTATATAATGTTACTTACCCTACATTATTCATCTCATATGCATACGTATATACTGTACTCTATATCATCGACTGCATCCTTATGTAATACATGTATCACTAGCCACTTTAACTATGCCACTTTGTTTACTTTGTCTACATACTCATCTCATATGTATATACTGTACTCGATACCATCTACTGTATGCTGCCCCGTACCATCACTCATTCATATATCCTTATGTACATATTCTTTATCCCCTTACACTGTGTATAAGACAGTAGTTTTGGAATTGTTAGTTAGATTACTTGTTGGTTATTACTGCATTGTCGGAACTAGAAGCACAAGCATTTCGCTACACTCCCATTAACATCTTCTAACCATGTGTATGTGACAAATAACATTTGATTTGATTTGATTTGATTGTGAATGACATTGTCCTGTTCTTACCCTCTGTGCATCTGTACACACAGAGAGGCCAGACAGCCTATCAATCTATCCATCAATTACTGTCTGAACGTAGTAGTGCTTCCACCAGTCAACAGATGGCGCTGAAGTAAATCAAATCTCATTTAAGTTCATTCATCATGTGCACAGGATAGAGTGTAAACAGTGCAATGAAAT